>NC_136910.1:11789737-12302237 GCF_949606895.1 Notothenia rossii
AAAGGTTTTATTCATTTGTAAAAATTACTGAATTACTTGATGCGTCTTCTTTGTTTATACAAAGATACTGTTACACTAGAATTCAATTTTTTTAGTATCTTGTTATTGGCCACACTGGCACTGTTCAGCAAAAGCTAAAAGGTGTTTTTAAAGTATAAAAGGTACCCACTTTTCGGGCATAATTACTAAGGTTAAGCTACAGTATTTATTATTACAGATTCAGCAAACCAGTATATCAGAGCTAACCTTGAGTAAAGTAGTCCTGTAAAGGTAAATACAGCCGTTATTTTTAAAGTGCATTCCCACCATTGGCCACTAGAGGACAGCTTGTTCCATGCCAGTGTGAGGATGGACTGCCCTATTCTTACCTAATCTCCTCACTAGCCAGGACATTTGCAGATGATTGACTACAGACACCCCCCACACTCAAATACTTCTTCAACCCTGCAGTTGAGTAAAATATCCCACAAAATAACAACCAGGTCTGTGTAACAATGAACTGACACCCCCGGCAGCCCCTTCTCACCGGTGGTCACATCGTGGTTGACGCCAGCCACCGAGATCTCAGCGTTGCCAAGAGGGTTATTGTTTTCATCATACACCATGCCTTTGATCCCATGATGCACCTGCAAAAAACCACAACGTTATTTTCCATTTAGTTTCACCAATAACTGAATGTACTCTCTTGTTCAATCATGTCGTTTTGGCTCGAGCTTTTGCCACAAAAAATGTAAGACATATTTCAGCATGTCAGACAATGCACAGTGCTGCAGTCAGTGACTCTCATTCCAATACATTTTTTGGAATTAGTCAATTTTACCAAGCCCGTTTTAAATTTGTTTTTCAGGACCTTTAACTTTGGTCTGTTTCATCAAACCTGCAAAAGGCATTACTGCGCCCTAAAACTCTGAGTGGCAATTCATTACTGTTTCTTATCTCAGGACTCAAGGTATATTTAAACCTCCAACCAAAGCCTCTTTTCATACTTGAATGAGGAAAGTCAGTTTACTGTAAGCTCAATTAAAGGTCATTCCAGGTTGCTTTACACAGGAAATCCCAACCAATATTTACAGGAAGCCAGGGAAGTGGACTCATTAATCTTGGTAAGTTGGGTTTTTGTGTGTAACTACTGTAAGTCTTTGTATTTGTGTGCACCAATTTAAAGATTAAACCACTTACCAAATAGGGAGAGTGTGTGTGTGTGTGTGTGTGTGTGTGTGTGTGTGTGTGTGTGTGTGTGTGTGTGTGTGTGTGTGTGTGTGTGTGTGTGTGTGTGTGTGTGTGTGTGTGTGTGTGTGTGTGTGTGTGTGTGTGTGTGTGTGTGTGTGTGTGTTTGCTAACCTGTTCAAGGTATGAAACCAGTGCTTCCCGGTTGCCCATCCATTCTCTGGGCAGTGCGGCGGCTGATGGGAACTTATCACAGCTCAGCTCCAGTGTGATCTCAAAACAGTTGCTGTACAGGTAGTTGAAGTCCTGCATGCCTGAAAAACACACAGAAACAGACTATTTACTTAGAGAATATATGGCTTATCGAGTGTTTTACATGGACTCTTAGTCTGTTTCTTTAAGGAGTTGTTTAGATTTGTGAGGAGTGATTTATCATTTAAGTCCTTCAAAAAAACGACTGTTACATACTTTCAGTCATTGAGACACTGAAAGCTTTTACAGCATTTATCATGTGGTCAAATACATTTTCCAAGACCACTACAATGTTATACTTGGATAAATCCTAAACACTTTAAATGAATGCAGTTTAAACAAAAAAAGAATGGATTTGGCTTTACAACCTTGCGATGGATCATAACTTTTCATAGAGGCTATAAATCTTATGAAGCCAAGATTATAACAGGTAAAGTTCAAATCTAACCTCATAGCCCATGACATAAGACTTGGAGCTCAAGGAGTTGGTAAAATAAACATACCATGCTTGTGTTAAATATGACTGTGGGCGTTTTCATCCAATTTGAAAGCTTGCATGACTTAACCGAAGAGTTCAACAGATTCACATTCCAAGGAATAATCCCGACCAGTCCAGACCAGGATTTACAGATCAAAGACGTCTGCCTAGTGATTGTTGCAGTTACAGATAAACTGAACTGAAATGTAATACATGCCCAGACAGCTTGATGTACTTGGTGTACTGTAGCTTCCAAGTATTCTATTGCAAAATAAATTCTCATTAAGAAAATGGGGGAGGATGAAGACTTTAATGTGCTGCCAGTGCCTGAGCGCTTATAACTCTAGTAGGTGGCCAATGCTAGTAAAGAATATTGTATTAAACCAAACCCTAAAGGAGGTCATTAGATCTGCTGACAGGACAAACTGGAAGACACAAGACTAATAATACAGTTAACACATTAAGTGTTTATTAAATTCTACACTAGTACGTATTGGCATAGTGAAATTCTAAATTAAGTTAATAAAAAAGCAATTTCTGTATGTGTAAAAAGGCATCTGTTTATGTGGCACCAGTTGGATGACCGATGGGTGCACTTACCTTCTCCATCAGCCTATTGGCTATAAGCATGTTCAAAGGATGATGTTGAGATGTTTCCAGTGATATATTTGACATTTGATCAAGACAGACTGAAGCAGTTACTTAACTTGTGGATTCAAGTCAAGAATTCCTCAAACTGCAGTGTGCATTCAAATGAAAATGAAAATGGAAGAGCAGTTCACTTTATGGTTAAAAAAAGCAAGGCCCTCCCTAACATTAAACAATTATCATTCCCTTGACAACATGTGCAATATTTAAAACATAATGCAACTTTTAAATGTGTTTAACTTGTTGGAATCTTCTTAATGCATTACACATATCACTGCAATGACTTCTATCAAGTTGCATTTTAAATATGTTAATCAATAAGTCATAGGGACAATGGACCTACCACATTTCTAATTATGAACAATTATGGCAAATATAGAACATTGTGATTAAACATCCCAGTTACTATTTGTTTTTCTTCTCTTTTTTGACTAACTTAAAACGTTTTTACCACTGTCAGTGACAAAATTAACTGTACACAAGTGGCAGCTCTGTGGCTGAAATAAAACATATATCTGGGATGGAATAAATTAAAAGGGCCATGTGCTTCCAAAAACAATTAGACTACCCCTCTTTCAAAAGACTACCCTCCCTTCACCTGCTTATCATTTGTGTACAGTCCCTAAGTTGTTGTTGGCATGTGTCATTTACAAACATTAGCAGCTAAATCCGAGGTGGTCAGTGGAGGGGCAGCTGTTGGTGTGCAGAAGGTGAAGAGGTTAAAAGCAAGAAGAGAGCACAGAGGCCTGGAAAAAGTCAGAGAGTTCATGACGGCACCGCCAAAGATTGCTTTGCAAGCCACTCAAGGCATGTCAATCATTCTGAAATCTATGCCAGCACCTGACATCATTCATGCAGGTGGCCTTGTCTTTCTTTGGAAAGGGAATGATAATGGACGCTCTCCAACACATTGGAATTTGCACAAATAATAAGGGTAGTCTTAACCTGCCTTCACCAGTGGCTTTGCAATGTTTGATACAAACCAGGCAGGGTATATTGTTCCAGTGGATATTTCTTTCTTAAAGTCCAACTATTATACTGTTTTTCATCAATATAGGGGGGAGGGGGGGGGTTGTTACCTTGGCTGGTTATTGGCTAATGGTTACACAACCCAAAAAATCGTTATGACACCATAAAGTGGCTAAAATGTGATCAGCTCATTTTCCGACAGAAAGAGAATATTTTTTCCTGAAACTTTCAGAATCTCTTTACACAGAGAGGACACATCTTTATGTATAAAAGGCATGAAAAAGTGGATTTAGCATAATAGGTGACCTTAAAAATCCCAAGTTTGTTTCTTACCTTTGGACAGAGAGTACCAGCTGGCGCCGTTGGTGATCCCCTCATCGAAGAAGTCCCCACAGTTCCAGCCCTTGTGCATCCAGCTGTGGGCGTACGAGTAGGTCCTCGCCAACTGTCATCACACACAAATGCACATACGCCCAGTTATTCACATGTTTTCACAATCACACAAACATAAACACAAACAGACAGGGATGAGATCAGATGCGTTTAACATCTGGAAATCCTTTTCAATCTGCTGCACACCTTCCTGAAGAGTTTGTCGTCCGCAGTGGCCGCGTACGTGGTCCTCCCTCGAATGCGAGGGTCTCTCGACTTGTCGAAGGGGTAATTGGCTACCACGGCTCCTCCATGGAGGTTGGCTGACAGGATAAAGTTGTAGTTTTGCATCCATTTTATGACCGCCAATGTCTCTGGTTCAACCTGTGGAGGATGAGAGTACTTTCAGGGCTGATGACAAATGGACAGTTGTACACAATGATATACACACAAAGACATTTTAGATATAACATCTTATTGCATGTCACTGTTTACTATGGGGAGAGTTTAGAATTAAGGTCCATATGGAGTCCCTAACTTTCGCAAAATCATCTGACCAATGTCTTCTTATTGCCTAACCGACTTTTTGTATGTTGTCGTGTTAATGATATTGTCATACACATTCTCTTCATCCCAGACTTTTCATAAACAACAATGAGTGGACCCAAGACATCTGGTTTTCTTTTCACTCAGAAACACTGGCCTCTCTGCTCGGCTGCTTAAGGACAATCCCTCGTTACCTTAGCCAAGGAGGTAATGTTTTCAGTTTGGTTTGTTTGCGCGTTTGTCAGAAGGATTACATAAAAACTACGGATGAAACTTGGTGGAAAAGTGTAGCAAAGGCTAATAAAGAACACATTACATTTTGAAGAATCACGAGAGGATACACAAATATATTTCTCTTCTGGAAACGACCTTGGTAGGCTCTCTCCAAGTGCCCTTTTGGTTTTCTCTGCTTGCCATATGAAATATGTTCTCAATTCCCCTTTTCATTTTCAAGCAACCAGGTCTCAGAAGTTGTGGTTAATTTCCGAGGTATCATCAGACTTTCTAATCCCCATTAAGTGATTTTCCAGCTTTACTTTAGTCCCCTTCCCCCCTCAAACTCAAAATAATGTATTTTCTTTTTATGTAGACTGAAAATTGATGCATGTACTTGTCAAGCAGGCCCAACCCTTTTCTGTTTTTCAGTCTGGAATTCAGAGAAAGAGATGAGTTTTCAAGATGAAGCAAGATTAAAGCTGCATGGATGGAAACAGGACATTTACTTCTATTGCAAATCTTCAATATGCAAACTATTCTAAAACAACAATCTATGGTAGCTCTCATGCAATGCAACAGACATCTTGAAGCTTTAAATTCCATTTTATGTTGCCATTTATTTTCTCTGTCAGTGCTAACTATCCTCACACACTCCCAGCCATGTTATGCATGGAGACAAGGAGAAATGCTTCTCCTTGAATAAGGTATGTGGCATAATAAACACAGTTTGGTTCAGCTGAATAACTATCAGGCGGAGACTAACTGGCCTTGAAGTGGAACTGGCAGGTGTTTATTGTCTGTCGATCTTTATATACACTCGGCGTGCTTAAAGTCAGAGCTGTCGCCATGGTGTTGGGTTACATATGAAGGACACTGATAATCATAACAAACTCAAATACTAAACAGAGAGAATACAGTGCCATCTACAATACAAATACATGCAAGACTCTGGGTCATTACCATACATTGTTAGAATGCACACATTGTATGAAGGATTCTTTTTATTAATAAATATAGCTATGGCAGATCATTTTAGATTCACTTTTTTACCTTTGCCCTGTCTACATTTTAATTATTTTGTGAAACAGTGGGAGAGAAAACGTCCTATTTGTTATTCATCACATTCCTCTGGATATATCATCAGCAGGCTAATTAAAATGTATCATAGCGCAGCCTGCAGGCGGGCGCTGGGCCTGTGGCTTCATGCAGCCTGCGAGGATGTAATCCTGAGCAGCATGAATGAAGTATCTGTAACAGTGGCACAGTTACTCTTTTGTGTTGGCCTTTCAGGAGGCAGTCATGTGGGTGGACAGCCAGCTCGCGACTGGGAGGACCAACGATTTAGTTTTCTAAACACATTTGCTGCCCTGGAACTAGTTTACTTAGGAAAAAAGGAAAAGGAAAGCACCATATTGATTTGATATAAACCCAACTAAAACTCCTCAGTTGTTAATATTGTAATATATGTGGAAGTTAAAAATCCCTTATATAAAATTATATAACATTTAATTATAAATATATATATTGAACGGAGAAATTGTTAAATATACATTTTAAACTTTATTTAAATGGAGAGGTTGTTTTCGATTTGCAGAGACATTATATTATCTCCCATCACCCAGTGGGAGGGGGCTAAGAGAAGGCCATCTTAAAGTAGAAAATGTCAAGGAAATGAACCTTAAACCAGAAGCCCTGTGAGTGTCTGTTCAAGATAAGATGTCTGCAGAGAAGACAACTCCAAGGACCTGACCTTAACTCTTAAAATGACTTTTAGCAATAGTTTCTTTCTACATTCAACAAAGCAGTGATTTGAAATAGTATGTGCACAGCATAGTGAAGAACATATTAATTAACTTTGTCAGCCTTTCCTGCAATCCGGAGTCATAAAGTAATTGGATCCACATATTTATTTAAATAAATAAACACAGTTTATCCGCCCAGTACTTTCAATGTGTTGTGCAAGTGTCCGCTTTTTACAATCGTTCAGTATTAATGGATAAGACTTGTTATTTCCTGTACAGTACCTGACTGTTCAGAGAACTGACAGAGTTTCTGCCAAGTGACACATTTTAAGGGCTTCATTAATTAGTTTGAATAGTCATAGCGGTAAAAGTGTTTATAATTCAATGCTTATAGGAATGAGATGATCCTTTCGGTGAAATTGCATGCTTTTGTATAGTCATGCAGTATTTTAAGGTAGCAGATAACAGTTCGACTTTGAGACCTCACTGTAGTTCAGTTCATATTGTCATGGTGGTGTTGAAATTAAACACATTTAGCTGAAGCTGAGGAACTTCCTGTAAAGTATAGCCATCTTGTCAGGTTATTCTATGATTGGAAGAGCTTTATAGTCAACTCTATTTTATCCTTTTAAAGTGTCAAAGCTTGTTCTGAGCTTGGAATTCAGTTCCTATGCTTTGAAAAAATCCACAAAAATAAAGTTGAAAGATTGGATTTATTTTATATTTTCTGTCATGCTTTTGTTCCACTTTACCATCTGAACATAAACGAGTAAAGCTGCCCTTTTACCCCCCTGTTTCATATTGCAAAGACAAAGGAGAGCGGCCTCTTTCTGACCCCAGAGGAGGAAAGACAGTTTACATGAGGGGATATAGGTCTTACAGTAAGACAAACACGCACACCGGGTCAGACTATACAAGCGCACACAAACATACACATGAAACAGACAGCCTAAGCTATTCTCTGTGTGCTGGGTTTATGTACCGTTTCTTTTTTATTTAGTGAAAGCTCAACTGGCAGTGCAGTCTGATCCGGCACAAATCTCATGAATCCCTTTATGTCAACAAAGTTAAAGCCAAGAGAACTCAGCTATGTTACATTTGCTTATTTCTCAACTCCATATTTAAACATAGAACACACACTAACACAAGCATGAGAAAAGCACCCATCCATCTTCCTTTCCCTCCCACACACATCCTACATGTATTTGCTCAGACACTTGTAGATGAATGGTTGTTTCCTGTGCGTTTATCCGTTAGCACTGACCTGTTGCTCCCAGTTGTCCGGCAGGGGCAGGTGGTGGTTCCGTCCGTTGGTCTTCTCGTAGTAGTACACGAGTGCGTTCAGGTCTGGAAAGTTCCGGTTCAGATCGAATTGTCTGGCGTTCCCTCGACCCACCAGGTAGCCGTTGGACTCTGGACCCTGTTGACCCAAAGACAAAATATCATGTTTCTCAAACAGCAGCTTGAGTTGGATTACCTTGTTGCTTTTTCTCAGGAGAGCGATTGAGGTTTTTGCTTTTTTTTATTTTTTTTAAATGTCTTTTTTTTAAGCTATTAATCATTATTGCTTGGAAGCAGTGAAGGAAAACTTGATCGCGTATGTATTCCAAAAAGAGCACAGGAAATCTGCTGTGCAACAACAGTAGATTATTCTCCAAGGTTCCTTTTTATAAATAGCATTAAATACACAATGTTCTTGTTTCTAAGAAATCACAACTCAAATCCTTCCCAAAAGACTTTGAGGGAGGTTAAGGTTACGCAAGCTAACGACAATTCCAAGAATTGTGAGCATGGTTTAAAGACCCTTGACAGGCAGACACTAAACTGAACGATCGTAATTATACTCAGAACTCATGAAGTTGGCGTATGGGCTTTTGAGTGAAATGTCTCAATATCTATTGGATGGATTGCTGTGACTTTTTGTACAGATATTCATGTTTCCCCTAGTGCATAGCCACGACAAAATGTCGACTTGTTTACTTCTTTGTTTTAAACGAACGTCATTCTAATCAGCCTAAAACTATACTTTTTTTGATAAGCAAATGATTGCACTTGAAATTAGATCTACACTCTTGTCTTAGTATACTCAGGACTTAGAGTTGACCTCAAATAGCACATTTCATCACGTTATCTTTACCTATTGTGAAGAGAGATACTCTAGTTTTATTTTTGACATCTGGAGCAATTGATTTGTTCCAAAATCGGGCGGTTTTTGTTGGATTTTCACAGTATTTCCATGCAGACTTTGTGAACAGTTGTAAAACAAATAAAAGAACAGACTTATATATATATACAGTATATGTTACTGCTTGGATTATCGCATTTATTTGATGCCATGGGCAATAAACTAAATCAGTTGGGAAATAAAACAACCCTTTATTGCTGTCCTGATGCTGCTGTGTCCAAACATCTGTTGATGCAACAAATCATAGTGCTTTGTTACTTCGTTGTCTGAGCGGCAAAGAGAGGGACGTGTAATTAGTCTCAGAGATAGTGAGACGGTGTGTGTGGGTTTGTCTTGAAGGGGGAATGCATGTGTTGTGTCAAGGTACATATAATTATGTGGAAAGCTATGGGCTCTCTCAGGGAGCCGATGGATGGGATTATTACAGACATTTGCAAAACATTGGAATATTTACAAACAAACATGTTTTTGGCTCCTGGTTGCTTGTCTTTGGTTGATATACTGTACACACACCCACATACCTTGTGTTATCTGCTGGAGTCAGACATGTTGTTGTGCTGTGATTTAACTTGCAGGTGTTACATTCTCCTGAGAGACCTTCAATATTTCTAATGTTTCCACTGGCAAGAACACAATCAATTGGAAAAAATGTAGAAACTTTTCTCGATAAGTGGCAAATGATAGTTGGAGAAAAACAGCCAAATGTGTCCCAGTCGGGTTTTTTTTCCTTGTTTTCTTCATCATGCGGATGCCTGGAGCTCACATGTAAGTGAGGGTGTACATTACCTGTTTGGCAGCCACCTCGTAGCCATCGGGGTTCATTGAGGGCAGGATGTGGATGCGCGTGTCATGAATCAGCCTCATGATCCGCTGGTTTCCGGCCCGATACTCCTCGCACAGAAACTGGGAGAGCTTAATGAGCAGTTCACGGCCGAGCACTTCGTTGCCGTGCATGTTGCCCACGTACTTGAACTCCGGCTCCACTGGGGAGGAAGTGGAGAGATGGAGGTCAAAAAGCCACACAGAGCTGTCAAGCAAGACATTCACGATGACTGCCTGAGCATGCATAGGTATACGTACAGTACGTACACACATATGAGCATGAAAATACAGTAGACTTGGGCTGTTTCTTCATGATTTGCACTAGGAAAAATAGTATTTATATGAGACATTATGATAGAAACTTTCTACATTTTTGACTTTTTTTACGTTACAGGAATTACATTTTGAAATCATCACAACATAACCTGATGTATGCTTTGGTCGTTAGTCACAGCAGCCCCTCTAGCCATAAATTGCATTAACAGCAGATTGAATATCCCTCTTTATTATATTACGCAACTGTTTTTTCTTGTAAAAATCTGGCGCCAACGTTACCGACACTGCAACTCGACCACCAAAAGTTTTCTCAGAGATTCTTGTGTGTTATGCAAATACCGCATAATGCAACAGAGATCAGGAGAGGGCTTTAGAGGCCTTCTGGGACCTTCCTTTTTCACTTCACACCACAAGATATGTATTCCATTTTCAAATTGTGCTCTTCAGCCCGAAACAACACTGCCTTACTTCAAACTTATCTACACAACTTTTTTGACAAATGGAGTGTTTTTCAATAAATGTATTTGATATAACTTTGTTCTTTAACCAACATAAGCTATGACTTTCTGATCATATCACACCAAATAAGGCAAAAATACGTTTTATAACCTAATTTGAGAGATTCTTCTATTTTGTTCGTATTCAATTAATTACTAACCTTCATGTCTTTACTTTAGCACCATTTCTTATAGGGTACTTCTGACAAAGGTGAGCTCTTGGGTGTGAGTCTGATTACAGCCGATTGGATTATTTGGATAAGATCTGGCATTCCTATCTGCCACTGATTGGGTGAGCCACCTATCCAAACAGCCCCCCCTCTCTGTATAGGGTTCCCTCCTCTCAGGGGTCCCTTCATTAATCACGGCTGCAGCGTTGATAGAAGGACCCCCGGACACAGACAGTAGACAGAGCAACTGCTGAGCACTTAGCTTAAGGCTAAAATAATGCTGTATTATCCCCATATGAGTCACCTCAAAAAGCCCGCTACTTAACACTGCATTATTGCATTTGTTCGCACTTCAGTTGTTCATGAGAAGAAGTAGGTTTTTGGGGGGTGGGGTGTTTGTGGGGCAGTTACTTCCAACTGTATGAACACCCTTCACTAATTGCTTCAGGCACCCAAATGGCAGCTTGAGCGCTGCAATTCACCTCCTTTTCTTTAACGTGCGGCCAACTGGCCTCAGGTTCAGAAAACAGGGTTGGCTCTAGCGTGCAGCTTTGAAACACACACACTGAGCAAAATGTGAAAGACTTCCTAAATGGTGCAAGGGGGTTGACCCAGACAAGACCCTCAGGTCACTCCCCTCCACGAAGTGCACGGTTCCTGTTTTTCACTCTTGGTCATCTTGCAACAGAACAGGCGCACATCCTTCTATTCTACTGAAGGAAGCCCCTACGTGTGCAAATGCACCAAAAAAAAAAATGCAAGCTCAGTTGCAGCCAAAAAAGCATTCCCTGCAGTTGTCGGGTTGTTTTTCTTTTTCAAAGAACATTACAAATGTAAGAATGGAAAAATCTTAAAAATCACTAGAGTGTGACCCTTTGGCCTGGTAATGATTCTGCTCATATGCCAAATAAACACCTGGAGAGCTGATTCAGTGGTGAGAGCGGGGGGGGATAAGCAAAGTTTTGCAAGAGCGGGTTGAGAGCCTTGTTGACTCAAAGTCAACTTCTGTGTCATCTGCCTAGCTTTGAAATAAAAGAAACACTTTGTCAGTGGTTGGATGGCAAGAACTGAAATGAATCACAGATGTTCACTCGGTTCTTTCACTTTTTGCTTGTATCTTTCAATTTTAGTTCTCCACTGATTACAACCATCGATGTTTATCAAAGAAGCCAAATTGGGAAAACCCATCTTTTTCTTCTTTAGTATTAGTTCACATTATATTCAGCTTCAGGGAGCCAAATGGGGTTTCATCTATTGGGGGGGGGGGGGGGGACACAGACTGCTCTGAATCATGCCAGCTATTTTCTCACTCACTCAGAGCAAAGGCTGCAAAACAAATGGGCAGCCAATACAGCCTGAGCATTTGAAATCCGAAAGCATCATAAATCCATGTACCCTGTAGCTATAAAACAGCTTTGTGTTTGTTTATCAGCTTCACATTGTTTAGTGTCTTTTGACATCAGTTTGACCTTACTGTCATATAGAAAACTTAACTCTTCTAAACTATTTTTCACATTTTATTAAGATTGAATACTTTAGAAGCTTTACAAGTACTGTATGTCTGTTAGTAATAATAGGCTGCAAGTGTTTTAGTCTTGACACACATATTTATGTAAGGAAATTCTGCATTTAACTTTATTGTGACAAGGTCATCCTCACTGGGCTGTCAAACAGTGAACGAGGAGTTACTCACTTGCTTCATGGATGCCTGGGTTATCACTGAACTCCAGCACGTAGAGGTGGCGCCCCTCTACGCTGCGCCCGATGCTGTAAATGCGGGTGATGTAGGGGCATTCGCTCTGCACTGCAAACAGGGCTCTCACCAAGTCCTCATAGCGGTGATGCTGGAACTCAGAGCCGCTCACCAGGAGCCCCATCACCCCCAAAAGGAGGGCAGAGACCCAGGGAAAAGTCCACCCCTGCTGCATGGTCCCTCACCAAGTTGTGCAGCACAGGAGTGAAGGGCAGGAGGCAGAACAAGAGACTTTCTGCAGCTGTGCAAAACACTTTCAGATCTATATTTACCTCCCTACACACCAAACTGCTTACTCCCTGCTTGCTCTTCCCCTTTCTTGTCCCCTTCTTTCTCCTGCTCTCCCTGTGCCTCCTCCCACACACAGTCCTCACACTGAAGAGCAAGTAAGGACGGCCCCCCGCTCCTTCTTTGTCTCACTCTCCTCCTCCAACAGCTGCTTCTCTCCCTCTCTCTTTCCCCTTTGAGTCCTTGTCAAGTACATGCTACTTGCTTTATTGGCGCTTAGAATACTTCTGCTTCAAGTAGTTCGCCCCACAGCCCCCTCGGCTCTGTGCACACACAATCTGAATTTCATTCTGTCTCTGAGACACTCATTTTCTCTCTCTCTCTCTCTTTGTCTCCAACTCTTGTTATATACTCCCTTCCTGGGAAAGAGGGGTTTTTTCCACGGCACTGCTCTCCCCAACCCCTGCAGCCCTCAATCATCCATTCATTAACTCTTAAGTCAACACACAACCCCTGTGTGTGTGTGTGTGTGTGTGTGTGTGTGTGTGTGTGTGTGTGTGTGTGTGTGTGTGTGTGTGTGTGTGCGTGTGTGCGTGTGTGCGCACGTGTGCCTTTACCCTTCAGATGAATCAGTGTGAGAACACTTTCGCAACCTTTGGATTGGATTTGTAGCTTTTTCTTCGAAGTAGCATTCACACACACACACAAAATATTATTATTTGTTTGGTATTTCATTTTTTATTATTATTGATTTTTTTGTTATACTTTTTCATGAATTTTATGTATTTTATTTGATGTTAATCTAATATATGTTTTTTTTTAATATTTTTCTCTTTTATTTTCCATCCTATTTTTTATAGCATTTTTTGGCTTAGTTCGTATAGGTATGGAGGTAGGGAGGTAGGTAGGTAGGTAGGTAGGTAGGTAGGTAGGTAGGTAGGTAGGTAGGTAGGTAGGTAGGTAGGTAGGTAGGTAGGTAGGTAGGTAGGTAGGTAGGTAGGGAGGTAGGTAGGTAGGGAGGTAGGTAGGTAGGTAGGTAGGTAGGAAGGAAGGAAGGAAGGTATAAGGTATAAGTCATTCAGGGGACCTTTTAACACCACTTAATTAAATGCATGTTTGCAAGATACAAATTTGAATTAATTGATTTAGATTACATTTTAAGTTACAAACATTAATTTATAAGTTGTGTTGACGTAATAATGTTGGTAATTACATCAACTTAATATTGTGTGTAATTTAAACTCTAATTTCTGCGTTAATTGACTTAAAAACAAAATTCAAGTTGTAGTATGTAATGGAATTGGCTTTATAACTTAATTGTTCTACACCTTGAGTTAAGGATTTGAAGTCCACTCCCACTTAACATGCCTGGACAGTTAAGACAAATAGAAATACTATACAAAGGACATTTTTATGGTGAGTGTCATCTTTTGTGATTTAATTACAGATAGCCTTGTAGTTGCACTGTATAGGCAAATTGCTGTTTGACCAAAATTAGCAGCCTTTGAACTGTGAATAATTCTGTGAGAGGGTACAAAGTATAGAGGCGACTGTGAGCGTAAAAATACTTTGGTAACTATTGTGATACAACTTTTTATTAAAAAAAGTATTGGTGAAGCAGATCAAGGACATGCTTCTTGAGGTAGGATCGTTATTTGGAGTTGTCATTGAAATGCAAGTTGGCAGTCACCCATTCAGAATATATTAAACACTAGGCAAAGTACTCAAAACCACCTCTGTTACCTCATTCACACCAACAGTGTTTCAGGGCCGGTTCGGAGCTGGAGCTTGAAAAGCACCGGGTTTTCCTCTTCACACCGCAGCGGAGCAGCCTCTTAGCTCCGGAATCCGGTTCATTTCGAGCACCAAAAAATTGTCCGGCCAGAGCAAAAGCACCACATACGTCACGCTTACGTCGAGGCGGGGGCAGGGGTGGGATCAACTCCTGAACAACAACAAAAAGCCGGCGTTTTATCCAGTTTGTACACAACGATGGAGAAACTTAACAAGCAGCAGTGGTCCACTGAAGTGACCAGCTACCTACTGGGAATCTGGTCTTCCGAAGAGGTACAGAGAAAGCTGGAGCACAATCGGCCATTGTTGTTGTTGTCGGTGTCAGCTGTGAGGGGTTTCCGCGCGGTTTGGCTTTATGAAGCAGGCACGCAAACGGTTACGTCATGACGCAAACGATGACGCAATGACGCAGCACCAGTCGGACTCTGGGCAGTATGAAAAGAGCCGGAGCTAAACCGAAGAACCGGTTCTGAATCTGAAAAGCTCTAGCTTGAACCGGAGTTGCGTTGGTGTGAATGAGGTATAAGAGTGACAGTTTAAAAAGTATGCAATTACCTAATTCATTATCTCTTATGCGCTAACCTTTTATTTAATGTGCTTCAAAAGGACATGACTATCGCCTTCATCAGTGACCGGTCCACCCCAGGATCTGACCATGCGATGGCAACCATCGTAGTCGAGGGAATCAAATGAATGAGCAAGCATTCTGCGTGAAATGTGTTCATACTGTTTAAAATAATGACTGTCGGCAGTGTAAACATCTTCGTACATATTTTATAAAATTGATGTGTGTGATCTGCAGATTGGTGGCCATTGAAAGTTTGTAACTGTAGTTTTACAAACACTTTACAGATTTTACCTATTTGGCACTGGTTTAAAATGCAAAGGCCTCTAACTTCGATGTGATGGCAGAATTTATTTGCTGTGTCCCCATTTCCCATGGTAATATGGCAAATGTGTTTATTAATTATTTGTGGGGCAATTTAAATGTGTGTTATTTATCTTTTTTTTCCTCAAGATTTAAATGAAGCTCAGCTCAAGTTCTTTCAGGAAGATTGGGTGTATATACATTCACTCCGCAGCTGCTTATAATCAGCTCATCACAGGCGTTCTCTTTAACCTATTATATTTCACCTCATTCTCCAGCAGCCAATCACCGTGCTGCAGCCAAACTTTAAAATGGTTCTCCTCTCTCCTGCAGTCAGCTGTGATTCCAGGTTTTCATGCTGCCGCCCGCCTCCTCCCCATCCACCTCCTTTCATCATATCCAGTGCGAGGAGAGCTAATCCAAAGACCTAGTCACATCCCCTCTAGCTGGAACAACTTGATCTTTGGAGTAATCAACTTTAAAACTTCTATCCCGAATGAGGGTAATTAAGCACAACTTGAAATTCCTTTTAAATAATGTGGTAAAACTAGTTGGAACAACTTCATCTTTGGAGTAATCAACTTGAAAACGTGTGTTTATGCTACCAATTATTAAGTTAGTGGTAATTAAAAACACCTCTGATAGAGAAAAAGCCTTCTCCCCTACCTCAAATAAGTTTGTTGGTTTAACACAATTTCATTAGAAGTTGTCATAACTCAATAAACATTGATGCAGCTGTTGCGTTGATTTTCTTTGTTGAGCCAAAGCATAGCAAAGCACACTTCTCTGAAGAACCAGCACCTTACCGTGGTAGAGAGGTTTGTGTGCCCTGATGAACCTGGGGGCTGTGTTGTCTGGAACCTTGTGTTCCTGGTAGGGTCTCCCATGGTAAATTGGTCTCAGGCAAGGGGCCAGACTAAGATTGGTTCACAAGACCTCATGAAAGACGACACACGAAGTGAGGATACCCGGCCCGGAGGAAGCCCGGGGTCCCCTTCTGGATCCAGGCCCAGAAAGAGGACTCTTCGGCGAGCGTCTGGTGGCCGGGCTTGCCACGGAGCCCGGCCGGGCACAGCCCGAAAAGGCAACGTGGGCAACACCTCCGCTTCTCCGTCCCGCGGGCCCACCACCTACGGGAAACAGCAATTCCCCTCAGCAAAGGCAGAGGGTCTCGACGGACCAGACCCGGGCGACAGAAGATGGCTTTGGGGACGTGGAACGTCACCTCTCTGGGGGGGAACGAGTCGGAGCTTGTGCGGGAGGTGGAGCGTTACCAGTTGGATCTGGTTGGGCTCACCTCTACGCACAGCGTCGGCTCTGGAACCTTACTTCTGGATAGGAGTTGGACTCTATTCTTCTCCGGAGATGCTCAAGGTGTGAGGCGCCGGGCGGGTGTGGGGATACTCACAAGTCCCCGGTTGGGTGCTTCGTTGTTGGAATTTACCCCAGTGGACGAGAGGGTCGCCTCCCTACGCCTGCGGGTTATGTGGGGGAAAACTCTGACTGTTGTGTGTGCTTATGCACCGAACAGCAGTTCAAAGTATACGGCCTTCTTGGAGACCCTGGAAAGAGTCCTGTATGGGGCTCCTGAAGGGGACTCTTTAATCTTGCTGGGAGACTTCAACGCACATGTGGGCAATGATGGAGACACTTGGAGGGGAGTGATTGGGGGGAACGGCCCCCCTGATCTCAACCGGTGTGGTTTGTTACTGGACTTCTGTGCTAGTCATGAATTGGCCATAACAAACACCATGTTCGAACATAAGGATGCTCATAAGTGTACGTGGTACCAGAGCACCCTAGGCAGAAGGTCCATGATCGATTTCGTTATCGTATCATCGGACCTGAGGCCGTATGTTTTGGACACTCGGGTAAAGAGGGGCGGAGTTGTCAACTGATTACCATCTGGTGGTGAGTTGGGTCGAGTGGCGGGGGAAGCCTCTGGATAGACCTGGTAAGCCCAAACGCGTAGTTCGGGTGAACTGGGAACGTCTGGAGGAGGCCCAAGTTCAGGAGGCCTTCAACTCACACCTCCGGCGGAGCTTTTCGGGCATTCCTGTGGAGGTTGGGGACATTGAACCAGAGCGGTCGGTGTTCAAAGCCTCTATTGCCGAAGCCGCGGCGGGGAGCTGTGGTCTCAAGGTCCTAGATGCCTCAAGGGGCGGTAACCCTCAAACCTCCTGGTGGACACCGGTGGTCAGGGAAGCCGTCCGACTGAAGAAGGAGGCCTTCAGGGATTTGTTATCCCGGGGGACTCCCGAGGCAGTTGCAAGGTACCGACAGGCCCGAAGGGCAGCAGCCTCAGCCGTGGCCGAGGCAAAGCAGCGGTTGTGGGAGAAGTTCGGAGAAGACATGGAAAAGGACTTTCGGGCGGCACCAAAGTTGTTCTGGAAAACTGTCCGACATCTCAGGAGGGGGAAGCAGGGAACTATTCAAGCTGTGTACAGTAAGGATGGGACGTTGTTGACCTCAACTGATGGAGAGTTAGGGCGTTGGAAGGAACCCTTTGAGAACACTTTTAAGGAACCCGACAACTCCGCCCTCTTTGTTAGAGGCAGAGCTGGAGTATGACGGGGGATCGACACCAATCTCCCGGGGGGAGGTCACTGAGGTCGTTAAACAACTTCATAGTGGCAAAGCCCCGGGGGTGGATGAGATCTGCCCAGAAATGCTGAATGCTCTGGGTGTTGAGGGACGGTCATGGTTGACACGTCTCATCAATGTTGCGTGGAACTCGGAAACAGTACCGAAGGAGTGGCAGACCGGGGTGGTGGTTCCCCTTTTTAAAAAGGGGGATCAGAGGGTGTGTGCCAATTACAGAGACATCACATTACTCAGCCTCCCCGGGAAAGTTTACTCTAAGGTACTCGGTCAGGCCGATTGTCGAACCTCAGATTGAGGAGGAATAATATAGATTCCGTCCTGGTCGTGGAATGACGGATCAGCTTTTTACTCTCGCAAGGATCCTGGAGGGGGCCTGGGAGTACGCTTATCCAGTCTACATGTGTTTTGTAGACTTGGAGAAGGCGTATGACCGGGTTCCCAGGGAGTTACTGTGGGAGGTGCTGCGGGAGTATGGGGTGAGGGGGTCTCTACTCAGGGCCATCCAATCTCTGTACTCCCAAAGCGAGAGCTGTGTCCGGGTCCTCGGCAGTAAGTCGGACCCATTTCCGGTGAGGGTTGGCCTCCGCCAGGGCTGCGCTTTGTCACCAATCCTGTTTCTAATATACATGGATCGGATTTCGAGGCGTAGTCGTGGGGGAGGGGGTCTGCAGTTAGGTGGACTAAGGATTGCACCACTGCTTTTTTGCAGATGATGTGGTTCTAATGGCTTCATCGGTCTGCGACCTTCAGCACTCACTGGATCGGTTCGCAACCGAGTGTGAAGCGGCTGGGATGAGGATCAGCACCTCCAAATCTGAGGCCATGGTTCTCAGCAGGAAACCGATGGACTGTCCACTCCAAGTAGGGAATGAGTCCTTAACCCAAGTGAAGGAGTTCAAGTATCTCGGGGTCTTGTTCTCGAGTGAGGGAACAATGGAGCGTGAGATGGGTCGGAGAATCGGAGCAGCGGGAGCGGTACTGCAGTCGCTTTACCGCACCGTTGTGACGAAAGGGAGCTGAGCCAGAAGGCAAAGCTCTCTGTCTACCGGGCCATTTTCGTTCCTACCCTCACCTATGGTCATGAAGGATGGGTCATGACCGAAAGAACGAGATCGCGGGTACAAGCGGCCGAGATGGGTTTTCTCCGCAGGGTGGCTGTTGTCTCCCTCAGGGATAAGGTGAGAAGTTCGGTCATCCGGGAGGAACTCGGAGTTGAACCGCTCCTCCTTCGCGTCGAAAGGAGCCAGTTGAGGTGGTTCGGGCACCTAGTTAGGATGCCACCTGGGCGCCTCCCTAGAGAGGTGTTCCAGGCACGTCCAGCTGGGAAGAGACCAAGGGGTGGACCTAGGACCAGGTGGAGGGATTATATCTCTTCGCTGGCCTGGGAGCGCCTTGGGATCCCCCAGTCAGAGCTGGTTGATGTGGCCAGGGAAAAGAAAGTTTGGGGCTCTCTGCTGGAACTGCTACCTCCGCGACCCGACCACGGATAAGCGGGAGAAGATGGATGGATGGATGAGCCAAAGCATTTGTTTTTAGAGTGTAGTAGCTATGTTGAAATAAATAAGAAACAATAATTTGTTGTTGTTAACATAGTCTTTGTTGGATACACTTATGTCAATGTTCTTCACAATGTGGTTTTTATGAAAAGTTTTGAGAACTGATTTTTACCATAGTTGCATTGTGAACTTCATGGTATTTGTCATTGACTAAGGAATGTACTTAATTATAATTCAAAGGGCTCCAGGGTTGATAAGGGGCAACTTATATTACACACAGGAACGTTAAGGGAAAGTAAAAAGAGGTTTACTGAGTATCTGAAGTACATATAGAAAGGTTAAGGTTGTATTAAAATTAAAAATAATAGTGGAACTTTCCACCTAGAATAGACATAGAAAGAGGAGAATTTGTTCAACATTAAATAACAAACTCACTGTAAGAAATATATATTTTAATGTTATTTAGGAGTTGTATTATAATAGTGACTCTCTTTTGGTGGTTGTTTAAAACCCTTTAACTGCCAGCACCACCATTTGGTAGAGCACATTTCACATCTTGATCTCTTGTTGAAAAAAAAAAAAAAAAGTTGAACTCCATCTGATTCAGCCAGCTCTACCCTTTGGTTGACATGTTATGCACAAAACAACCTCTAAATGTCACTGTGGTTCAAACAGAATGCCCTTCAGCTAGCTTCAACTGAGAAAGTTGGCATGCTAAAAATCACTGCTGAAGAAATCACTCTTTTTGGTCAACTTTTGTGAGGTTACCATATCATTTTTGACATATTTTAGTGGCATGGCACTGACTGAACATAATTAGATAACTTGATGCACAAAAAAAGTTTTAACAAGGGTGTAATTATTTTTTTGAACATATGCTCAACCAATCGGTCGAATTGGCCTTTTATGGTAAGCTAGCAATATGACTTTTTCAGAGTTTCAGAGATGTTTTCCCGTAAAATAGTAATAAGTAAGTAATAATTATTTACTTCAATACCTGGTACTGGTAATGGTATGATTGATTTGGCTAAAACTTAGTTTAACATCTGAAGAAAACTGTGCTGCTAACACGGAAAGCTCAGGACAAGCACTTTCTACACACACACACACACGCACGCACGCACGCACACACACACACACACACACACACACACACACACACACAATGACTGCAGAGTGGGCAAGGGGTGCTGTCAATCAAACCTGCTGGAGAAAAGAGGAGCTTTTCCCTCGCAGCATGTTGTGCAACTGCTTGTGGAAGTTTTGAAAAGAGAAGGAAAGGCAAACATGAAGCAAGAGAGAGTCACAGATGGAAAGTTGAGCAACACAAGGCACAAGAGGAAGGAGAAAAGTCCAAAAAGCAACAAAGAGAGGAAGAACAACAAAGAACGGAGAAGAAGAAGGGACATTTGTGCACATCGTGTGGCATCAATGCCTTTCAAACTGATGAGCGGAAGTAATCAAGTCTTCATTGTCTCTAGTAGTGATTGTGTTCCTTAATTGTTTGCATCTGTTTGGCCTCAAGGCTCCGCTCCATGGTCACTCCTCGTCACATCTCCCTGCCATGCCAACATCGCTCATTTCAATGAAACAATTTCATCTGAGATCAAAGTCAGCTTTATTGTCAAAATGTCTACATGTGTTATACATACAGATATCTTGAATTACGGTTTCTCGCAGTGCCACAGTGTGACATATATAAAACAAGATACAAAAAGGGCCTAGATAAACGAGGTATAAGACTAAGTAATAGTACTAATAAGTACTAGTTCATAATATATGTATTTTTTAAAACACAATCCACAGAACATTAATTGACATTAATGTAAGTATTCTTTAGTGCAAATGAGAAAATGATGTTTAAAGTAAAGTTTCAGTGCAGTAGCAGCGGAGATGGGTAGAAAAGTGATTGGATGAGGGAAGGTTGTGTGTGTGTGTGTGTGTGGGGGGGGGGGGGGGGGGGAGTTAAAGTCCAGGTCCATTTGGGGCAGGGGGTTGGTAGTGGGTTCTCCTGAAGTCAACAACAATCTCTTTTGTTTTCTACACGCTGAGGAAGAGATTATTTTGGCACCACAGGGCCAGCTGGTTCACTTCCTTCATCGTTGTGGCTGATGAGCGTTCAGTTATTCTGCTCCAAATATCTGGAACAAACTCCCAGAAACCTGGGACTCTTACTACTTTTAAATACAGGCTTAGGACTTTTCATTTTGCCGCTGCTTTTAATTGAAACTGAGCGGTTGTGTTTCGTTTGTGGTTAATGAACATTTGGGGCTAGTAACCCCAGGGAATCAGTGTCTGGGGACTTTGTCCTGGCTGGTTTTCTCTGTGTACGCTGCTCGGGACTTATGTGCCATACTAGCGTACACAGCTCATGTTCGGAGAAACCTTAAAGAAAGGCATCAGTAAAATGGAACTTCTGTGTGAATTATTCATATCTTAAACTGCACTGTAACTTTTTATTCATGTACTTTTTATTCTTGTATTTTTTCTTTTAATGTTTCTTTTATTATCTTTTCTTTTTAATGACTGTTTTTAAATGACTTTGTCTGAATGTCTTTCATTTTTGTAAAGCACCTTGAATTGCCTTGTGTTGAAAGGTGCTTTATAAATAAATTTGCCTTGCCTTGCCTTGCCTTGCCTTGCCTTGCCTTGCCTTGCCTTGCCTTGCCTTGCCTTGCCTTGCCTTGCCTTGCCTTGCCTTGCCTTGCCTTGCCTTGCCTTGCCTTGCCACGCCACACCACACCACACCACACCACACCACACCACACCACAGTAGTGTCGTCAGCAAGCTTCACAATGTGGTTGGAGCTGAAGTTGGGTTTGCAGTCGTGGGTCAGCAGGGTGAAGAGAAGGGGGCTGAGCACACATCCTTGGGGGGCCCCCGTATGAGGGTGTTTGAAGTGTTGTTGTTGACCCGTACAGCTTGTGGTCTCTCTGTGAGGAAGTCCAGCAACCAGAGATGCAGATAAACATGATTGTTTTGCAAAAACGAAATATCCTAAAAGCTTGTTTGTCATAACAAAAAACATTTTCCTTGTCACTCTCCATGAATTGTCGAAAATGTCTCAGGGCAAGTTCAGCTTGCCCTGAGACATTGTTATTATGTCAGTGTGTTTTGGAGCTGTTACACGAGACATTTTGTGGAAATTGTATATTTGTATGTGTTATTCTGTGATATTCTGATTCGATTTTAATAAATCATTATTATTATATTGGTGTGAGAATATATTTGATCAAGAAAACAACCGAAGGATGTGAGGTGAAAACAACCGAAGGATGTGAAGTGAGAAAATGCCAACAAGATGTATCACACAGTTGTGATAATGTGATAATTTTGACTATCAGTTGTGCCAATGAAATGTCAATTATAAAAGGGAACAACCCATTATAGATAGTAATAATTCATAATAATTCATAATTATACATTAACAACTAAACCCAGCTGTGTAGTCAATGTGAACCCAACAAATTGGGTTGGTCATAGAACCCAATTTGTAGGGTAAAATTAACCCAACAAATTGGGTTATATGACCAACCCAATTTGTTGGGTTAAATTAACCCAGCGTGTGTTTGGTCCAATAGTTAACCAGCGCTGGGTTGAGAAACTACCCAGATTGGGTTGTTTTTAACCCACCATTTTTAAGAGTGTGGAGTCAAAATATAAGGCATAAAGTCTGGGTCAAATAATTGCTATTGGTTAACCTTGAGTGACTGTGTAACCAAACGCAAACACTAATAACTAGTGATGTTTTCCATTAATCAAACCAGCTAGGAGAGACTCACCTACCTCACTAGCAATTTAAATTATTTAACTAAATTTGTTTTCCCTGCAGTATCCTCCCACCCCAGTCAACTCACAGGCTTCAGTGATCATAATAATCATTAACAAAGGCCAAAAGACTGAAAGACTAAAATAAGTGTTAAGTTGGGGGAAACTTAAATAAGTTTAGGACCAATGAAATCCACACTTGTGCAGATGCATCAATCACAAGATTTCAAAAACTGTAGATTTCACATGAAGAAAATGACACATGGTGGATGTAAACGGTACTAAAGCCAAGGACAATATAGTTATGCAGGATGTTAAATGTACTTATTAAGCCACTATCATATTCACATTAAAACCTGTGTTGTCCAGCCATTGTTAACCATACTAATGTATTTTAAAGAAAAGTTAGCTTGTACTGTGGGAAACATTTAAACACAAATGTTTGCCTTGCTTGAGGGGTTCATAATTGACGTGTTAATCAGATCACGTACTTTAGGCCTACTTCCGGGAATACAAATCAAAATAAAGAGAGGTAGAAAAAAACGAGAAAGACGGTTGGATATTAGTTGAAGTTTTGACTTACTTTGTAATTGAAACAAATGGAGCAAATAGTTAATTCTACGACGACCACTGTGGTAAGCTTACATTGACTATGAAGAAATATTCTTGCCGAATAATTGTAGTTTACTCAATGTGGCTCCACAGCAATTTACAGCTTGTGAAAAATACGCAATTTAGTCAGAATTTGGCTAACAGAGACACTTAGCTCTCCAAAAAGCACCGATTTGTTGTATTACAAACTACAACCAGATGTAGCTCAGTAGGACAACCGATAAATAGTGCTTTAAATAATAGGCTAAACTATTATTTGATCAAAGTTACGTTTTCAACCTATCTTTAAGTCATTATTCGGTCATTTGTGCCATAAATAACAGAAACAAGTCTGCTTTTTCCTTGAACACCCTGCAGCTAAAGTGTTCAGACGGTTCAGACCTACCAAGAAGTGAAACTCGTCCTTACAGCGGATGTCCACTAGTGAGCAGTATACACTAACCTCATATAAACTTGATTACAGTTCGCCTATTGCTGATTTGCATGTAATATAAAGCAAACACATCACAACTCAGCGATTCAGCCAATAAAACCTACATTTTCCACTGAGAACTTACAGTATAAATAGTTTTTTTTGCGGAAGCTATTTGTCTCTTCTAATTAAAATATAGGCCTATTGTAGTGCCGAGAGATATGCACATTTATATGACATTTGAATATTATTATTATTAGCTAGACCGTACGCAATATTGAGTAACAGATTCAGAACAGACACCAGGGTGCAAAACAACTTACCAACTGGTTTAACAAGTAACATGTTTGATGCTCAGACCTGCCCTCCTCGGCTTCTCCAAAAGAAAACCTCCTCTCACTCACAGATTGTGGATGCTGCACTTTTCCCGCCCACTGCAGTTAATAGTATGATAATGAGAGCTGTAGATGAGGGGAATGGGAGGGGGTGGCGTTAAGACATTTGACTCTATTTGGAGTTGTGTCGATTGCAGATGAAGAGAGTTTTTTCTTCTTTTGGTCTGCTTGTACTTCCAGCAGAGCCCGTTGGCAGGCTCTTTCCTCTCAGAGCCGCACCAGGATGGGTGCTCTCCCGGCGGGCAGGACACTATGGATGTGTCTTTACATCTGCATTGGAATAACGGGAGTATGCGGTAGGTGCTGACATGTAGTTTAAATGTTTTGCCCGTGCAGCCCAAAAAATATTCCAGGGAGAAAAAAACATCAAACCAGATTTCAACTCTCCTAAAAAGAATATGCTTTCAGATTAATTGGATTGCACAGATCTGCATGTCCTTCTCCAATTCAAGTGTCAGTGATGTTTATTTGTGAAATGTGCATGTGTTTTCCTGCCTTTGAATCAGAATCAGAATCAGAAACAGGGTTATTACCAGGTAGGTTGACACGTACGAGGAATTTGACTTGATGTTCTGGTGCATACATAAAAGTAAAACAAAAAACAAAACAAAAACAGAGAACTAGAAAAATTTAAAAAATAATAAATAATACAGTAAAATACAACAGTAGTATTTACATAGAAATTGAATGGAATAAAAAGGAATAAAATATGGAATGAAAATCGGCAGTAATAAAAAGGAAAATGCTGATAGTTATGACAGTGAGTGGAAACACAAGGACATTAGGTATGTAGAATTAGTATTTTTACTCACTTGCCTAACACTTCTCATTTGTGTTTCATTTTGCTAATTGGTTTGATTTCTCTAAAAAAACTGTTTTTCTTTAACTTGTTCTCATCAAATATACCTAAACTCTGCTCCTTAGCCAAGTTCCTCATACTATATAATATATGTGTTTAATTTGAATTGAAATCAGTAACAACAACAACAACAGCAACAACCCAAAAATAAGGTAAACACTAATTGCTGTTGGCTGCTTTTGTTAAAACTAAGCAGCTCAGCGTTTGGTTACAGGTTCTAACGTCTGCACCTCCAGAGGGGCCAGCACATGCAAGCAGTGTCTGGCTGTTCACCCCAGCTGTGCGTGGTGCTTACAGGAGGTGGGTTCCTTTTCCACTTCACTTCATTCAGGCAATGAACATTTTGCAAGCCAACAGTGGTACATATCTCCTTTTTAACCGCTTAATTTGGTTGAGAAATTTCAGTTTTTACAACATCAAATGTGTCCAGGTGAATATGAATTCCATTTTGAAAGTGAAATCCAGGCACTTTAGACACAGTGACTGTCCTTGTGTGACTGCATGTGGATGTAGTCATGGTTCAAACTAATCTGAAGTGATTTATCATTGTAGAACGTGGAGTCGACACACGGAGCCTTTCACACAAGTGCCCTATTTTCTCAGGATGACTTCACTTGGACCATTGATGAGACTGGTTAAACTGTCAGACAGTGTTCAAATGGGATGGTCTTTTTAATTTGAGGGGGAATTTGCTTAATTGTGTTGCGAAGATGTTGGAGTGCATCTTTATTCCAAGAAATTAGTTTGACAGGAACATAATGTTGAACTTCCTCATCACAGATCCTTCAAATCGATCCAACATGCCCTTATCTCTCAACAAAGCTTTATTCCAGATGGGAATTCTCTAAATAAACATCTGTATGACACATTTTTAACACATAAAATACCTTTGAACAGCTGACTGCTTCTCTGTATAAAATGTACATGCCTCTTCTGTCAGGACTTCGGCCAGGGGTTTGCCAGATCTTCCCGGTGTGACCTGAAGAGTAACCTGGTGGCAGCAGGCTGTGCTACGTCTTCTCTGGAGTCTCCAATCAGCAAACTGCAGGTGATCGAGGACCGGCCCCTCAGCAACAAGGCAGCAGGGGCCACGCAAGATGTCACACAGATTAAACCACAGAGACTACAAATCACCCTCAGGCCAGGTAAGGAATGACGTTTCTGACATCCTGAAGTGGAGAGATCGGGGAATATCAAGAACATTTTTATAAAAGATGTACCATGAAGAAAATCTATTTAAAAATTATGTTTCTGTATCTCCCTTCCAAGATGATGCTAAGCGCTTCACAGTGAAGGTGCGTCAGGTAGAGGACTACCCTGTGGATCTCTACTACCTCATGGATCTCTCTTACTCCATGAACGATGACCTCTTCCGCCTGAGGACTTTGGGAAAAGGCCTGGCCGAGGCCATGAACCGCACCACCAGCAACCTCCGCATGGGCTTTGGAGCTTTTGTGGACAAGCCGCTCTCGCCTTACATGTACATCTCCCCCAAAGAGGCTGTGAAGAACCCCTGCTACAGGTAAAAGACAATTATAATAAATTCTTCGTACAGTATTATGCAACTTTATGGGCGTTATTCAAACTTGGTTACTTGTATATAGTAATTTAATTATCCTGCATTACTTGCACTTTAGTCTTGTCACATTCTCTTGCACCATTTATTTCTACTCTGTTTCTTCTTGCACTCATTTTATTGCTTTTTTTATTTGTTTTAGGTTATGTATGTAGTCTGGGACTTAAGATTGTCATTGTCCAACTACACTGACATTTTGAACAGTGGGCCTCATATAGGTACCTAAACAGAATCCAGATCCCTTTGTTATAGAAAGATTATTTTTGTGGTTGCATTTACCATTGTTTTGTATTCTTAATTATTACCCACTGGTGTTGATTTCACTGGTTGTTTATGTCTGCTTGTGAAAAACTAGCTTCATAAGGTAGCTGATGTCATTATAGTGAGGACACCTTTAAACACAGTGTTGCAAAGTCAAAACGCAAACATGCCCGGAGTCACAGCACTTGTTAAAGGCTTAACAGTGGTGCTAGGTCAGCTACTGGGAATCAGCCGCAGGTAATCTGCCCGGAGACTCAGAACGTCCTGATGCTAAAGGTCTGCCCGGAGAATCAGAGCGTCCTGATGCTAAAGGCTGTTACTCCGGCCAAAGGCTCCTCTGAGGGGGAATTAGTGGTTTAGGGTCTCTAGGGGGTCACTTGCTTTACACACAGTCTGCTGAGCTCCAGCCACCAGGAATGTTTGTGTAAAAGATAAGAAAAGGGGGGAATTTTAGTCCAATAATAATGTGAAATACAGAGAGAAAAAGGGGTCAAGCAGCAGTGTAGGAGAGACTTTTAATTAAATGTTAATTAACCCCTCTTGCTTTAATACAATTGAACTGCTTTTAATAATTTATGGAGGCCACACATTTTTTACAATGACATATACAGATGTTGAAATGAATGAAGAATCAAACAGCAGCCCTAGTGAACTCTTGATGTTCTCTGCTTCATTGACAGCATTAACACCACCTGCCTGCCACAGTTTGGCTACAAACACGTTCTGTCCCTGACGGAGGAGGTGGGCCGCTTCACGGAGGAAGTGAAGAAGCAGATGGTGTCCAGGAACCGAGATGCCCCCGAGGGAGGCTTCGATGCCATCGTCCAGGCTGCCGTATGCAAGGTGGAGAGACTCACCCACCGTCTCACACACATGACTCTGATTTGATCTTATAGTCGTTGTTTCCTTCTCACACTTATAGAAATTTAAACAGAAGTTGATCTTAAAGGTCCCCTATCATACTGTTTTTCATCAATATATTATAGGTCTCAGATATATACAAAAGATGTCTCTGAAGTGTTTGGCTCCAAATACCAAACAGATCATGCAATGCAGCATCCCATAATCCCCTCTGTTTCAGCCCTGTTTCAAAAGTGCTGATTCTGTGTCTGTTACGTTAAATGTAAATGAACTGCTGCTCCCCACGCCCCTCTGAGAGATATTTGGTTACAAAGAACACAATGGTGCTCTAGGAGGAGATTCAGGTGATAAGGTGTGTGCGGGGGGGGGGGTTATTCGCTAATGGTTACATCAGCCAAAAAAACGTTATGAAATCATAAAGTGGCCAAAATCTGATCAGCTCATTTTCAGACAGGTTTTTATATAAATGGATCAGGACAAAAAGTGAACGAATATTTTTTCCTGAAACGTTCACAATCTCTTAACGCAGAGGGGACACATATGTATGTATAAAAGTGGATATTGCATAATAGGTGACCTTTAAAGAGTTTTTCCTGTTTTAGATGAGGGCCGAAAAAAAGTAATTCCTCCTTCAAAAGCTCATTTAAATAATTTGACTTTCCTTCTTTTTGCTTGAACCTGCCTTAATGTGTTCCAGGAGCGGATCGGTTGGCGTCCCGGTGCTTCCCACCTTCTGATCTTCACCTCGGACGCTAAGACTCACATGGCTCTGGATGGTCGTCTGGCTGGAATCGTGCAGCCAAACGACGGGAAGTGCCACCTCAACTCTGACAATATGTACAGCATGTCTACCACCATGGTTAGTGTTAACCGTAAGTGTGTTTTTGGTGCGCAGACCTTAGACAGAAACAGAGTGAGAGAGAAACTGAGACAATGTCACCCCTTTGTTTTACGTATGAAAAGGAATATATTAGAGTTTATGTTTGCTAAACACACTCTCTCCTCAGGATTACCCTTCTCTAGCTCTGATCACAGAGAAGACGTCGGAGAACAACATCAATCTCATCTTTGCCGTCACCAACCCTGTGGTTCCTCTGTACCAGGTCAGTAGCTCTGCATTCACACTGAGAACATCCAGGATTTTATTCTCTTCAAGTTCTGTTTAAAAGAGGAAATTAGGCCAATATTTGAAAACTGAAATTGAGAGGGTGACAAATCCAACACAGTAATCATGTAATCTTAAACACACTGTAGCTAAAGTCCTCCAAACCTCGCTGGTTTTAAACTGACATTCTTGGATCCTGCATTGGAAACTGAAAATGAATCCCTATGATACGCTATTGAGCGCAGCAATATGCAAACTATTATTAAGAAATTCATAACAGGAGAAGAAATAGAGGACATGCATATCAAACTCCCATTGGCCATAAAGGAACACAAGTCAAGATGTTAAATAACATTGTATGCATCAGTTTTAAAGTGTAAGAATGTAAGACATCAAACTATTACACCTTGTTTCTATTAATTAGTACATTCATTAATAGTTTCCCTGACTGTGTAGGATGACAACCTTCTGTCTGTCTGTCTTTCTGTCTTGTAGAACTACAGTGAGCTGATTCCTGGCACCACAGTAGGAACACTGTCGAACGACTCGGGCAACGTTATTCAGCTCATTCTGAAAGCCTACGCTGTAAGTGTTATACACACACATTTCGACTAGACAGTGTTTCAGTGGATGACATGTGTTTGCTGACACACACCCACAGCCTTTGAGTCATACACACTGTCGAGCAAAAGTCTACAAAAAAATTCCACATACTGTAGGCCGAGGTGTGAAGCTGACCAAATGTGGGAGGTTACTGGCTGTTTTTCATTATCTATGTTTTATTTGAATTTATTATGCAGGGAACAAGTGAATTTGCTGACAAATGTAGCTTTAATAGTCATAGCTGTTAATTTGTGTAGAGATGTGCATACAAGCGTGTTTGCTAATGTGTGCACACTTAAATGAGTTTATTGGCTTACATGTAGTTGTAGAAGAAAATGGGATTTGGCTCCGCACAACCCAAATTGACACCTAACATGTGATTTTTGGCCACAGTGTGCTACCCTACATACTCATTCCTCCATGTGTATGTGTTTCCCACTGTTGTTCTTCATTGCTGTTAACAGAAAATCCGGTCCAAGGTGGAGCTGGAGCTTCAAGGCGTCCCGGAGGAGCTGTCCCTGTCCTTCAATGCCACCTGTCTGAATGGAGAGCTCATCCCTGGCCTCAAATCCTGCTCTGGGCTCAAGATAGGGGATACGGTCAGTCCATACCCCGCCCTCCCTTTTTTTGGCCTATGACTCCTTAAGAGTGACTTTATTACCAGGAAAATGTTAGCTTGAAGGAAAGTTTGAAGGAGAACTTTGTTGTTTTACTAGCTGGGAAACGGTTGCATTGAAATGTAGTAGTACTGTCATCGTCGCTCTTTGTCACAGGAAATGTCTTGAAATGATGTAAACATCCTGTAACAAGGATAAGTAGGTTGCAGAGGTAAAAAGAAAATGATACTTTATTTTGTAAAATTCCCTAAAAAAAAATGATTACGATAATGAAAGTTGTTATTAAAGAAAATGTGTTTGAAGTATGTTACATGTGGGTGGCTGCATTTACACAGGTTGGTAACAGTATTGTCAATTGTCCCGCCAATGTGTCTGGCTGTTATCATACAATTGCAGAAATACCATGTTAGTTTTTTCCATGTACTATTTTGCACCTTCTTCTTTCACCTCCCTTCTGGCTGTAGGATTTCCTGGTGGTGTTAAAAGCAGATGTTGGATAAACTGAGGTCTGTTTTTGATTCCTAAATGATGTTTTTCCATCCTTCTTCTGTACTTCTGCCATCTGCATTTAGAGCAAACTGTCTGCTTAAAGTATGCTTTTATTTCCTTTTATTTAGCATTTTTTCTTCATCACAGCTTGTTTGGCTCTTTTCCTTGTTCTCTTCTCGCTCCAGGTGACATTTGTTGGCCTCGGTACATTTCTTCTCTCTGCCTAAGCCCCTCTTATTTTTCCATATATGGTTGTCTCTCCAGATGTAGTAACTTCTCCCCCTTTTGGACATTTACCAGATTTGGATACAGCGCTGAATGAACAAATACTTTGACTTAACACACATGGAGGCCTTCCCTGTGTCAGGTCTTTGTGCAGTTTCCACAGAGAATGCCCACAATTTGAGCGGCCATTAAATGACCATTAACTGAACCATTTAAGTGCTTTTACATGTTAGGTAATCCACACCAGGTTGATATAGAAGAATGGCTTGTTTTAAGTGTGGATGCAGAAAATGTCATGAAAAATCGAATAAAGAGGGCTCTAAGCATGACTTTGACCCTAATCATGGATTATTTTAACTTGACTTCCCTCCTCTCCTCCAGGTGTCTTTCAGTGTTGAAGCTAGAGCTCGTGGTTGCCCCAAACAGAAGAAGAAGACCTTCATCATTAAGCCGGTGGGCTTCAAGGACTCTCTCTCCATCACCGTCAACTTTGAGTGCGACTGCAAGTGCCAGAACAAGGCCCAGCCCAACAGCCCCAAATGCAACCATGGCAACGGCACCTTCGAGTGCGGCATCTGCCAGTGCCACCCGGGTCGATTGGGGCCGCACTGCGAGTGTGCCGAGGGGGACTATAACCCCACGGAGCAGGACCGCTGCAGCGGGCCCGCGGGCTCCAGAGGACCCCAGTCTGCCATCTGCAGTGGCCGGGGGGACTGTCTGTGCGGACAGTGTGTGTGTCACAACAGCGACTTTGGAAAGGTCTGGGGAAAGCTGTGTGAGTGTGACGACTTCAACTGCCTGCGCTACAAGGGGGATCTGTGCTCAGGTAAGATCCTGTTTTCTATCTACTGTAGGGGCCCGAGCATCTTAAACGAAATGAAAAGAGAAACAATGAGAGGGTAATAGTTTATTGACAAAAATGTTAATCAACAACTGCAACTTATGCTAAGGCAGAAGTGAAAAAAGCCCATCACAGTCATATCCAGGGGCGGACTGGGACTACAAATCAGCCCGGGACTCTCGACCGGCCCACTTCGGTACCGCCGGCCCACCTCGGTACCGCAAGTAAATACTGCTAGTAAATTGTCAAGGGTGGGGGGGGGGGGGGTACTAGTGACTTATCTGACCGGCCCACCTTGGTACCGCAAGTAAAAGTAAATACTGCTAGTAAATTGTCGACGGGGGTCGGGGGTTGCTAGTGTCTTATCCGACCGACCCACATCGTCCGACTGGCCCACTTCAGTACCGGCCCATAGGGATTCGTCCCGAACGTCCCGATGGCCAGTCCGCCACTGGTCATATCACAAACACCAGGCTGACATCTTCTGATGTCACGTTTTGTATGACCAGTCTAAAACCCAAAGATTGTAGAAACCATCAAATGGTCACAATGGAGAATCTGGAACAACTGAGTTCTGACTTTTCTCTTAATAAATGACTCACAAATTGTCTTCAAAAAGTCATTTGTTATTCAAAAATGGCAAAAGGGTCACGGCATCTCCAATATGATTATATGTGATTTGCTGCTTTCCCAAAATATTATACTATTCAGTTTTTACAGCACACAGCAAGCATATGGATACAATTAATAGACAAAGAAGGTTAAAATTGCCCACTGACTGTCTGTGGTAGAGTAATAGAGAATGAGAGTAGCCTGCTTTTGTTCTGAGAGTTGGCAGTCCCCCTCACCACACTGACTTGCCACCCACCTCATCTGGGGGGAATTACATACAAAAACAACCGTGCCTCCTGCCCAGGACATGGCTCCACTTATAATAAACATGATTTAGTTTGTTCACCCTGTGTGCGTGTGTTCAGGTTGTATGTTTTTGTCAGCCGAGCCGTGCTTTTGTACCATGGAGTTCAGCAGGATTCATTCACAGAGAACACTTTTTAAGTTTAACGGTGGCTCACTTCAGAGTTGAATCACTTTTCTGTGGGAATGAGTTTGTTTTTGATACTTGTTAAGAGCTTTAACTCAGAGCCTCAAGATCCTCCATGTTTTAAGAGACATTATGTCAGCAAGAAGTCATAACACATCATACTCTGAAGATGTTTGTAATAAGTATTTTAATAGCGATTCTTCAAGTGAGATTAGCTGTGTTAAGTAGGGGTTAGACAATGCATAGCATGCTGTCCGTCTCTTCCCAATGGTACGGTAGTTTATTTGCTTTCATTACTGACAGCTAGAGGTTATCTCTTTCTTATCTTTTGCAATAAACTATACTAGGAATAGTCCATCATTTTGGGGAATACACTCATTTGCTTTCTTACTGAGTATTAGATTACAAGATTGTCCTTTGTCAGTTTAAAAAAAGCTAAAGAGAGCAACCGGTTAGCTTATATTAGCATAGACTAACACACAAGGGTAACAGGGAAGGGTTCCGATTTTTGTATGATGGAAAGTGGCATTAGTCTTCTCATCTAAACCTCAACAGAATTCAAAACAACTGCTAATATAAAGTATAGAATAAGCAGGAAGAAAATTAGAGATCATGGAGGCAAAATAAGTGCTCTTCTTTATTGTGGCATTTCCTTTTAGTAACGTATAACTAGTTATATATGTTTTGCTAAGGGTATGTCATAATTCAGCTTTAAAAATTGCATTAGGCCACGTTTTGGCACAGACTGCCTCAAACTTCAATACGTCATCAGTTATCATGTATCGCTCACCCCCCTTTCGCTGCTCTCACTCAGAAATGTTTTGGCTGTATTCCCCAAAGACCGCAGATTAACATGAAAATACCTTTCTGCTTACACTTTGGCATGTGTGGTGTAATGGGGCTAAAAATAAACCCATGTTTGGTCAGGAAAGGGCTAAGCGGGGGAGAATTGGAATTGTTCTGTGTGTAAAACATGGTCTGCTGTTGTCTTGAAATACCTTTTTCAGTGTGAGGACCATAGTCTTCTTTGCTCCCCCCACAGAAAGGTCTAATTAAAAGCCAGTGGTCCTTTGGTCGAGTGGTAATGACAGATCCACTGACCCAAGAACCTTCCTGTCTCATTGTTTATCTGAACATTGTTTTGCAGCGATATACCACAATGTTTTCTGCATTGTCACTCTCTTGCATGCACACATCACACGTACATGAACAACAGCAAACCAATGTGCCTAAATGTACCCACATACACACCGACACTGAATCATGCAGCTCAAAATAAAAGCTTTCCAGACACCACAGACACACAATCACTTTAACAGTTGTAGGAACACAAGCTACAACTTCTGCTTTCCCATTGTTTTGGATCACAATTCAAGAGATACAATACGTATGGAGCTATGAAATGTCCTAGCAAGACAAAACACTGATTATGAATGAATCAAATGTAACACGGAGGTAAACGCGTTGTTCTTTTATTTCACTTTGTTGTAAAAACCTGGTACCGTGTCTGTAAAGAGAGGGACCAAGTCATTTCTCAAAGTTAAGAGTTGTCATCGCAGCGGGAAAATACTGAAAATGACACAGCTTGTGGTAAATATATTCATGAGTCTTTGTGGTACCACGTCCAGTCATTACCAACTCATTCTGACCATCAGACATTGTTCCAGCTCACATAACTTTATTTTAGATACTAGAGGAACAACATTTCCCAAAGGTGTCCTGTTGTGACAGGCTGTGCTCCGGGGAGATATGAACTCAATGGTTTATAACATGGAATGATAAAGTCATAAAAACAAGCTTATCAAAATAGTTGTTTAAAACAAATGATGCACAACAACTGAAATTACAGACATGCCATCCTCTTCTTTCCTCCCTCTTTCACAACACCAACCACACCCCTGTTTTTGTACTACTTCTATTGATAGATTATTTTGTTTAATTGCTTCCTCTTTTGCTATTTTACTCCAAATAGCACGTGTTGAAATTGTAGTTGTATTGGTAAACAATGTTTTAGAATCTCCTCTATCCTTCTTTTCCCTGACAGGCCATGGCGTCTGTAACTGTGGTTTCTGCCAGTGTGACCCAGACTGGCAGGGTGAGAACTGTAACTGCTCCAGACGTACTGACACCTGTATGTCTAACGTGGGCTTGCTGTGCAATGGGAGGGGTCACTGTGAGTGTGGGGCCTGTGAGTGCACCCAGCCAGGGGCCTACGGGGCCACGTGTGACAAGTGCCCCACCTGCCCCGACGCCTGCACCATGAAGAAGTGAGTCTGCACACATATATCATAATCAGTATTCTAAAAAGTGATTTGAAATGATGACCTGATGTTTGTTTCCTTCTTAAAGGGAGTGTGTGGAGTGCAAACACTTTAAGAGGGGCAAGCTGTTCGACGACAACACCTGCTTTCGAATCTGCAAGGATGAGATTGTGCTTGTGGATGAAATAGGTGAGAAAATGTTATAACTGTTGCTAATAGATAGATAGATAGGTACTTTATTGATCCCAATTTGGGAAATGTTTGCATTGCAGCAGCATAAAACAAGGCAATGTACATGAGAGAAATTAAGACACAAGAAATAAACAGTCCAAAATATTTCTGAAATAGAATAGCATTAAAAAGTTTTTTTTTTTTTAAATGATGAGATCTTAGAAGCAAAACCCCTGAATGTGTAGAATTGAGCAACAATGCTATTGATTTTGAATGAAAGTGGCCATGTATGAGAGGAAGAATGATGGATTTCTTATTTTTTTTTAAACACAGCATCCCGATTTGAATGTAGTCCAAATAGACGCCATTATATAAGAAATGAAATCGATATAACAGAAAAAGCTTCTTAAACAATTCTATGATTAAAGATATGTGAAATGAAAAGGGAGTTTATTAAAGTTGCTCCATGTTACATCTAACAAATATCAATGTGTTTTGCAGCTTTCTTAAGATGTTGAGGTACCTGTTACACCAAAAGTGCCTTTACCAATTGTTATACTTGAATTTTTTTTCTTGAATGTTCATGCAGTGCTTCATGATACAAATGCTGTGAACTGCACTTACAAAGATGAGGATGACTGTGTGGAGCGTTTCCAGTACTATGAGGACTCCAGCGGCAAGTCCATCTTGTTTGTCGTCAAAGAGCCAGGTAAGAGATGAACATACTACACACAAACCTCTACACAAAACACAAAGTTAGCAACAAACTGGTGAAGAATGTCGAGGAGTTCAAAGATAACGCGGCAGATATTTGGTAAGGACCAGAACAAGCGCTTAAAGAAGAGAATATTAAACGTTATGCAATCCTGTCTACGGTCGAACGGGTTTAGTCGAGTTGTTTCTTAACTAAACAGGAAGACAGAAGTGCTTCTGTTCTCCCAGATAACAGCGTTCCCCAGTTACCAGGTCAATTTAAAGTTATTGTTAGTCATGTTGCCCAATTCCCATTAGCAAAAATAGGGGGCAGTTGAACTGTGGAAACCAAAATGGTTGGTAGTTGCTCCTCTTTGTGGAAAACTGAAAGCAACCTGATTGCCTTTAAGACAGCATTGCCAAAACAGCACTTTGAAACGCTTGGGGAGGTTGGTAAGTAAGTGTGAAAGCGATGAGGGAAGCACAATGGAAGAAATGACAGTTCAGATAAAAAGGATTGAATCTACAACCACAAAAGCATCTCCATTCAGCCAAACAAGCACACTTGCCTTCACAATCAGTGTTTTTTTTCTCCACCCAAGTACAAGTTGTCACTTCCCTGCGGCCTGCCCTTCATCTGCTTGTAAAGCGGCCAAATAGAAAGAGTGTGGGGAGGTAAGAAAGCCTTTAATGACCACCAGTGCCCGCAAAGAAAGTCTGCCCCTAGGTCTGCCTTTAATGAATGTGTGTGTTTAATTAAGGCGCAACTGGAGAGCAGAGAAGTACACCAACATTTGCCTTGAACACAGGGAACCCCGCCGTGTCAAAGAGGGTCGTTAACAGCTGCCCTGCTCCTCTAGGAACCCGCTGATTCGGCATGTTCTTCCAGAAGGAACGCATGAGAATAAGAGAAGAAACTAAGCAAGCAAAGGAAAGGGATAGAGAGCATTTTAGAAAGGAAACATGTACGTGTGTAACAAAGGAGAACAGAGGCAAAGAGGATAAGATGGAAACCAGGCGCTTAAAAGGTGGCTAGCAATTTTTTACATAATTTTGAAGTTGATAATTAAAAAATAGTCTCAAAGCACCAACCTGACTTTTACATATACGCCATAATGAATCGGGCGATAGGATCCAAAGAGCAGTAAATAGAAGGAAGTAATGGGGAGAGGAAGAGGAGAAACGCTTTGAAGACGGCAGTAAAAGTTCACCCTGGTTGCCCCACTATGTTACCCAACACTACGATGCACATTTGTATGTGCTGTCCCGCACACAGAGAAATGGTCAGAGGAAGAAGTACTCAGATCCTTTACTTAAGTAAAAGCAGAAACACTATGGTCTTAAAATACTCCATTACAAGTAAAAGTCCTGATTTCAAAATGCTAATTGAGTAAAAGTACAAAAGTATTAGCAGGAAAATGTACTTCAAGTACAAAACGTAAAAGTACTGATTATGCACATAGCTCATTTCAGAATAGTTTAGAGTACAAAGGATTTATCAGCTAAATGTACTGAAGTATCAGAAGAAAAGTACCCAGTAGGCAAATTGGTCTTTCACAGAATTGTATTATTTGAGAATATTATTTTACCCAGTATTTTAAAGTTTGTCAGCGTGGAGCAAATTTGAGAGACTTTGCTAAATACTGGGTTTATAAGTAGTATAGTAGTGCATTATATCAAATAAGTATATTATGTATTTAAATGTACCTGGCCATGTTATGAGTGATAAATAAATGTAGTGAGTAAAAAGTATAAAGTAGTATAACATGGTGATACTTTAGTTAAGTATTGTTTTGACTAAATTGTACTAATTTACTTGATTAAAGTAATTAGTTACATTCCACCACTGCAAATAGTCCCATACAGTAAACAGACATACATCCAGTCTGACAAACAAATGATGCTCACACATATGGACCAGGTGGCTCTCATCACTGGTGGCTAGAAGTGTGAAGGTAAGACATTTTTGCAATGAAGAAACTCAATTGCTGCCAGACTTCAGTTCATGCTTCATGGAACCATGAACACACATAACATATTTATATTCACTACAAGGTGCTCAACAAACAAAATGATAGCAGCTTTGGTGAAAAGCTTTTATTCACTATGAATAAGATGACTACTGTGACAGAAGCCACTTTCAGCGACAAACCCACAGAGATGAATCCCCCCTCTCAGCTCCACACAGCTTAATAGCAACTGTCAGCTAATTCCGCTAATTGTTTTGGTTTTCCTGCCCACAACTTAACTGGTTTGGTTCACTCTCACTGCTTAAGTGTCTTTTTTGGTAACAACACGCATCTGTTGTTTGTAAAGATCATTGTAGGCACAGCAGATGGGCAAAGTCAGTGGCTAGCTGGTATGAATATTTCAAGTGTTGGTTGGGGCATATTATAGAATAAATGACCACTGTTAGCTAAAAAGTAAGACATATCAATTTAAAAGTGACAATATGTCAGTGTTTTTTATTTACAGCTTGTTTCCACTGCCCCCAAGTGCCCAATAAAACAAACTGTTATTGCACTTCAGAAGTTTTTTAGGTTTAAGGGCTTATGAAGCTTTGTGAAGAGCGTAATGCTGCTAATCTGCTTCATCTGGGAATAAAACATACTAAACTAACTGGTTCCAAGTAAGAGCCATTTGCATTGTCGATAATGAATACAGATTGAAAACAGGCAAAACCCAATCAGTGAACTATTTAGACTGTTCATGTGACTTCCTCTCAAACAACTATTTAGACTAGAAGTTGTCGGCATCAAATAAAGAATGATTCAGCAGTACATTGCCTCAAAGTGCTCTCGTTAATTATCTCCATTAATTCGGAAACATGTTTGTTGGTTCATTTCGGAGAAAGTTTCCCAAAACATCTAATGGTGGAAAATAAGCCTTCACGTTAGAGGGAGAGTTATTCCAGACATCTTTTGTACAGCCTGCATGAAACTCTTCAAATCAAAGTCCTCCTTAGTTTTGCCAGATCATAAAGAGGGAAGGGACGTTTGTGGCCTGGATGTGTGAGGTTACTATTTCCCCATCAACCCATCCTCCTTAAAGGTCCCATTGATCTAATCTTGCATCACTCGACAGATAATATCGCTAATAAAAGCCTTCATGCTAGAATTAAAACCTGCACCCATTAGGTGATTGACAGAAAATTCATTGGCAACTATAAATAGTTAGTCATTTTTCATGCCAAAATGTATGGAATCTGTGTTATCAGCCTCTCAAAAATGGAGAATCAGTGCTTTTCTCTTTATTATATTATAATAAAGTGAATATAAATATATTTATATATGGTCAGATTGAACAATAACATTTAAAAAAAATCTCCTTGGATTTCGAGAAACTGGGATGGACCCCATTTTCTGACACGTTCTGGACAAAGCGATTATAAATCAAGAAGGTAATGAGCAGATTTATTTATAATGAAATGACTAGGATGACAAGTGTCAAGTGAATATTCTCAGGATTTAAAAGCAGACTTTTAACCTGAAAAAATAGCATTTAGCAGAGGAACATTAGCAACATCATCTAGTGCCATGACAGGATGGAAATTATTATCACCTCCTCTGGACTGCCTCCTGGCTAATCGTCCCCTGTGTCCCCTTCTCATTATTATTTTAAATATATTTTTCTTCCCTTAATTCAGAGTGCCCCAAGGGTCCAGACATTTTAGTGGTGCTTCTGTCGGTGGCAGGAGCTATCTTGTTCCTCGGCTTGGCGGCTCTACTCATCTGGAAACTGCTGGTCACCATTCACGACAGACGGGAGTTTGCAAAATTTGAGGAAGAACGCGCTCATGCCAAGTGGGACACGGTCAGTAAATGTAGCACGTGGTGACATGTGTGTGTACATTCTTTATTAGGCTCTTTGTTTAAAACTTAGATTAACGAAAGGTATAGTCAAGGTTCATTTAGATGTAAATAAAAAAGATAAATTAAACAACACTAAATGATCTTCTTTCCTTGGATTAATTATTTTAGCGTGACATGGCACACACTAATGCAATCATGACTGTACCTTTAACACAGACACTAACACGTAAAAGGCCACACACGCAGTCTCTCTGATTCCTTTTCTGAAGATGTTTTTTATTATTTTTGGGGCATGCTGTTCCTCCCAGCAGAACAAAAGCCAGCGGAAGGGCTGGGTTAAAATTAGGTAACGCTAATTATCCTTTACTGGTAACACTAACAGGCCTCTAAAACACACCTAAATCCCAAAGAACCTGAAACCACTAAGAAACACAGTGTAGTTCTAAGGTGCTCACTAAGTAACTGAAATGAAAACGTTACACTTTTCTTTCTCTTCTGCATTTCCCTTGGTTTCCTTTTTTCAAATGTGCCTAGAATACTAAACCTTAATAATGAACTTGTTTGTTCTGAAACTCAGTTTAATTGATGTCTTCTTTGTGTATTTGACCAACAGGGACACAATCCTCTCTACAAAGGAGCCACATCTACCTTTACAAACATTACATACAGAGGAAAAGACTGATGCTACTGAACTCAACACGGATGAAGAATAATGGACTTTTATCTTTTTTTTTGGGAAGGCAGCGAATCATGTGCAGGCCTCTACTGTCACAAGTCAATAATTAATAATTATTTGTGTTTGTAAATATGTATAAATGATTTCTGAAGACACATTTTTATCAGGGATTTGTCATAAACAGCCACCTATACTACACTGATAAATGAGATAATGCTTTGATTTTTTTGGGTCGACAAAGAACTCTTGTGTTGTGCAGGTTTTAACTTAATCACAAAAATATATTTACATACTTACACCCACACATAGTATCCTGCCATGTGCAGCAAATATTTTCCTTTGCCTATATATTGAGATAAACATGGTGCCCCAAAGTTTGGAAAATGTTTTTTTAACTTGAATGTCTCTTTAATCAGCAATATTCTGGATCATTTACAAAAGTACATTGGATGGTTTTCCATTACATCTGGTGAAAAGTAGTTTTAAAAGGAAAACATTAGCGAAAAGATCTGTAGATTATTCTTAATATCTGGCTCAGAGGGAGATAAAACCACAACTACAGTATGTACAAGACTGGATACCACTGAGGTTTAGTGGAAAATACTTTTTTAAAGTGACATGTCAGCTGATCCTTGAAACCAGTGGAAGAACAAAAGGGCAGATAATAATCTAAAACAACTTCTGATCATAACTTTGGATTTCCCATTCGTCCCATCAGTGGAACGATGGCAACATTTCAATGGTCTTTAATTCAGTCAAGCCATGCTGGAGATATTATGTGGTCTGCAGTAAACTTTTAATTGTCTGAAAACTGGTGCAGTTTCTTGTTTTCACTGAGAGATTAGGGTTTTCATCATGACATTTTTATTTTAGTATTATAAGTAGTATCATTACTTTTGATTGAAAAAATGTACACTGTTGTAAATTATTGAAGTTTTTAAGTTGTTTGTACAACAACTACTTATTTTCACTCCACGTCTTGTTTTTAACTAATTTCCCCAAGAATACCACGATGACAGACAACCAGAGTTTCTTCTCATTCACATTTTCTTTAGAGTCTGCAGAGTTGCCTGTGATAATCTTTTATCAAGCCCTGTCAATATTTCACTCAATGTTCTGCCTCATGGTGATTTGTTCAACAATCAGCATATACACAGGATGCACATAGACATCAGTCAACCGGCTAAAATAATTAATACATGAGAAGAAAGGTTGTGGTTTACCAAAGATGATTGAATTTTAGACCAAATTAAATTATTCCAAATGACGCATTACAGGGTTTTACAAGAGCCAAAGCTAGATTATAAACACTTTTAATACAGTTAGAGGACTACATTTTTGTGCTGCCTCCCTGCTACACTGACCTACACTAGAGTACGCCGGGCGTTTTGCAGTGCTCTGCTGCCATCTCCTGGATTTACACGCATAACTATAACTTTGGTGCTTGTCTGTTATATAGGTAATACAATCCAATATACAAACTGAACTATCCAAGATGAATTATACACCGTACACGGAGCAGTATACAAATTAGGTAAATTGGGTTGAGTTATCGGTGCTGCGAGGCGTGCGTAAAATGGCACAGGCAGCGCCTCCCTCCGTTTGGAGACGCACTGATCCTGCTGCTGTGTGTTGGCAAAAACAACATATATCTAAGGCACTACGCATACGCTAGAGTTGATGGCAAAAAAGACGAACAAACTCTGAATTATATTTAGTGACATGGCTGTTTGTTGCGTTTTCTCTCCCTTGGGTTGTTTATGGACGAGGGCCGGTGCATAAATGTGTTGGAAAAGCTTCGTATTTAGATGTTGTCCTTGGGAACATTATATAAAATAACAAAAAAAATCATCAGGGAGAGGCATATCCTCTTATTTGACGTGATTAGTCTCGTGAAACATCATTACATTTCAGGCTAGTGCTAAAAGTTGACATATAAATCCGAAATGTATCAAAACCTGGGACTGTTGGGGCCCCTGGAGCTCTGGGGCCCTGAACAGTGCCCATTGGATAACCAGCCTTGCCTACCATATGCTGCATGTTTGTTCTCACCAGCAGTTACATTATCTGTTAAACAAGCGCACGGAAAGCATCACATGAAGCTCTCCCTGGAGCCCTGTACGGTGTTACTGCAGGGGGTAAGGATTTTTAATTAACATTTCAAGGATGGACTCTAACAAGGTGGCCGAACTTCTCCCTGCATAACGTTACATCGCGGGATAATGACAATAGAAAGACCGAGTGAAGCAGATATGTGACAACACTTGCCAAGAAGCTTCAGAGCGTTGACAGCTCCAGGTTTGCCCGTGCGAGGGCACCAAGACGGACGAGGAAACCCCGAGGATCAGGGCCTCCTGTCCGGATGACACCGGCGGGAGCCAGCCACACCGCTCTCCTTAGCTAGCATTAGCTTAGCTTACTAATGTCTTCACTGAATGAGAAAGAACTATAAATGGATAACTCAATCCGGACAACTTTATTTGAGATGCATGGGAAGTGTTAAGGAGTTTGCTGTCACCGGATGGACGGACAACATCCTCTCTAGGGCTGTGAGTGACTGAAAACTGCGAGAGCTTCTCCAGGTGAGACTTGCAGCTAATGTTAGCTCGCTAGATAACTTAACGCTAGCCAGTTTAGATGACATGTCATGTAGCCTTAGCTATCAATGATTTAGTATAACCAGTTAGCCTAACTGCTTTTACCAAAACTAAACTTTTAATTGATTCCTAGTATGCGACAGTGCATGGCCGCTTTCCGTTCTTAAAATGTTCGCAAGATTTTCATAAGCATAATAGCATTTGACGTTAACTTGCTAAGTCAACGTCTTCTTGTCTGTCAATTACTGTGAGAGATTTTCCATCTACTGTTCTCGTTAAATAAAGTTAATTAGAGTTGAACCTAGTTCTTTGTCATAAAAGTTGAAATGAAGCTTCATATTATTGTCTATTTTGTAATACAAATTGGCAGGCTTGTAAGGAAAAATGTGCTCTCTTATGTTAAATTCCTTGGCACAACTATAATGTTTATATTGTATGGTTGTCTCTTCTGTTTTAAGTGACAGTCATAATGATAAAATGATGAATCCATCGCTGGTTGATGGATTCCCTGACAGGGAGGAGTTCCCATATGGCAAAGGGAATTCGTGCCCTGCCATATGGTTCTTAAATATGGTCATAAAATAACCATATTAAAGATTATTTTAGGTAATTTTGCTTTAATGTCTCCCTGAATTTAAATTAGGAATATTATGACAGTGGGGAATTACCCTCCTCACCAGTATTTTCCACTCGCTCGCTTTTATGGTTTGTCATTTTGAATATCCACCTTACACATAATTTAAACCTTTTAACATGCCGGAGTTTTGCAGATACAACTAGTGAAAAGGCAAACTTCACTTGAAAGAATATACCTTCATGGCCCACACTTACCAGAATCTGGCAGAATTAGTTTTCACCTTCTTTGCCAGGGCTAAGTTATCTCAAAAGTTAACCATAAAGCACCTATCATAACAGTTCAAAGTTCTGCTGGGTGTCAACCTTGTCTGTTAGCTCAAGTTATTTCATAAGTTCTTTAATGAAGGACCTCAAATCACATTTGCCGTTGTGCTTTCTTCCTCAGAACAAAATTGAACTTAATTTAATTTAAAATTGGTTTCTTAGCAAAGGTAGGAAGCTCTAAAAACAAGTTTGCTTTGGGTCTTTATTTTATCACTGTCTCACTTGGATGTCAAAATATTTTTTGATCCAACCTAATCCCGGGCTTCCATGACTTCAGGATTGACTAGATTGTTGGGTTCCTGCTGTTTTAACTTGTTTGACAATAACCCAACATAGCTACTCCACCTAACCTCCATTTCCATGCATTGTGTCTCTCTTTTTAGGCATGATGGAAGGACTTCACAGCCAGGCATTAGGTCTGGACCCACGCAGGCAGGAACTGCTTGAGGCTCGCTTCACTGGACTTGGTGTGGCAAAGGTTAGCATCTCTTTATAGTATTATATTTGTTTGATGCTCAAAATTATCGGCTGGGCAAAGTACTGATTGTTAAGGCAGATGTAATGCTTTAAATACAATGTAATAGGAGATGACTGTTACTTGTTGTTGATATATTTAAATGAGGGTTCCTTCTTATCCCTGCCAAAAAAGACAGTTACAAAAGAGTAGCTCCTATGCACACATCCCACAATCCCACTGTTGTTTGTGTTGCAAACATGAGCAGTCAGTCAGCTCTCTTCTGTTAGTCCTCCAGTTTAGAAAAGCTTGGAAGTCTTCTCTATGTTCAGTGTTGAATGATGCTCTGTGTTCAGGAGTTTACCTCAGTGGCATGATCCTGTCTCCCTGAGCGAAAGCTAAACAACACAAGCTCTGTCTTGGCTGACATGGGAGCTGGCCAGCAGCTCTTTGTTTCAGTGGAGATTAGTGACACTGAAATGGCACCGCAGCTGAATCTCACAGCATCGGCGGCGTGCTATGCTGCAACCCTGCTGCTGAACTGTGTATTACTGTGTGGGTGTGCATTTGACAAAATGGCAACCCCTGAGAAAGCAATCGCTATCACTCCTGCTCTGGCCTGTGTGCTCTGAAATGCATTGCTAGGCCTGCTCATTATCTTGGCAAAATGTCAATGATTTAGGATGTTAGCATGCTTACTTCAGTACATTTCCATGGCACTATGATGAACATGTGAGAAAGAAATCTGAACCTGTCTTGGCTGTTTTCTGTGACCTTGTGCAGCAGAATGACAGCTGGCCTGCACCACTGTGCCTGCTGTTTCTTCTCATTCTCTTCAATCTGTGCAGCTGGCCATTAGTGGTATGCATGCATGACACCAACTGAAGTGGATGTAAACTCAAGACTTGCAGATTTACAGGGGAATGTATATTTTACGCCCATTGTAGCATCCCTGCTTAGAAGCTTAGCATAGTGACAGCAATGTTAAAACTATAACTGTTCGATGAATGTGTTGCATTTCCTTACAAAATCAAATCTGATGAAATTTGTGTTACGATTGTAAACACACCCAAAAAGGTGAGTCACATTATAGGTGAGGCAGTTAGTATAATAATTTGTCTGATAGGAAGGATGTGTGGAAATCTTCACTTTGATTTGTCAGTTAACTTACATGAGAATTTCAGCAAACCTCATGGGATGCCACCTAGAAATGGTCATTTAACAATATCTTATGTCCAGTTTCCTAACAACGATCTGCTCACCAGAGCGTCACATGAATAATCAATCAGGTCTAATGTGTGTGTGTGTGTGTTCTGTTTTCCAGAGTTCAGCCAACAGTGAATCATCCAACCAGTCACTGTGCAGCGCAGGATCACTCAGTGACAGGGAGCTAGAGGTGGGTTGGGGAAAGATTCAATCAAAATGACATGTGACTGTGCACTTATCTGCAAGTCATTTGACCTTCTCCACACTTCCTGGGATAATGTATTGTGTATGCAGGGGTGGATGCTAACAATTGGCTACAGTGCAGTGTGTGTGATTCATCTGTTAACTACTCCCACTTACTCATGGAAAAAAGAAGGTGAGGTATTCATTTGGAAAAGAACAGGAACACACTTTGGATACATCAGCAGGCTTTTAACACATCAGAATGGTTTTATGTATCATAAGGGCCAAAGACACCATGCATAAACACCCTAAAGCAATACATTCAACTCTTTTGGCACTGAAAATAATTAGTAATTCATCTTATTGAATTGTGGTCAAATGTTTCCATTTAGCAAGCCAAGAGTAAAATGATGACAGTATAACTTAAAGGTGCCAGGCTTAATGTTGGCACTTTTCTGCTCGTGTTAGACACCAGAGAAGAAGTCCAATGACCAGAGAAGAAGGAAGAGAAAAGGAGACATCTATGACAACAACAGCCAGGGTAAGACCATCCTACTTATTAACAGATCTCCAAAAGTGCGCTTTCCCAACAGAAACAACTGAACTTCACTCACATTGTTACACTTTCATCAATTTGCTATTTTCTTCTTGGAACTAAATATTTATTTTTGCAAATTTGGGAAAAATGTAAATACCGTACACAATCTTGTATGCAAATACTATTCAATGATGTATTAAAGGTAGTTATCAAGGGAATGTCATTAGGATCACTTTAGATGTTTTATCTTGTTCTTTATTGATTTTAATATTGTTGTTATGTTTTCTGTAAAGCACTTTGGGCTGCTTTGTGCATGAAAGGTCCCATACAAATAACGTTTATTATTATTATTTACCAAAAATGCTTTAAAACATACAGGAATCATAACTTTTTCTTGCTTCTTATACACGTTCTGTTGTTTTTTTGCAGGAAAAGGGAGAGGACAAAAAATAAGTGACTATTTTGAGGTGAGTACTCCGTCTTGTTGATTTTGCATTCAGGTCACTTTGCTGTGCATGGATCGTTGCCTCTCAAACTTTCCTGTGATGTCCTCAACCTCACTCTCCAGCTGTGCCAATACTTCTCCTTCATCCCATTCTTCCTAAATAACAACGCTGTCTTCTTCCTTTCTGTCCGTGTTCACCCTCTGCCCGGGGTCCAGTTTGCCTGTAGCAGCGGCTCTGGCACCAGTCCGGCACGGGGCGTCCCCCTGCTGGTGCGCTCCTCTCCACAGCACTCACTGTCTAACCCTCTGGTGAGCACCAGCAGCCATCTCCATAGCGCTCTACTGCTTCAGCACTCTTTCCTCTCTTGGTTGACTGTCTATAGCCAGTGTCAAATTCATCTGCTGTTTGATCTTTGTCCATTTTCTCCCAGTATCGGTATCCTCTTGGATAGAGTTGGCGGGGCATGAATCGCTCAGATTTTGTTTTGTTATACCAAAGTCTAATCCATTTAATAGACATGCTTTTTGTTTATCTCGATACATTCAGCCAGTGGAAGTGATCATCAGACATTCCTTTACCCAGGGCATTTTTTAAGATTTAGTTTCCCCTAGTTTTACTTTAAATAAAAATCAGGGTTTCGTGTTTCCAGGTGTTTAAATGTGTGTTTGACACAATGAGCTGGTATGTAAGGCAGGAAGCTGTACAGGAGAACAATGTATATATTTATGTTGCATGCGCTTTTGAGTTTGGAGTAGTTGTTGAAGAGGATGTAATCATTCAACTTGGATCCTGACTGATTTCATTCATTCATCACAAATACAAAACTTTGGTCACTACTTACATTTAAACAGCCTTTAAAAATACTTGGCAAAAGAGTGATAGGAGCCAAATTGCTTTTCTTTATCTATTTTTAATGTATTGGAATGTAGCATAATTACTTGATAATTTTGACATGTGAAGTTTAAACTCTCTCCCCTTCTATCAGCTACACTTTTAATTATTTTTCTTTGTATCCCTTACAGCTATTTTATAATCTCCCGATGCTGTCTTCATTATATAACCGTTGTGTTAAACCCCCCGTGTCTGCCTACCTTCCTGTTTTTCTGTCTCTCTGGAATACAGTTCCAGCAGGGCAGTCCTTCGTCCACAGGCTCGGCCCACACAGACTCTTCATCGTGCTGCTCGGTGAAGACAGCCCCCTCACGCTCCTTCTCACACAAAGCCATCCAGGTAACTGACTGACTGACTGACCCCAACTTAACACCAACTTTTATCATTTCACAAGTATATTCTCATTTGATATTTTGATAGCACTTTGCTTTGGTGAATGGTGGTTGCCTTTTAAATCTGGCTCTACCTTTTTACATTGACTTCTTACATGAACCTGTGAATTTGTCCTTCAGCTGTTTGAGAGAGATCATTTGTATACACTCGTAGATATGATACAATCTCATACCTAACTTTTTAGAATCAAAAGAATTGGAAAGAAAAAAAGAGACAAAATGTAAGTGCAAAAATTGAAAATGTAAAAGGGGCTGAAACCCACACGTTGTCATCTGAGTAAATTACTTAATTTAACTTCTATTTAACCAGATAAAAAACATTAAGGATAACATATGTTTTGCTATGGTGATCTGTCCAAGAAGCCGGCAAAGCCATCTTGATCACTCAATGAAAATCAAATGACATTTTTTTTTTTTTTTTATATAAAGGTATACCTCCAAAGCATGAACAGAATAGTTTGATTGAATAAGACACACAAGAAAGACATGTCCAAATCACAATGTATTGGAGCAGTTGGTGACAAGTTTTAGTCTATCCTGCTGGTCACTCCAGGTCCAATGGCAATAATAAAGCTGACTCCAGTCCGAGTCCGCACATGTGGCACTTTTAAGCCTGGAGAGTTATTAGAGCTAAGATTATAGGTATTTTGTTTTAACAAAAAAAAACAACAACTATGAAATCAGATCCAAACTTGTTGACCTGATTTAAAGTCAATATTTGTAATACCCGTCTAATACTTACAACAGCTAATTTCATGGTGTATTTTCTTACTGACTGACCCAAGGGATGTCTTCATAATTTGATTGGGACAAGATGGTTATTGTTGTCTTGTTGTTGTCTTCGCCCTTCTCCAGTCAGATCTGACGCTTCTGAAACTGACCGCACTGGAGAAGAACAAGAACTCTGATCTGGAGAAGAAAGAGGGGAGGATAGACGACCTGCTGAGGGTACGATAAGGAAATCTGTCTCAAACATTCATGGGCTAAACTTATTCTGGAGCAATTGGAACATCTGAAAGAGTAGTTATCATTTTATTCCTGACCAACTCTTGTGCTGAAATCACAATTTAACAACTAATAATAATTAACACCACAGTCAAGGATGTCTAAATAAAAAACGATTCTCAATTGTCCTTGATAATCACCTCACAATCCAGAAAAACGTGTTGTCACATGTCACAACAGCTCGGGTACTACACCTCCTTGCTAACTTTCAAATGCCATTGTTGCTCAAATCAAATCTGGTGGAAATGTCAGCAAATCATCTGACACTCTGAGAGTTGTTGCATCCTGTCACGTTGAGAGCAAAACAGCCTTGATATCTTGTTTGTAATAAGAGACAAAATGTCACAGTGATTATGTGTGTTTGGGCAGGCTAACTGTGACCTGAGGCGACAGGTGGACGAGCAGCAGAAGATGCTGGAGCGCTACAAAGAACGGCTCAACAAGTGTGTGACGATGAGCAAAAAGCTCATGATCGAGAAGGTGGGTGCGCATATGCATTTTCACAAATATGTTAACTTGAAGGAAACAGCTTTGTTACTTTGTTAAAGGGTTAAGTTATTCAACAAATGGAAACCAATTTTGTCCAAAATAAGTACCAAAGAAAATGTATATAAGCCTTTGGGCTCTGTTGAATATTTTTGGTTGTTTACATCGTCCGAAATGAGCCATTTTAAAGTGATATTCTTTTTCGTAGTCAAAGCAGGAGAAGATGGCTTGCAGGGACAAGAGCATGCAGGACCGTCTGCGTCTGGGCCATTTCACCACGGTGCGGCACGGAGCCTCCTTCACCGAGCAGTGGACCGATGGATTTGCTTTCCAGAACCTCATCAAGTCAGCATGCAAGATAGGCACTAACATGTTTGCATGCCATCCACACTGCATGCCAGAGTGTTCACACTACATTGTTCTTGCATGTTTTATAGGCAGCAGGAGCGAGTGAACTCTCAGCGGGAGGACATCGAGAGGCAGAGGAAGCTGCTGGGGAAAAGGAAACCTCCCTCCATGGCTCAGACGCCTCCACCCAGCCTGGAACCGAACAAACGGAAGAGTAGGAATAACGGCCAGGAGAGTGAAGCGTAAGATTCTTTTCTTTTCCTTTTCCCATTTACCAACTATGGAATCAGACTTGTGAAAGGCCTTAATAGGACAGCTTTGTGTTTCATTGTTTTTCACTTTAAAGTAGGTTATTTGCTGTCCTGGTTATCAACACTTGGTTTCCATTGTATTCCACACAGGTTGTCACTGGCTGAATATCATGAGCAAGAGGAGATTTTCAAACTACGAATTGGCCATCTAAAAAAGGTACCAGTCACCACTTAAAGCAACTTTGTTTTGATTGTTTCTGGATCTTTTTGTTGGACCTCTTGCTACATTAATAAACTAGAGATAAATTACAACTTCTACCTTTTCCTGTTTATGGAGGGTTGTGGTCGATGATAGATTTGGTGTGGTTGTTTGCAGGAAGAAGCGGAGATCCAGACTGAGCTGGAACAGTTGGAGCGAGTGAGAAACGTGCACATTCGGGAGCTGAAGAGAATCCTTAACGAGGACAACTCGCAGTACGTTTCATATCTGTTAAACATATGTAGCACAAGTTCTTCAGTGTGCTTTCATCCCATAGAAACACATTTTCCCAACAAGTTTTTAAGAAGGTATTTTTCTGCAGATTTAAAGACCAGCCCACGCTGAATGACCGATATCTGCTATTACATTTACTTGGAAGAGGTGGCTTTAGTGAAGTATTCAAGGTAAGCTCCACTTACATTCTTTAACAGACCAGATTATAATATTTTTAACTCGTTGGGTCTTTTTGAATAATGGAAGTGAGATAATGTAGTTAGACTTGCAACGCCATACAGTGTTGAATGCAACTATCTTGTTATAGTCGGCTTCTGATCTTGTGTAATGTTTTTGCAGGCTTTCGATATGACAGAGCAAAGGTATGTGGCCATTAAAGTCCATCAACTCAACAAGAACTGGAGGGAGGAGAAGAAGCAAAACTACCACAAGTGAGTCTGAAGCTCCATTTCATTCGCCTTCTCTTCCTTTCTGAACGCTGTTATTTGTGAGCTTTTAAAAAAATGACTAAATGTTTTATGTCTTTTCAGACACGCATGTAGAGAATACAGAATCCACAAAGAACTTGACCACCCGAGAATCGTCAAACTCTACGACTATTTCTCACTCGACACAGGCTCGTAAGTTCATATTGCTATGTTAAATTCCTAAAGGTGTGCAAATATACCAAGTGTGTCACATAAGTGCTTCACATATATATATATATATACATATATTGTTAAAAGGAAATTCTTTTAAGCAACTATAATATACAGTGAGGGGAAAAAGTATTTAGTCAGCCACCAATTGTGTAAGTTCTCCCACTTAAAAAGATGAGAGGCCTGTAATTTTCATCCTAGGTACACTTCAACTATGAGAGACAGAATGGGGGGAAAGAATCCAGGAAATCACATTGTAGGATTTTTAATGAATTAATTGGTAAATTCCTCGGTAAAATAAGTATTTGGTCACCTACAAACAAACAAGATTTCTGGCTCTCACAGACCTGTAACTTCTTCTTTCAGAGCCTCCTCTGTCCTCCACTTGTTAACTGTATTAATGGCACCTGTTTGAACTCGTTATCAGTATAAAAGACACCTGTCCACAACCTCAAACAGTCACACTCCAAACTCCACTATGGCCAAGACCAAAGGGCTGTCAAAGGACACCAGAAACAAAATTGTAGACCTGCACCAGGCTGGGAAGACTGAATCTGCAATAGTTAAGCAGCTTGGTGTGAAGAAATCAACTGTGGGAGCAATTATTAGAAAATGGAAGACATACAAGACCACTGATAATCTCCCTCGATCTGGGGCTCCACGCAAGATCTCACCCCGTGGGGTCAAAATGATCACAAGAACGGTGAGCAAAAATCCCAGAACCACACGGGGGGACCTAGTCAATGACCTGCAGAGAGCTGGGACCAAAGTCACAAAGGCTACCATCAGTAACACACTACGCCGCCAGGGACTCAAATCCTGCAGTGCCAGACGTGTCCCCCTGCTTAAGCCAGTACATGTCCAGGCCCGTCTGAAGATTGCTAGAGAGCATTTAGATGATCCAGAAGAGGATTGGGAGAATGTCATATGGTCAGATGAAACCAAAATATAACTTTTTGGTAAAAACTCAACTAGACGTGTTTGGAGGAGAAAGAATGCTGAGTTGCATCCAAAGAACACCATACCTACTGTGAAACATGGGGGTGGAAACATCATGCTTTGGGGCTGTTTTTCTGCAAAGGGACCAGGACGACTGATCCGTGTAAAGGAAAGAATGAATGGGGCCATGCATCGTGAGATTTTGAGTGACAACCTCCTTCCATCAGCAAGGGCATTGAAGATGAAACGTGGCTGGGTCTTTCAGCATGACAATGATCCCAAACACACCGCCTGGGCAACGAAGGAGTGGCTTCGTAAGAAGCATTTCAAGGTCCTGGAGTGGCCTAGCCAGTCTCCAGATCTCAACCCCATAGAAAATCTTTGGAGGGAGTTGAAAGTCCGTGTTGCCCAGCGACAGCCCCAAAACATCACTGCTCTAGAGGAGATCTGCATGGAGGAATGGGCCAAAATACCAGCAACAGTGTGTGAAAACCTTGTGAAGACTTACAGAAAACATTTGACCTCTATCATTGCCAACAAAGGGTATATAACAAAATATTGAGATGAACTTTTGTTATTGACCAAATACTTATTTTCCACCATCATTTGCAAATAAAAATCAGAAATGGGATTTTCTGGATTTTGTTTTTTCCTCATTTTGTCTCTCATAGTTGAGGTATACCTAGGATGAAAATTACAGGCCTCATCTTTTTAAGTGGGAGAACTTGCACAATTGGTGGCTGACTAAATACTTTTTTGCCCCACTGTATATGTTTTAGAATGAAATGTATCAAATGAAAATAGGAAATGGGTTTTCTGGATAGATGTCTCTGCTGAATCTGCACGTCCTTTATAACACGTTTCAACTCATTTGTTTTTATTTCCAAAACGAATGATATGCTCCATTACCGCTGCTTGTGTAAATAACTACTTAGCTACCAAGTTTGACAAATGATCCGTTGGATTCCCTCTGCAGGTTCTGCACAGTGCTGGAGTACTGCGAAGGCAATGACCTGGACTTCTACTTGAAGCAGAATAAGCTGATGCCTGAGAAGGAGGGCCGCTCTGTCGTCATGCAGATCGTCAACGCCCTCAAGTACCTCAACCAGATCCGCCCGCCAATCATCCACTACGACCTCAAGCCCGGTATACTCACTGTTTTGATTTATTATATTGTCATTATGAAAAGGTAACCTAATGGCACAAGAAAGATGTTGTAAATAAGAGATTTTTGCACATAGGTGTAAGCATTTTATTGTTGTTTACTATTCTGTTGTGTTCTTAGGGAACATCCTGTTAGTGAATGGCACAGCCTGTGGAGAGATCAAGATCACTGACTTCGGCCTGTCTAAGGTCATGGATGATGACTGCTACAACTCTGCAGATGGCATGGAGCTGACGTCTCAGGGAGCCGGGACCTACTGGTACATAGAGACACATTTACCTGCATTTAGTAACCAAGCAACAAGTATGGCTTCACGGTAGAGGCGCAGAATGAAATGTTGCTAATGATTTCACTTCACCTCTTGGTTCAGAAAAGTTGTGCAGACAGAACTTTTTCACGTTTTCAATCTCGTATGTTGTGATCTTGTGTCTCACAGGTACCTGCCTCCCGAGTGCTTTGTCGTGGGGAAGGAGCCCCCCAAAATATCCAACAAGGTGGATGTTTGGTCCCTAGGGGTCATCTTCTACCAGAGCCTGTACGGACGCAAGGTAATCACAAACCTGCATTCTTCAACAGGGATTTTTTAAATCTCACAACTAAGCGGTCTGCTAACTGTCCCCCTGATCTCTTTTTCCAGCCTTTCGGTCATAACCAGTCGCAGCAGGATATTCTTCAAGAAAACACAATATTAAAAGCCACTGAGGTGCAGTTCCCCCCCAAACCTGTGGTGACCACAGAAGCAAAGGTGAGGTGCTCACTTCTTTTACCTTTATACATTCAAACAGTATCATTTAATCAGGTTTAAAGGTCCATTAAAACCATATTTTTCCTCTTGAATGTGACATTTTTCTATCTAGCCTAATAAAGAGAAAGTGCAACTAAGTTTAGAACTTATTCCACATCTTTCCCTTCATAGGCCTTCATCCGACGTTGCCTGGCTTATCGCAAGGAGGACCGTGTGGATGTGCTGCAGTTAGCCAGCGACCCCTTCCTGATGCCACACATTAGAAAAGCCCTGGCCAGCAGCGCCCCTCAGGCCCCCCCCCTGCCCTCCACCTCCGGCTGCTACAGCAGCAGTGCCTCCAACTGAAGCAAGCTGAAACAAACCCAGTGAGGACAAAGCCACACAGAGACGTTACACTCTTGATGCATCTCCTCTTTGCCCTCTTGATTGTGAGAGGGCAAAGAGCATGATGGGATGTAAGATGTAAAAGTGTAAATGGAACCAAAATAATGGATGATGTGGTAGTAAGTTTACCCACCACCATCATACAAGTGCTGAAACTGAAGGGCCAGTCTGTGGCTGTGGGCTCAGTGGAACCCAAAGATTTGCCTATATGCATGCACTAACACAAACGTTGGTTCATTTCAAGGGGCTTTTACACGATAAATAGTAAAAGCACCCGGAAAATTGCACAACTGACAGGCTGAGAAGCTTGGAAAATTGCCTGTACTCTGGAGGATTTAGAAGAAAAATAATTATGAAATGTTATCCCATTCTGCTTGAAATCTATCATAAGTGATCAGCTACAAATATATATATATCCCTATAGGTGGGAACCTGGGACTTTTAAGGAACGACTGAGCGAAGTCAAAAGCCGCCTGCCTTATGGCAATATTACAGGTTCATAAATTAAATGATACAGGAGAGTGCTGATTCTGGGCAGAGTAACTGGGTTTGACCTATTTAAATATTTTACTGGATAACTGGAAGTCAGCTTATTATTTTAATTGAGTCCATATTTTTCCATGAAAGACTAAATGAACCCTGTAATGTTTGTGTTAGGCTTACAGGGGGGCTGACTATGAGTGAGTGTTGTGATGAGAGTTCAACAGAAATAATTATGAAACCATTAAAAACACATTTGGTTAACTCTGTGGTGTCTTAACCTTGATTTGGGGAAATAATATGTATTGTAGTTAAACAAGAGTACACTGCTGTGTTTTCTATCTGTGTTCAATGTTCATTTATCAAATACTTTGAATCTATAAGAAACTCCACACCAATTTTACAGCATGAAACTTTTTATTAACTAAAATCCCACCATTACATGCATCCATCATATCTAAAACGGACAAATGGATGTGATGGTGCGGAGTATGATCACAAAGAAGCCGTATCAGTGAGCCTCTAAATACAACAGTTTACCTGCAACGTATGTATGTAACCGGCAAACGTGACAATTGCATTCGAGGTTAAAGAAATACTGACGCTCTTGTTGAATACTAAACAGTGTTAAAATATTAAAAATTCAACCTTGAACTTCATTATCACAGCACACTTTTACAGCTTATGTTATAAGGACAAGAACACATCATGTAATCACTGTGGGGGTTACACAGTGATGGAAAGGTGTGCAGTGCAACAGGAGAGCAAGGAATCCTTGAACTTGATAAAGTGGTTAGAAGTCAATTTGGCGAAGATTTCTTTTACATTCTAGCCTGCGGAAGTGTGAAGATGTTTTAATGCATTATCAGCTCTTCAAAGATATTAATTAGTGAAGCAGAGGATGAAAGTGGACTAAAGGACGCACAGGTTGTTATCTCATTCTGCTTCCACATCCCACTCGGCAGAAAATTATCACTTCTTTGTCAAATGTAAAAACACACACAATCTGGACTGAAGATCTAGAATTGCTCCAACGAAGGTTTGTACAGAAAATCCTGCGACACAACCATTGCTTTTCCTTTGGCCAAGTAATAATATTCACACGTAATCCATTCATCAGAGGAAACTATGACTATAAATCACAAAGCATTGTCCAGAAGTCTCATCTGTTGTAGAACTGCGAGGTGACCCAGGCCAGTCCCCACTTCAGGTTGGTGAGCATAAACTTCAGCGCCTTGGTCCACTGCTCCTCAGAGTTGAACTGGGTTTTGATGGAGTAAGAGCCGCCGCTGCCACCCGTGTCCTCGATCTTACCCTTCTCCACATCCATCCTGAGGAAAAATGTCATTCATCACGCAAGACATCATAGATACAATTGTTGAAAAATACCTCTTTATTATTACATCAAAATGTGTGGTACAAAGCCTGAGGTACACACTGTGTGGCAATGCTTTAATAATTCAAACGCTCATGGAGCCAAATGTCCTTTAATTTCAGCAATGGGACAATTGATGAATGCAATTCTTGAGCCCCTCTAGAAATAAATCAACGTAATGGTTTTGAACTTGCTTTCAAACTCCATCAATATTTACAGCCCATCTAATAATGCGGAAATAACGCCAGATTAAAAATGATCACATTGTGCTGCAGGTGTCTGACCTGTATGGAAGGCAGAAGCCAGTGTCTCCTTTCTCCACCTCCTCTTTGAACTGCTGGACACAGTCCAGGAAGGCCACCATGGCGTGGTCAAATTTGTTGTCCCAGAAGAACCTCAGGCCCCCCGAGCAGTACAGAGGAAGTTCCTGGACACACACAGGACAGAGAGAAAGGGCAGGATTAGAGCCTGGGGGATAGTGTTTAATAATCACAGGAGGGCTGGGATTGTAAAGACCGTTTTAATTACCTTGGACTTGTCTGACAGGGACTCTAAGTATGAGTGGTTTCCGTAAGGGACAAGACGATATCTGAAGAGAGAAGTTTGAGATACATTTTGCATTAGAATATTTGTAATAAATCTTACTAGATCCAAGAATTGTTAGGCAACATAAAGCTGAGCCTAATAATGTAAATCAAAACCATCTGCTCACATACAAACACCACTGTGTAATGTGATATAAAAAGCATTGAACCAGAGCCATACATTAATATAGGATTGAGTTAAACAAATAGCACTAATTAAAGGGATAGAGTACATTTGTAAGATAGCAAAAGACAAACTAAATATTATCTCAGTGCAAGCACATTGTAATGTGGGTACCTCTGGAAGCGCAGCCCCATTTTGTTGGCCAGCGCGTGCAGCAGCAGCACCGTCTGCCCCCAGGCTGCGTTGATCTCGTTCCACTCCACCGGGACGCTGGGGAGTCGACCCAGACGGAAGTTGTTGATTGTACCAAACTGTCCGCTGTGCCTGGATAAGAACAACACAAAAATAATTAAGATTCTCAGTGAATGGGCATCGATTCATGTTTGTCCCGGAGGCTTTTTATACAAATATTGGCCAAGTCATCGTTGACGGCTTGACAGCAAAACTTTTTTTTTTTTTTTTTTAAACAGATACAACATCATTTGCATGTGTTTTTACCAGATGTGAAATGTAGCATTGAAGACATTTGTCTTTTTCAGGCGATCTAGCTGAATCTGACAGTAACGCATCTGGTTGTCAACGCTCTTCAGCTCATCATCCAGCTCCAGCTGCTGCCGTTTGAACTCGCTGTACTCCTTCTGGTACCTTTGAGCACAAAGAGCTGTTAGCTGTTGTCTCATTTGGCAAATAGCACACACACAGTATAGGGTCACACTCACTGAAGCTCCTCTGTGTCCAGCTGCTGGGAGTGGACCCTGCTCTGGGTCAGGTCCTGGGCCACCACAGCCCTCTGCCCCTCCACTGTCTCCAGCTCCTGGACCAGAGCCTCCTCCTGCCCTTTCAGCTGATGCAGATCCGCCAGCAGGGTCTCCTCCCCCTCCACCTGCAGGTGTGACAGCAGCTCCAGGCACTGCCTAAAAACATGTGCACATACAGTTTGTTACTATACTGCATTTAAACAGACAAATGGAATTAGCACTTTTAGTGTTTTTTTGTATTATCCATATTTGTAGGTAGCAACCCTGTCAGCATTTCCCCTCTCTTAATAATCTTTTTGTTGAAAACTGATACACAAATTTTACTTTGTGGTTGAGCAGCTCACTTGTAATTCTGGCATTCGTTCTCTGTGATGTTGAGCTGCGTGTCCAGGTGATCCAGCAGGGTGTCGGTACATTCCTCACACAGCGGGTGGTCCACGTCTGTCTGGCCTGACATGATGTCAAACAGGTCACTGGTCACCTGGGTGGGATAGGATCAGAGACATCCAAACATTTAGCCTAACATATACAGTACTTTGTCAACAGCCCATGCTTCTGACATGTTTGCAACCATAACATGATCAGAGTAAACTGTCATAATAAAACTGTCCTTCTTTATAGTAGCATGAAAGTATGGTTTACCTTCAGCCTACGACTGAGATTTTCCATGGTACCCCCATCAGATGCTTCTCCTATCAGTGTGAAGCTGTTGGCGCTCTCTGTGGACATCATCCTGTAGAGTTTTCAGCAGTATGGTTAACTTTGTAGCACCCCTCATTTGACAGAGAAACAAATCAACTAAGAGATAAAGATTTTATTTGTTTCAATTACTTGAATGAAAAGACTCACCTTGCAGGTGGGATGTATTTCCTTGACACACCATCTTGCTTGTTTTCTGCAAAGGTCTCCTGAAAGGAAAATGTAATTCGGACTCAACATGCTTCTTGAGCAAAAAAATTGTATTTTTCACTAGATTAGCAACATGAATCTCATCAGTAAGTTATCTCAGTCCTAAAATAGTTCAATTGCATAATTTTCATATATAATTTCCATATATATATTGGATATACGTAGTGGCAATGCCAGTAATTTGCAGTAAAATACAGTGTTATGTTGTGATGTATACAATCAACATTTTACCATTGCAGGCTACTGCATACAATCTGCTGTACCTACCTCTGGTGCTGTTTCTCCATCAGTGCTGTCAGCCTGTTTTCTGGGGGTCACTGTGACTACCGGAGCTTAGGAGGAGACAGGCAGGATTACATGTGCAATTGATCACACGTACATTTTAAGGCACCGAATGTCTATTATCCCTGGTTAACATACCAATAAGTTCCTGGATTGTGACCCGATCGAGGACATTGAAGGATGTGTCCAGTTTCAGCGGCTGACAGCACCGCTGACACACGAAGCTGACCTGCATGGTTGTGCTGGACGACTTAGAGCCCTCCATCGCTAGCTATAAGAACGTATGTTAAAAACATAGACTGTAAATAGCTAAACATAATAAGTTAACGCTACACAATATAGCTAGACATATAGCGTTATGGCGAGACAGCTAGCTAGCAGCCACTACCTTTGCAGCTTACTCGTGTGAAAGATAGGTCAGCGGTGCAAACACATAAGATAGACTCACTGTCGCCTTGGTAGAATAACAACTATTTCATAATAATCATGATTTTGTAGCGTAGAAAATTAGAAATCACTTTTAATGTAGTTAGCGTGACCGTTGCATTTTGCACCTCGGGACTTCTCTTTCCACTTCCCTGTTGTTGTTTACGACGGATGTGACGTCAACTAAAGTCACGAGGAAAAAACATTTATATTTAATTAAATTGATACATATTTAACTGTTGATACATCTTTGACTGTTGGCAATCTTTTTATTCAGACAAAAAGAGAAAAAACTAAGGTAATATAAATGTCGCAACACAGGTAGCTTGAAATTAGCTGTTTTCTTTCATAAAAGGTTCAACGTTACGTGACACAAAAGTAAATTATGACAACTAAAACCAGATAATCTGACACCATAGAGAGTTGGCGATGTTAGCATGAAAATATATAGTGGAGAAATTCTAACATGTTTATGTTTAATGCTCATTTTCCTATGCACACTGACAGAATTTGTATGGGTTCATGTGTCTACGGCCAATAGGTGGCGATGTGACATGAACTCAAAACTGCCGTTAAACAAAACAGAAGAAGATGAAGTTGCGGGAAAACTGAAGCAGGCAATTCCTGTGTTGATAACTCCAAAGCTGTAAGAAAGACAGGTGAATATAAACACAAACACTTTTATAACAATAAGTCAGTGGCGTTTAAAAAAAAACTGTAATCTATCCTTAGTGTGACGTGTTGGTATAAGGGTCAATTGTGTGAAACTGAGAAAGTGTGAGCGTCAGTGTTGCAACCCAAAACAAATCATAGCAGCTAGCCAGAGTGACGTTTAGCTAGCTGTACATTTAACAAGCTGACACTGGATATACACATTTAAAAAGTCACATTACACTTTCGATATGCTACCAAATGTTGCCATTAATTGTAACTTCTGATTCATCTCACTGAAGTAGGATGCCTCAATAAATGTTGGTTTGTGTAACCTTATGCTGCTTTTGTAATGTGCCACAAAATGATTCTCAGTAGACACAACTAACATTATACACATTTGTTATACACAGATACTTTAAAGAAAACACTATACTTTTGCATTGTTGAAGTATCTTATAAACTCCATTAACATTTTTGAAACTGGTTTGTTTTTCAGTAAGGCTTGTAACAGATCAAATGGAGCACAGTAAGACCGAAGTTCAATTAGTTTTATTTTGGATATTATAATATACATGTATAGAGAACAGTTCACATCCCAACCTGGCTTTTATCTACAGGGTTTTCACTTAGGGACCATCACATTAGTTGTAGAATGTCACAAAGCCAATGCTCATCTCAATATCTTCATGCTAACCTGCTCAAATTAATGAAACTTATATAAAAAATGATAATGAATCACTCCTGAATGGAATACTGTTTTGATTACCAATGTGTCATAATGAATTGAGTGAAGATCTGTTTTAATGTTATTTAATAGCCTCAATGTAATGTGATGTAGTGACTCCATATCGATACCAGATATGATCACTTCTCTAATAAAATAAGACACACCTCTTTTTATCGGATATAAGTGCTTCTTCTTTTTTTATTCTATCTATTTATTTTTGGTGTTTTTTATCCAAAAGTCTTGATTTCAAAAGCTTCTATGTCATGTGACCCAGTGACTCCAAATCAATGCAATATTTGTATAAACTACTCCGGAAAACTTGGACACACTTCTTTCTATTGGATTTGATTCCACCTTGTATTTTATATGACAATTTAAAAAAAAAAAAAAATCACACATTACAGCTGCCTACTTGCCTAACAATACAATCAATATTTACAGTAGGGACACAACTGAAGTACACACTTTTGTCTTAACTAGCTGCAGGGTCAACTTTCTGCGGACAAGGTTAGAAAATATCAAGAGAGTAATTTTGTTACCATAACAAAAATAACCAATCCAGTATTTATTCAGATGCGCACAACCTACTGTCCACTTAATGCCTGTCACACTGGAGTATATCATTTTGTCTAATGTTATCTTGTTCGTATTGTTCTTAGTGTGCTCTGATTTTTCAATTTCAGCTTATACAAATCACCATGGAAACCCCTCTGGCCCCTGATGTCAAAAAGGGGATTTCAGTCCTTTGGGAGACCTTGCAGTGTCCCATATGGTGAGTGAATAAATTCAATTAGAACATTTGACTGCCTCTGCCACTGTTTTTATTAATGCCATGTTCAACGTCGAACAAAAGTCTCTTGAAGAGCAATTCACCATGTTAATATAATTTGTTTATCAGCCAAATAGATTACAAAAGATCACGTTTTTCATTTTGTTGAAGTGTCGTGTTCTTTACTGACTTTATACTTTCTTTGACCTATAGCTTGGAGTTAATGAATGCACCTGTGTCTACCAAGTGTGACCATCAGTTTTGCAAGTAAGAGGTGTTTCATTACATCGATTTTGTAAAAGGAACTAATGTTTTAAATGTTTTTGTACAAGCACTCACAAACACTATATTTGTTATTTTCTTTATCACCAGATGTTGTATGATGAAGCTTTTGGACAACACCATACCAAGCAGGGCTAGCTGTCCAGTGTGTAAAACCAAGATAACCAGAAGGTTCGACAAAATGATGACAGTATGACATTATTATTGTATAATAATACTTTATATTTATCACAAGACATGTATTTTTTCTTTTTCTTTTACTGATGCAGGAGCTTGCAGGAGAGCCCTGGGTTCCAAAGACTTGTTTCAGGATTGCAGAGCATGATTCAGGCGTATGAAAATGACACAGGCATCAACTGTAAGACTACATCACAGACTCCTTCAAATAACTTTGTAACATTAACTTACATAACGTCATCTAATAAAGTGACTCTTGTGGTTTCAGACTTTACTGGTATGTGCCAGGAAAAAGGAAAGCCAGGGTAAGACTTTTGAACATTGAATCTTTAACCATTTAACCAAATGCTGATAAATTCACAACATTAGCTCACTATGTATTCTCCCCTGTATTTGCTTTAACCAGAGTCTCGGCTGCGGAAGCTACTAAACATTGTCATGATAATCCATTTGAGGGAACACCAGACAACGAAGAAAATGTTGACAATGATGATCTGTCAAGGTCTCCCTCTTCAACTGTAGCAGGTAAAGTCTTCAGTGGGGTGCATTATTTCACTTGAATTGACTATCACTTCAATATTTTGATTTTGAGAGTTAGGATTAGTGTGTTGTCTTACAAAAGATTAATCGTTTTTAATTTCCCCATTCCTTTATTTTTGTTTTTTTTAGCCCAGAATGGATTTGCACGACTGATGGGACTTGAAGACACAAGTCCTTTAACGACACAAAACGAAGGCCTGGATAGTGGTCTTGGAGAGGCCCCACCAATGTCTGACAAGAAAACGCACAGCCCTCCAGATAATGCGGAAGCAATTGAAACAGAAATGTCAGACGTTGTGGAAAAGGCAACATCAAGACACAAAACAAGAGGCAAAATAAAAGCCTCCTTTCAACCACCATTAATAACAGATGAGACCAAAGACCAACCTTTAAAAAAGTCCTTAAGGAAAAAGCAGAACACGGATTTGGATCCTGACAAGATCCTTGAGGAGAAACAAAAAAAGAGTCTAGAGAAAGTCGCTGAGTGGCTCATGAAAGTTCCAACTGAAGGAAGTCTGGACTTGGAGAAACCCAACAAAAACTCAGACGATTATGAGAGCTGTTCTTCATCTTCATCAATAAATGTCAAACAACATAACATCTTGATGAATCCTACCAGAGAGGACCGTGCTAAGATTCTCAATGAGCAGGTGTTTGGGGCCGTCTACAAACGAGAAAGAAGAGGAAACAAGAACAGCTCTCCAGCTCTACATGTCGAACCACAAACAACCAAGGAAACACAAAATAACTCTTATGCTGATATTGTCAAGAAAACAAGCACTGAAGATAAACATGGCAGCGATTTGGAGGAAGAGCAACAACGGATGGACCAGGTTATTGATACCAGTAGTGATATTTTTAAAGAAGCAGAAAAGATGGATGTCATGCTGGAAAATGACACGGACAAACACGGAGACGATTTTGACAGCTTGCCAGAAAGTAAGAAACAACATGGCAAAGATGAGTTTCCTTGCCCTCCGTCTGATTTTGAACCACTACAACCGAAAAGAAAGTTGAAGAGAAGGACACGCAGCTCTCTGCAGCAGGTTGACATCGATTTGCAGAAGCAAGCCGAGGAACATTCAGAAAGTACCGAGCAAAAGAAAACTGACAAGAAGAAAGGTAAAAACACGAGGTCAGAAAATGGCAAACCGGCTAGAGTGCCGGAACCCCTTGTTCTGGTCGGAGTTCAAAATGGAGAAACCAGTCCTATAGCTAAACGGAGGTCAGAAGAAGTTCAAGTACATATTGAAAATTACCCAAGCAGCGAGGAGCAAGAAATCCCTGTCAAGAGGAGCAATAGGAGAAGTAGAAGACTTCAACTCTTTGCTGAGGAAGTCCAGGAAGGTCACAAGAAAGCAAACTGGAGAGCCAATAAAGCTGAAAAAAAAAGCATTGTTGCAAAGCAATCTGAGGAAGCTAAAGATGGAGAGTTAGATGATATGCCATCACCTAAGAATGAAAGCATGACAAAGGTGGCTGAACAAAATGGATGCATTTATGGTGATGATTTAGGAGGAGTAGAAAACATGGAGTCTGGTGAGAGACCAACACCAAATGCTCCAGATTCCGTTGTCGAAGTACCAAACACTGACACTTGGTCTGAAGCTAGTTCTGCTTGTAATGTCGCTGTTGTCCCGAACTCTACGAGTCCACATGAACACACTGTGGTACCTCCAACACTTGAACCCCACAATCCAGCAAATCATCTCCCTAACAACACTCGCTTGGAAACCTTGACTAACCAGACAAAATGTGCTGGAGCTGAAAATGAGGAAGATAACACTGACAGTGAACTGGACACGGAGCAGCTGCTCAGGAGCTTCAAAGCCACTAAAAGGAAATCTTTCAATCTTTGCAGCTCAAATGTAAAAAGGACCCGGGGCTTCGACCAAGAAAACGTGCAGGTATCCGAAGAGAAGGATAGCAAGTGTGTTGGTTCTGGTGTTGAATCTGTAAATAATCAGATGTACACAAAGGAATCTGAAAGGACAAACCAAGAAGCATTAAGAGACAATGGAACCTCATCTTGCTGTGATTTCATATCCCCTTCCATCTCACCTTCTCGAACACAAAAACCAGTTGAGAAAGCTGATCAAGTGGTGGTAGAAGCCTCCATCCCTGATAGCGGTTGTTCAGGTCAGGATAGCTCTTTCCCCACGAATAATGTCAGCAGTGCCCTCACTCCCAATAAAGTGTCAAAACGCAAAATAGAAAGTCCTAATCTCTCCGCTGTGCCTCGTGTAGTAGATTCTGGGCTCCGCTTCACAGCCGCTGAACATGACGAGTCAAATGAACCCTCAAAGTATTCTCAGATCACAGAGAAGCAGCTTGATGCTGGCAAAGGGATGGAGATAAGAGACGTGTGCAACGCAAATGCCGGTGGAACACATTCAGTCAACACTGCTGAACATTTCGTAAACACAGAGTTCTCTTTGACTCCCAGCGGCCTCCGTGACAGCTGTGGTAGCGTAGAGCTGAGCGCCCATTCCTCCCTCAAGAGCAAACCCAACAAGAAGAAGAAGAGGGCCCAGAGGCTCGAGTCTTCCTCTGAGTCAGATCGCAGTGAAGAGGGATTACCAACTTTGGCAGAGATTTTCGGAACATCAGCTTCTCGCTCTGCTTTGACAAAGGACCAGGGAGACTCCGGAGAAGCTAGATGTGAGGGTGTTACAGTTCCTGGAGCACAACAGATGAGCCGTCCACCTGCAAGCCACAGCCCCGACTGTGTTCCTACCAGCCAATGCTCTGTGGACCTGTTTGGCACACCTGATGAATGTAAGTCGATCCTCAGCTACCAATGTACTAGTTTCCATTTTTAGGTTTGCAGCCTCCTGAGATACGTGTATATTTAGGTATGAAATATAAGTCTTACCTTGTGTTACTCACTTGTTTGCTGTTTTGTTTCCCAGTTTTGTGATGTGTGTGTCTTGAGCTGGGAAATAGGGATGCAAAATATGGATTTGTTTCAGCCAATAATTATCTTCTGCTCATGATCTGTAATTCACACACACCTCAGGGAAAGAAAGACTACGGTGTAATGAGCAAGATGGATGATTTAATAATTCATAGCTCTTATTTAATTTAATCTAACTGAAATTACAAAAACAAAGAACAGTTCTGACTGTAAAAAAACATCAATTTGCAATCATGTTGTCTTCCTGATTCGGAGAGTATTGATGCTGCTCTTGTTCGGTCTTTTTACTTCATACTAACCAACAATAATGTATTGATTGAAACATTGGCATCCCTAATAAAAAAAAAACATTCTCAAGCATTTCGACACAAGGATATTTGATTATTTTCTCTCTGCAGGTGATGTCCCAGTGAATGATGTCGGCACTTCACAATTTGAATCATCACAATTTTCAAGCGAAGTTCTTGTCACACAGGTAAATATGATTATGTTCCCAATTGCTTGTATTCATAGTGTGCTGTGTAAATCAACCTTCTATATTGATGCTTGTTCAGCGTTACCTGTGCTCACAGTGATGCATTGTCGCATTACGCCCCATAGAGGGCAGCGCCTACACTTCCCCCACACAAACTGTCAGCTCCTAGATGACGGACTGCCTCGCTCAGTAAAAAATGTCCCGCTCAGCAGCTTTCTAAATTGCATTTCATTTACGTTGGAGGAAATGCCGCCTAGGAGATGATTCTTGTTTTCTACCTCATCCATCTTCCACTGCTTCCACTTTTATCTGCCCTGGGGTTTAGAAAGGGCCCAGGTTTGAACACATCTGTGGGTACAGAGGTTTGTTGTTATTTGGCTACGCGTTTGTGTACATAATCAATGCACTTGCGCTGTCAACTTAAAGGATGACTTGAGACACATTTTTAAACCCACCAGCACTGCTTGAAGTAGCTGTTGTCACTTCTCTCTTTTGTTTACTGATTTTCCTTTCATATATGTTAAATATTATCACCTTCTCGCTCTCTTTTCCTGCCATGTATTCTCCTGACTAAGTGCTGTCTGGCTGAAAAAGCACACATTCCCTTTCATTAAAGACTAACTGGCTGAGTTGTTAGTCCTTCTTCACTGATTGACAGTTGTTTTTGTTTATATGCTTCCAACTGTGCCGGCAGTAAGCGTCTCTTCCTTTCTCGTCTTATTCCACCCTGTGTTTTACTTAAGTGCATGATTTAAGACGTTTGTTTCTTCTGTTTCAGCAAAAGATAGAAATGCAAAATGATCTGGTGAGGTTGAAGAAGTTGATGGCTCTGGTGACCAAGGAGCTTCAGGAGAAAGAAGACAGTCCTGCAAAAGAAGAGCCCTCAAAAACAGATCAGAGCAGCAAAACCACAGGTGAGCAGATGATCCATGTAGAATGTTGAATTTGGAGCTGAAACGTTAGTTCAAACTGATTCAATGAGGATTATGTTGTGCCCCCAGGCCAAGACACGAACAGATCCCCATCGTGCAACAAGGTCACAGGCCCAGGTTCAGAGCAGTAAGTAAAGCATGCTAGACATTTTCTTTTTACTCTTTCTCTTTTTAATTATGCTTAGAAGTTTATATTTGGACTTAGACATATTGACATATTATATTTTCTTCATCTCACAGGCTGAATGAAAAATATAGATCTAATAATAAACCAGTGGTCCATTATCATAAACTGCATCATTTACGGGTTTTTTCTTATTTTTAACAACTTTATTTTTCAGTTTTTAATAACAAACGCAATATGTCCAGCATTTATGTCTCCCCCTCTCCATGTGGTATTCCCCGATAAACAAACAAATATACGACAGAAAGATAAATGACTATAAAATAAGATATATATATATATATATATATATATATATATATATTAGGGTGGTCCTTTCATGAGGTACATTTTTTAAATTTATTTTAAGCTACAACCACCGGAATTCGTTATACTAGTCAAGAAAACTCTCCTGGTGAATTGTATTCAAATTCCAACAACATTTACCCCTCCCTCATCAACCTTGAAGTTTAGCCTCACGTAGGGTGGTCCTTAAAATTGAAAGTCGGAAAGTCTAAGCTCCAACCCCCATAATTCATTCTATTAGTTTTTCTTTAGTTTTCTTGACTAATAGAATGAATTCTGGGGGTTGGAGCTTAGACTTTCCGACTTCCAATTTTAAGGACCACCCTAATATATATATTTATATGGCGTGTGGCGTACTGAACTAGTGCGTTGGTGTTCGGCTCAGGGGAGCACAGTTCAAACTCCACTGCAGTCAGAATTCCTCCTGTGGGGATTGGCCACAGTATTGAGTATTAAGTCGCTTTGGATAAAAGCGTCTAACAAGTAACATGTAATGTAATACAAACATAAATACAAATCAATAAAATATAGATTAAACCAAAAATAAATATATACAACAAAATAATGATGGTATTAGACAACATGCAACGTTTTTTGACACTGAAAACAATACAAAAAAAACAATACAAAACATCCAAACTGAATATTGTAGTTAATAAAAAATGAACCTAAGTTAAGCTTCAGTTTTTTAAATCTCTATTGCAGTAAAACTAAACTGTGCTACTGAAACAACAGTGCAATCACATTCAAACTGAAGGTAAATGCTTCCTTAATCTCCTGTCTAACATGATAACACAAAGCTTACCTCCTAACAATAAGTCATTGTTTGCAGTAAGCAGGAAATGATTAGAGGAACTGATAATATAAATGATTCTCAAGAATTGGTCTAAACCGGTTCTACGTGTCAACCGTCTTCATTCCTACAGAGGCTGGCCATCTCTAGATTTGTTGTTATTGAAAAGGATGGGAAGATTTGTAATGATGTGAGATCGTAATGGTCTTACAGTACATGTTACTTTAAAACAACACTTTGTCATACTGGGAAATACGCGTCTTCACTTCCTGGCAGAGTTTGATGAGAAAATCGATAACACTCTAATACCTGGACATTAAATATGCAGCTACAGCTAGCAGACCTTAAAGTCAAACCTGAGTATATCTGACTGTGTAAACAAATGTTATTAAGTCATCTCTGCTCCAGTGTGTTGTATGTCTCTCCTCAGAGGATTGTAAACATTGTTAATACATTTTAAATTGAGCCATATTTTAAAACCACCATATTAGGTAAAAAAAAGAACTGGAGCAAGTGGCATGTAATTGGTTTCTTTCAGTTTCTAACTGAAGGAGAAAGTTAGTGTGTGTGTGTGTGTTGCTTGCTAGTCTCGTTCTCAGAGGGTGATGCATCTCAAGAGGACAGGCGGATAATCTCACTAATGAACCTAGAATCTGCTTATGCTGTGGAGAATAAAGAAGTCATTACTGACTGCATCTTATATGTCATTTAGAGCACTTAGAGGGAAACTTCTGTTGCCACAGTCATTTATCTCTCCCGCTTGACTGCCTCCCCCCCAACCTCTCGCCGCGCAGTCCTCCAGGCGAGAGAGGGAGGGGAGAAGACGGCAGATGAACACAAGCAGGGCTTTAGCTATTCAAGTTTAAAATTAAAAAGCAAATACTCAATGAAAGCACTGGTGAAATCGGAGAGAATGGCTGGCATTGTAATATATGAAAAGGTTCCACTGAGTCATTATCACTTTGGTTGCAGGTAATTTAAATGGCGGCATTCTGCCAGTATTTCCGTGAAGAAAGGAAGCCAAAAGAAAACAAAGCAAGGGACCTCAAAACTTTATTCATGAGTAATTGGATATTGAGTTTCTGCCAATAACGAGTTTTGATCCTACATTTACATCTTCCTACCTCATTCAGCTGCAGTCAGGAAGGGAGGAGACAATGTTGTGTTTTTATTGCTTTGGCTCTATTCCAGCATTTATGATTTGAAAAGAAACAATGACTGAGTTTAACTAACTGCTATTCAGCTTCAGGGGGGACATAATCCCCTCTTTTAGCACAGTGCAGCAGCATAATAACCCTAAACATACAGGCAAGACACCCAGGTTTGTTTATTTATTTGAACTGCCAAATTGTGTAACATATTGTCTCTTGTCAGTGTTTTGACATGGATCACGTGTTCCCTCACTGAGATGAGACTGAAGGCTCCTGAAAGCAGCAGCAGCAGTCAGTGTGGCTGCAGTCAGAGCTCACAGAAGATATGAAGTATCTGCTAATGTTTGTCGATCAAAGCCTTTAGACAATCATTGACTGCAAAAGATTTACCAGCAAATATTGACTAGTTTATGTTACCTTGACCTGTTGCTTTCTCTCCCCTAAAACCAGAAGACCATATCTGTTCATCTTATGTGGATGCAGATAACCTTGCAAGTCAACCTTTTTTTAACCATGAAGTGACTGTTCAATTGTAATATTGTGAACATTGTGTCCCTTTCTCAATACTTACTGACTGCACAGTATCCTGAGTAAACGCAAATGAGTAAAGCCAATCCAGTTTAAAGGGGACCTATCATGCACTTTTGTACGTGTTTTATACATGAATATGTGTCCCCGGTGTTCCAGGGAACTCACCAAGTGTCAGAAAATACAACCCTCTCTATTTTCCTCCATACCCAAATCTCTAAAAACGGGGCTGCAACGGATTTGATACATGTGGATTCTGATTTGCACCTCTATGATGTCACAGAGGTAAACTCCGCCTGTATGGTCAACTCTCCACCTATCAGGGGAATGAGAGGTTGCCGTGGCATGGCAACAGCATAGCAACAGCACAGTAACATGACGCTTGTGCCTCGCCCCCTCCTTTGCAGGGGGGGGGGGGGGTCAGCTCCAGCTCATGCAAAGACAGAGCTGGAGTGAGGCAAAATGAGGCATGGCTAAAATGCATGATCTGTTTGGTATTTTGACAAATAAAACTTATAAACATACCTTATATAGGTATGGCCCTACAATATATTATTCAAATATAGCATGATAGGTCTCCTTTAAATATATGTAAAACTTCAGCACTATTTAACCTTTGATTTATTGAGTTCTAGTCAGGGTGGAATTTTCATGACGGCCATGGCCGTCGTAGCCCCTCGGTCTGGCCGTTATAACCCACAAATAATTGTACGTCCTACGACCACCATGGCCTGTTAAAATCTCGAAGTTGCTTTAAAAGCGTGAGAACAGTGGTTTCTGAACTGCATTATGCTGCGTTCACAACGGACGCGATGCGAATATTCGCATTGCTCTAACCGCTGGAGTTTCACCGCGGCTGTGAGCTGTGTTTAATCCTGTCATTCAAACAGGACGCGCTGCTGGAGAGGGGGCGGTGCTTATATCCATGTAAATACTGTGGTGGAAACCGACTACGACAAAGTTAACCTATTTTACCGTGATTTAATTGTAATACAGGTTTCAAAATGATTCCGAAGTAACTAAATACTGATAACGGTTAGTAACAACCATGCTTTAATGCTTCAGGCAAGACGGCAGGCGAAAAACCTTTTTAAAATGCATGTTTTCTGAATGGAGATCGGATCGATCAGGCTAAACTAACGTTGTAGCTGCTCCGTCCACACTCACAACAACGTCCTAAAGAGAGAATTAAAGCAGATATGAGGAGCTGTGAGGAGTTGATTAAAGACACACACACACACACTAACACACACACACACACACACACACACACACACACACACACACACACACACACACACACACACACACACACACACACACACACACACACACACACAAACACACACACACACTTGCATTTCAAAGTATTGCTTGTTCATACAGTTGAATATTGGAGCTTCACTGTGCACTGCTGAATGATGTATGTGCAGTTGGACCCTTGAACGCTGTTTCTTCTGCTCTGAAATGGAATATATTTGTTACATATTAATAGAATTTTAGATTTTTTGATTTGATTCCGGATTTGTGAATGGGAGAAGTAGTAGATGGAAAACATACCAAACACTAATTATTCAAAGTAAAGTATTTCATTTTACATACGGTAATACTAAGGAGGCATAGGCCTATATGATGATATCATGTTTGACATTATTGAAAAAGTGATTTGTTTTCCATGTCATTCATGTGACAGAAAGTGAAGTTATTTATTTGTAAGCTCCAAATCCAAATGTTTCCCTCAATTGCCTTTGTGCCCTGGCGTGTGGCCTTTCCGCCCTGAAAAAATGTGTGACACCAAAGGCCAAATGGCCTTGCCCCTAAAATGACAAAGCCTGGTTCTGGTGGTGTTTTGTAACGCCGATGTCGCTTTGTGTAAACTACATTAAGGCGGGAGAATACAATCTGCTGTTGCAGGAATGTTTGGATAGATTAACTTTGACGTCTATCTACAGCAATTTAGATCAGTGGTCTACCTGCAAATGCAAAAACATAAATGATCAGAAATCGATCTAGCTCAATTTGTATTACTAGAAAATACACTTGACCTTGCAGATCAGAGCTGGACATCATGTACTTTATACTTTAATATACACATCTCCTCTGCAGGGAAGCTGTTCAAGAAGTAGAGCCAGAGCCCAGCACAAGACCTTCTGATGGAGAAGGGGTCGCCGTGCCCGGTGTGGCAGAGACGGGTAAGGCTACTAGTGTGGTGTTGTAAAGACAGAAGCATGCTGGACACCTGTCTTATTTAATGAAAGATTAAATGCATTTGAATCTTCCAGAAGCACATGAGTAGAAAGCCACACTTTGAGACATTGTTTTAAGCCTTTTTAATTGATTACTCCAGGATTCTGAAATGACAGATCTATTTAACGACTGCCACTTGTAGATAGTAGCTCTTTATTGCTTTTCAAAATAATTGTAGTATGCCAGCAAGGTTTGGATTGACTGAGTTGCGCAGAGTTTAAATGGTTTGTCTGACTGTGGGGTTAATGGAGCTTAAGCTCTGTGTGACAAATATGTGTTTGTATACAGAAACCCACTTCAAAGAGAGCTGGGTCTGATCATCAGTCTAACTGTTGCTAACTTTCCTTCTACTTTGTTTTCTCTCTTTAGAAGTGCAGCGCTCCACACACACAGGGCCGGGTGCAAAAGGCTCCGGAGACTCCAAGACTTCCAGTTCAAGTCCAGCATCCAGACCATTAGGTTCACCATCAGATGGGCAAGAAGACAAAGAAAACAACACTCCTCCGAAAGACAGAATCAAAGCTAAGATGGTGCTAGCCTCATCTGGATTAGCCCCCAATGAACAGGTGCACACTCACCTCTACATCCATACATGTGTCTATTTAGTCATAGTAGGATATATGAATTAATCTGATGTTTTTGCCTTTTTAGACAATGGTGAAAAAGTTTGCCAAGAGAGTTGGTGGCCGAGTGGTTTCCCAGGTTACCCCGGAGGTGACTCATGTTATAATGCACACAGGTAAGTGAGTTCGCATGCAGGCATAGTGAGTATATAAACATTTCATTTAGTTAAGACTGTCATAAGAGTACAATCGATTCACTGCACGTAGCTCGATACACAGCAGAGCAATTAAAGCTGCTTTTAAAGAATTCCACTTCCGACGTCCTGTTTTTCAATATGTTCTTGAGTGGGAACATTTCCAGCCATACATTTTCTTTCTGCATGTAGTCACGTCTTGTTTTGTGCGTTTTTTAAAGCTCAAAGATAAGCTTTCTGTTTCTCCCTCGCCCACGCGCCCTCTCCTCCATTCATCTGCTTGTTGCTAATTACCCTCTCTGATAGATTATTTTTAATTTCAGAGCACGCTGTCTCCAAAGCACCATATTAACCGTCACTGTTTAAGGAGACTTCTTTTTAAATGGCAGCTGTTTCCCGGGTAACCAGGAAAAGGGAACGCTGGCACACTTGGTCTTTATGGTTAAAGGTTTGAAAGGAGCAGGAGGTGTGCCGTTCTGACCATGAAATAATAATCATTTGATTGTTAAAAAACTCATCAATAACGTGCACTTTCCTCCTGCCTGGAATACAAATCAATGGATAATGACTTTATTTCCTGAAGGAGGAACAACCCCTGACCCTGCTGATCAAACAGTGTCAAGCTATTCTCTGTTTTATGTTCATTCCTCTGCTGTGTGTGCAGTTTTAAAAGAGCTGTAAATGAATAATAAATAAATATAACATAACACCACGATTGGCCTAAGTCATTTTAAATGTATTTTGGTTCAGTACTTAATCGTTATTTCAACTTGATTTTTGCCCCAGTGCAGCTCTTAAAAACGCACACATAGGTGAATAAAATATGCGAAATAAGAGCAGCAAAAACAGTTATAGTTAAATTATACATTCAAACATACTTAATATAATAGTGCTAAAGTGCTTTGTGCTGCCACCTATCTACTTTAAAGTGCTTTTGTAAGTGGCATAAATGATTACATAGTAAAAAAAGTAATTTCTGGTGAGAGTCAGCGATAGTATTAGACGTCATTTGTCTTACAGTGTTGCTTTAAGAGAATACAGGTACTCTTTTCTACACATCGTCTGTATCTGCATTTTACATTATTTGTTAATTGGGAAAAAACCTCAAGGTTGTCAACTCGGGACATATTTTGACTTTTTCCTTTCATCGGAACCATCAAGCGTCTCCTATCTCATCCCTAACACTTACAGCAAAAGCTTCACATAAGGGTGTGTTAATGAATCTACTCCTGCACATCTGTTCACAACATCTCCTTCTCTCCTCCTGTCAGATGAACAACTGGTATGTGAGCGCACGCTGAAGTACTTCCTTGGCATCGCAGGCAGGAAGTGGGTGGTGAGCTTCCAGTGTGAGTCTCCATTCACTTTATTGTCAAGCTCAATGCTGATGTGTTTTGAACAATAACGCAAAACAGCACAATAGAGAGGCGGAGTCCCTCCCTTTCCGGAGGAGCTCCATGGGACCTTATTTCGGAAAAAGTATGTATTGAAGTCAATGTGGAGAGAGAGATTATCTTTCGATCCCGTTTGAATTGTGCCACGAATTACACATATGATGTTTGTCAATTTAAAAGATAATTTTGCAAGTCAAAAAAAAAAAGATGTCGTAAAACTGTGAAGTCACACTTTTTTTGTGTGAAACCGCTCAATGAACTACAACTCCCGTCTCGCACCACACACCAAGACGGCCGTCACGTTGGCACATTTCACTCCTTTCTTTCAGAATGAGGCGAAAAGTATTAAACGAGGTGAAAATCACTTGAAGTCTGGGCACGTTGAGAGCTGTACATACACACAAGGGGAGTTAGTCGGTTCTGTCAGAGCCAGCCTGCGGGACCGGGATTCTCGGATTTGTAGTCCTTCTAGTTGTGTATTTTTCATAGTCTTATATTTCAACAGTTTTACCACAAACTGTGATTTTTTTTGACAAATTATTTGTTAAGATTGACAAACATCATATGTGTAATTCGTGGCACAATTCAAATGGGATCGAAAGACAATCTTTCTCTCCCCATTGACTTCAATACATACTTTTTCCGAAATAAATTCCCATGGGTCGGAAGTAGATGGGCGGGACTTCGCCTCTATGTGAATGAATAGGCAGGAGTAAAAGATACATAATACAGTATCCACCCAGGATAGGGTTTGTGTTTAACAATAAACTTGTGTTTTTTTCTTCCCTCTCCGCAGGGATTTCAGAGTGCTTCAAACTAAAGAAAGTCTTGGATGAGGTAGGCTCGTCTGCATGCTCTTAGAATCTGTGCACCAGTGACTTCCTGTCACATCTCTGTACGTCTATGTCGAATTAAGGCGGCGTGATGAATCTCCCCATTTACTCTCCTGTGATACCTCATAGATTATTTGTCACCCATTTGCTTTTGTAATCCCTGCATTTGGTTCTGTGCTATGCGAAGTATAATCCTTTGCCAAGCTTTGTTTGGCAACACCATTAATTATAAACAGTTTTATTCATCATCCAGCCCCGTTTATAAGCATTTTTATGCATAATCTAGAGGATGTAGAGATAGACTCCATACAATTATAAGATGAGCTCTGTCAAACTGAAGGATGTTCAGCGTACCCTGAGACACTTAAAATAAATCAAGTTATATTAGGTAGTTTACAATCAGTCCTTTTTATGAGATGGGAATAAAAATATTGCTTAACTTATTCAAATGCTAACAGCAACAGGCAATGTTTTTTTCTTTTTCTTTATGAGTATGATAAGTATTGACTGTAAGTATACTGAAGTTGGCTTTGTTTTTAAGAGTGCCTTTGAAGTTGGAGGTGATGTGGTGAATGGACCCGACCATCAGGGCCCCATGAGAGCTCGAACCACTGAAGACAGTAGCGTGAGTCTTACACGACGTGCAGGAGGGCTTTTTAACTGTGTTTATTTCATCTACATGTAAAAGGTCAAGTCTGGCCCCAAGGAATGAGCGTCAGCAGTGTGACTCAGCTGTAATGTTATGTTTCTGATCTCCACATATACAGTACTTGATACTTGCACACTCCAATCAAATGTATTAAAACCTTTTTCGATACATCTGTAGAAAATAGAAATAGTAAATTAATCCAAATGTTAGATAGATAAATACTTTATTGATCCCAATTTGGGAAATTATTTTGTTACAGAAGCGGTGTGTTCAACATTAAAATACAAAAATGAAATGCAAATTGTTCATTCTTATCAGAAGGAGAAACTCAAACTTAGTGCCAGTTAAGTAGGTATTTCTCTAAAACATTGAATATTTGGGACTAAATTATCAACAAAGTGTAAATAGAAATTAGCCTCAATTATTATTTATTAACATCAACCGGAAAACCATAGCAGACATCCTGTCACCACATGTTTTGCTAAACTGAACCAATTGATGCTTGGCGTTCAGAAAGGATGACAGCCCTGCTATGTAATCATAGCTTGTACTTGTACAAAAAAAGTGAATCTCAGGCGTTTCCTCCAGCTTTAGCTCTTTACCGCCTGCTGTCGCTCTCTGGGCCGGTAAACACAATCAGGTGTGGGAAGTTTTTTTGTGAGTTTCGGTGCAGTTGAAACACAAACATCTCTGGATCTGATGGAGGATTTGGCTTTAGTTAAGCAATGTGAGCATCTGTTAAAACTCCAACACAGACACTAAGCTAACCTACACACATTCAACTACTGCATTTCCAGATGATGGACAAGAAAGAGTATATAAGAAACATTCAAATAGATTAAAAGGTGATTATGTTATTTGGCACTGACACCAAATGTTTCTGGACAGAGCAAGCGAGGGACAGTTACTTTTCTTACATCCTTAAAAAACTGGGCAACCAAGATGCCCCCATTAAAGAGTGATCTAACGGTTGGTAAAGCAAACTGAAAGCAGTGCTGCCAGCCCAAAACAGCCGTGCATACCAGAGTTCCCGTTAGCCGGTAATTACCGGACAACGACCGGTAAAATATGCTGAAGACCGGCAAATCTAAATCTCTCCGGTCAAAGCGTCCAGTCAAAAATATATTTCCCCTTAGCGCAATACCGCATCAATTGCGCAATTTGCACCACTTATGTGACAGACAAGAATAGTCAATTCTAATGTCTCACCATTGTCTAACACGTAATGTGGAGAAAGAGATGTCCTGTATGGGTTGATTGTGCGTTGATCTGTTGGTAATGCCTCAGGGTTCCGGCCGGCATGTAAACAAATGCATAATGCTGCGCTATACTTTGTGGCCTCACCCGGTTGCATAGCGAAGCTTATTGTTTAGGTGTCTTTTAATAAGCAGGTAGTCATGTCATTAGCTAGATCTGATCGATATGGACATAAACGCGAGTAAAGTCTAATCTGACGGGAGAGAGAGATCAGCTGCTGCTGACGAGTCGACAAGCAGCTCTGCATGATCACATGCAGCGGTGAGCGGAACAAAAGACACACTTCAGGTTAGAATATCACACGTAGCTATTTTAATTACCTCTCAAACTACCTAATCTAGTTATAGATATTTTTAGTTTTACTGTCGGGTCACTCATTACTGATCCGCGAGCTGCATGATACTGACGGGCTGTCAGGAGAGGGAGAGAGCGCTCCGTTTATTATTCCCGTGTTATTGTAAATTACTGTACACTTTTGAATAGTTAATCTACTATTATTAGTTTGTTTAATATCGAATCATATCAATTTGTTTTAAATAAATAAATAAATAACAAAGAAGACCTTTGACCGGCACTTTTGAAATTGTGTCCGGAAGATTTAAACTTTAACGGACATGTCGACCGGCGAAAAAATATTCTAACGGGAACTCTGGTGCATACAGTATACAGTGAAGAGGCCGCTCTCTTTTTTTACCATTTAGATCGATTTGAGCTTCTTGCCCTCCATTTGCTCCTACCTTTAGCGCAAGCCTTCATCAGAAGAACAGATGCAATCATTTTGACTAATAAGCTGTTGAAACCTAAAACATACTCTATACGTTTAAGTGGATTACAAAAAAGTTTGAACAATTTCCTTAACGCCTTATCCAAGAAAGTAGTAGAGTAAGAAAAAACGCAATCATTTCCAACCTTGTTGTTTTGTGAAAGCGCTTCTTCCAACAACAAAGAACAGTCTGATTCCATGAAGAAAATGAGATGGTGTTTCAATAACAAACACTTGAACGTGTTTCCTCTCATTGCACCAGCCTCTTAGCTCAGGCCCTGTTGTAAAAAGCTAATGGTAATTTTCCCCTCTTAAAGCCAGCAGGACCGGGATCTGTTGCCACTGAGCGGGAAAAGTCTAGATGTTATGCCGACCGTATCGCTGCCTTTGAAGAACCACCGCTAATTGAATTAGCTAGTCATTTCAGGCTCATTCAAGTGGCCTAAATTCAGTGCAGACACTTTGACGGAGCCAGACAGATTGTCCTGTTCAGACTCACTTTCCATACCTTCACCAAAGTGACAAACAGACCAACATGTTGATGTGCAGGACATCATTTAAAGAAACTCTGAGTGTGTGTGAAATGGATTTGCACGTTATCACATCACACACTCTAATACCCCCTGAAGGATATTAGGTGTTGTCTAAATTAAAAATCTGAAACAGAAACACTTTTTCATCTCACCCGGCACCTCTGGCTAATGATCATTATGGACCGACAGGGAGGTGAGATAAATTAGTATTTCTCCCTCCAGCAGCTCGGACATTTATCTTCCATCCACACACACACACACACACACACACACACACACACACACACACACACACACACACACACACACACACACACACACACACACACACACACACACACACACACACACACACACACACACCATGTATTCATCACTTCAGGGGACATTACATTGACTTGCATTTCCTGGAGACTTATCCTAACCTTAACCATAACCAACACATGCCTAACCCTAACCCTTAACCTTACCCTTACCCTAACCCTAATCCTAAACCTAACCAAGTCTTCACCCTAAAATTAATGATTCCCCTCATGGGAACCTCCAATTTGTCCCCATAAGGGTGGTGAGTCCCCACACGTTACTGTGTAAACAGATTTAAGTCCCCACAAGTAATGCTAGGCCACACACACACACACACACACACACACACACACACACACACACACACACACACACACACACACACACACACACACACACACACACACACACACACACACACACACACACACACACACACACACACACACACACACACACACACACACACAGGGATGAGTCGCCTGTTTCCTTTCTGTAGTATGGGTTCAAGAAAAACTATTTTACTTTCCTGTTTCAAGCATGCTTATTGACCCTGAGCGCAATAAAACAATATGCCCCTGATCTCGGGCAGGTTGTTTTTCTTTGCGTGTTTATAAGCGTGTTATTACCTCGACGCTGGCTTTGTTTGCTCTTTTCTGTTCAACTCATTCCTGAATATGCAGTATTACGGTGAGAAAGAAAAAACATCAAGGTCTAGTTTAGTTTTTTTTGGGTGAGGAATGCCTGTTCTAAATGTCAAGCTATGTTTGGTGAAGCTTCTTCTTACTTAGTATCTTCTTTCTCTCTTTAGTTACTCATGAAGGGCTTCAAGATCTGCTTCCGAGGATCTTTCCCAGACATGACGACAGGTAAATCACATCAGCAACATGACAAGTAAATAAAAAACATGTTGAGTTTATTGAGAAAATGCAACCATACAGTCCTCTTTGCAAATGTTTTAAGACATGACATCACTCCCTCATGCATCTCAACATGCTTAGCAAAGAGGTTTTATGCAGATAGTTTAGTTAGCAAGTGTTTTGGGTTATTTTTGTCTTCGTTTCGTATTCCTGCCAGCACATGGCATATTGAGCTCTGTAAGCGACAACAGGGAGGTGTTTGAAATGCAGATTTCTGACAAGGTGATGATGAGTAACTTGCAAATATCAAATTTATTCTAGTTTATTTTCAGTAAAAGTTTTTGCAATCCGAGCGTTTTCTCAATGTGTTTCTGAGGTTTCAGTTTGAACTGCCACCTCTTCATACCATATAAGGTATGTAACATGTCATTTGCTTAGATTTAGTCTAATAGAATATATAACACAATAGCTGCCCTCTACTTTATAACCATCTCTAATTACCATTATTTTTGTTGTTCTACTCGAGCTCTGTCTTGTTTATCAGAGTAACACAGCACTCAAACACTACAGGAAATGCAGCACCTAGATAATGTCTCTGATTACTCACCACAAAAGAGATGCTTTTCACACTTTAATAAGCATATTCTTTCAAAGAAACCACTGCAACACTTTTTCTTTCCTAGCTGTCGTCACGCTGTTTGCACACGTTCTCTTTTCTCAATCGAGATCTACTTCACTCAACTGCACTTATTCCGTTTTTTTTGTCCTGCAGGACCCTGATAGACACCCGCCTTGCTTTTAAAGAGAAAGAGGGAAACATAATAAAAACATTAAAAGTTAAAGTAGCTGACAGAGGTTTTGACTGACACAGCTTGAAACCGGTGCTATTTTTTTAAACGCCTGTCATTTTGACACCGGAGAACAATGACAAGTGTTTCCAGAGTGTGGGTGGACTGAATGTGGACTTAGGAGTTGTGCGAGATATTTCTGGTGTGTTTTCATATTGCACCATGGTTGCTATGGTGTCAGTTAGCTGGCTGGATTTCTTTTAATCAAAGAAAAATAGAAGCAAGCTTTTAGTCGTAGCTAAAGTGCTCTTTTCATTTTCTAAAATAGAAATCTTGGTCTAACATTTTCTGCACCAACCTTGGTTCAAACTGTAATAAACATCAAGGTCAAGAGGAGTTGGGTTGCCCTTCAAACTAAATGCTTTTTGCTCTTTACCCTTCCTGCATGAATGAAAGCACAGATAGATCATGGGTGAAGGTCTCGCGGGGCACATTGCTTCAAAAACCCACAAGGCAGCATTCTTTAGTTTCCTCCTTCCTGCGGTTCTTAAAGTGCTTCTGCTGCATCCTCCCGCTGCCTTCTGGATCGATGGAGCTTTGCTAATGGGTCGACATCTGCTAGCTAGCGTGAGGAGTTTAAAGACTTTCCTTTACATGGCACAATCATGAGGCTGGAGTCTGTTTTCTTCAGCACTGCAAGATTTCATCAATTATTTAATTGCTTGTGTTTGTGTTGTATAATGATGAGGTTACCCGCAGCGCACACTGCAGGCTGATTGAGGTTTCCTGACTCAAAATGACTCGTGTTTTTCCAGCCGGTGTTTAGTGGCTGATATGATGTAGGGACAACCAAAGTTTTTTTTATTTTCCAAATGAAGTGAACTGTGTTTTGGGGTAAGATGCAGATATTGATTCAGGGGGGAAGAGTTTTATTTATTGACCTGTTTTCCATCTTTCCGATTAAAGGAAGTCTGCTTGATATGAGTCTGCTTTGTATCCCCTGGGGGTTGAAGCAGAGAGAATCACATTTAATGTAACCAAGGACACTTTTAACAAACAGGGTCTTATCAAAACAGCCAACTTTGTGTGTTTTGTAGATGAAATGGAGTGGATGGTGGAGCTCTGTGGAGCAGCTGTAGTCAGAGACCCACTTCTCCTCGACAGTAAACGGGTAAGTCAGTTATTTAGCCGCTCGGCATACGCTTTGTTGAGTATTCTTAAAAAAATGCTAACATCAAACATTCAAATCAGATGTTCTTGAGTTTGCATTAATGCTCCTAGATGACCTTAAATTAACCTTGATACCTCGATTTTAGCATATGATTCTGGTTTTTATCTGATTTACAAAGATAACCTTTACTTCGTCACCATGTTAACATGCAGACTTTCAGCTCATTGTATTGTTCTCTTATTACAGTGTAGTGTTTCAGTTTTAATGATTGCAGTTCACTTCACATTTCTGGTAGTCATAAATTACAATCAATACGAGCAATCTAATACCTGTAGGGAATAAGTGGAAGTCAGTGAACTGCATGCCTCCCCCAACACTGAGCAATTATCTGACTCGCAACGCTGTGGCTCCCATAGTGTCTAATGTTTTCCTTATGGGTTTGATTTTATTTTAAATGTATTTAAATTAAGCCATGAATCATCTAAGTGACACATTTATAAATCAAAAAGGATTGAGTAATGCTGAAAATCCCCAGATCTAATAACCCTTAAGGCAGCCAAGTTAATTCCAAGAGACCTCATGTTGCTATTAGATAATCTGACAAGCAGGTGTGAGAATTTAATTCATTTCCAATTAGTCTGGCTATAAATATCAGTATTAGTTCTACTTGCTGCTTATTTTTAATACTGAATAATGCATGTTTTCTCCATTTTCCCATCCAAGTCCCATCAGCTTGTCATCATACAGCCTGGATCTGAGTCGTCTTCGTCCACATACAGCAGTGAGTCTAACATCAGTTATTCTTACTCAATCTCTCTTTCATTCACTAACACAGACACACACACATGGACATAAAGAGTTCATAAAGATTAGGCTGACAACAACAGCTGGAGCTCATTCCTTCACGGTTTCACCCGGGGCTTCGGGGCTGGGACAAGCACGGACCTATAGAGTGTCAGAGAGGAATCATTTTGATGGATAATGTGCCAATAGATTGTGATCATTCATGCAAATATGCTGCGAGCACAATGTATGCTGGCTTAGAGAGAAAGCAAGTCAGTATTGAGAAAACATGTTGAGTGATGACACATGGTGAGGTTTCCTTTTTGGACAAACTATTATTTCTGTGATACAAGATGAGATTGTTAGCCACCAATTATTTTAGTTTTCCTGAATTTGGATACTTCAAATAGCAACGACTCTTGTTCATTTAAGTCAAAGAAGGACTTCCTGCTCGACCTGCGTAGAGTGTTCAAGTTTCCTTTTAAGAGACACAGGGTAAGCATGTGGCTCATGGGTAAGCATGTGGCTCATGGGTAAGCATGTGGCTCATGGGTAAGCATGTGGCTGATGGGTAAGCATGTGGCTCATGGGTAAGCATGTGGCTCATGGGTAAGCATGTGGCTCATGGGTATGCATGTGGCTCATGGGTAAGCATGTGCCTCATGGGTAAGCATGTGGCTCATGGGTAAGCATGTGGCTCATGGGTAAGCATGTGGCTCATGGGTAAGCATGTGGCTCATGGGTAAGCATGTGGCTCATGGGTAAACATGTGGCTCATGGGTAAGCATGTGGCTCATGTTTTCAAGCTAACCAAGTTAGCTCAAGTACTGTATGTTGATTTGAAAAGTGTTTTTTTCTAAGTAAAAGGAAATTCAATAAAAGACTTGACATTAAATTGTAAATAGAATGGCTTAGGAAAGAAGCAGGCTATTAAACACGACTTTACATGCTGCCTTTTGATGCGAGTTAGTCACTGCTAGCTATTCAGCATTGGCAGGCTTTTTTCATTAGCTTTAAAATGCTAATGCCACATTGTAAGAAAATGTATATTCTTTCAAACTATTTATTGTGATTTTCTTTTGTAATAGCTGTTGTTATTGTTGATGTTTAGGTTGTCCCAGCCTGAAACTAACTATTATCAACATTATGTTTCAAACAGTTTGACAATAATTGACATGGGTGAAGCTTTTCAGTTGTGTAGCTTTATGCTTAAAAACTAGTATACCTGTTTGTAGACTCATCTATAGCGCACTAAAATATAGAAAGTCTTTAACTGTCCGTTATCTTAATGACATTAAAATGGATCATTTTGTTTTGTAGTGTGTATTTAAGATGGTTTTATGAAAACAAACATTATGTGGCCATTCTCAATACATGTTTACCCTTTCAGCAAGGTTATCCTAATTTGGTCCTGTTATTTAGAAAAGGGGAGTTGATGACGAGGCAGTTAATTCCTGAATAGCGTAGCAAATGGCCCACAAACACAGGCATTCTGGCCCGGGTGCATGTTTGCACACCTGTCTGTCGATTAGTACATGGATTTAAATGTGTGTGAGAGTGACACTGCGGTGAAATGGCACACGCTGGCAGCCAGTGCGAGACAGGTTTCCAACAAGAGCGAGAGAAGTGACTGGCCAGGCGAGTGAATGTGAAAGAAGTTAGGAGGCAGAGAAACGGCCAAGAGAAAATGTCACATCGGCGCTGGGGGAAATGTCAAAACAAGTTGGCTACTAAAGAGAGAGGCTGCCACAGCACGAAGAGAGCCGGCAGTTTGAAACAGAGAGGGAGCAAGAGGCCCCCCCCCCTCCCCCTCCTGGCATCCTCATTTACACTGCTGCATATTTAATGCAGCTTTTTCCCCGTCCTCTGGCACTCAGCGCAGGTAATCGAGAAGCCCCTCCCCTTCTATATTCCCCTTATCCTCTTCTTATGCAACACTGATTTAAATCACACTTCTGTCTTTCTCTCAACTATCCTCTGATAAGATGGAAACGTGTGAATATAAGGGCAAACACTCCTGATTTTGTTTTACAACATGTATTCTGGAGTCAGTTAGGGTTATTGCCTTCAAGAAAAGTGCTGCTTAATTCACAAATGTGCGTGATTTATGAGAGAGAGGATCTGTTTTTCGGTGTTCAGTGTTGAGCTTCTGGGACCACCATCATTCAGAACTGATAGGTCTTAATGATATGACAGCGCTAAAGCTCAACATATACATATAGGCTACATACGTACATGTTTAATGTATAGACGTCAAGTTTAAAATTCTGAGTGAATTATTTTGTACAGCATAACGACGGCTGAAGAGAGATACGTTGTTGGCTTAGAGAAAACTAAATTTTTATATAATAATAATAATAATTAAAAAGCATGAGGGAAAAAAATCTTTGAAAGAAATGTGCAACAAAAAATAAACAAAGTAATGCAGCAATAATCAACTAATAAATACTCATATCATATTTCATTTCATTTTTTTTCATTTCCATCTTTATTTCAAACAGATTTAAAAAACAAATACAAAATAATAAATGTGAAAAACAGAATACTGTATTGTTAGAATACAGTATTTATCAATATTCATAATAATATTTATATATTCAACAAAAATATTAATAATAATATTAATATATGCTAGGAAGATACATTAATTAGTCAATATGGATTCAATCTATTAATCATTGCTTTTTAAATTGGAATTGAAGCTGGTTAGTTTGGTTGGTTTCAAATATTGTGCCTGAACTGAACAAACCCATGATTTTGTCTTTTGTAGACTCACTAATATATTTCTTTTCAACAGGTCTGTCTAAACAAGCTACAGTCGTGACTCGTGGTTGGCTGTTGGATACCGTGGCGACCTACACCCTCCAAAACTACAATAAGTACAAAACATGAGCCAGAGAAGAAAGCGAAATACAGCCACTGATTCATTTTACAACCTGTCTTTTTTAATGTCCAATACTCTAAACTGTTATCCATCTGTTTTATTGAATAATTGAGTTTCATACTGTATATAAAATGTATTCAACAAAAGATGCTTGAATTTCGTTTTCTTTTTCTTGTTCAATAGCCCATTTAGTAGTAGAATTTTGATCAATATTTTCCCTAAAAATAAGAACATTTCAGTCCTGGGAGAGAAGCACACTCACAGGAATCATGGGAAATGTAGTTTTTTGTATGTGTAACCTCAGCTACAGTCAATAGTCCTTACTTATAATCCAATCAACACTAAATGCATTGCAAAAAGAGGAATGAGACAAAGCTCCAATAAACAAAATGGGAATCTCAGGATAAAACTGTTGTGCACATACAGCTATTACCGCTACTCACAATAATCATAAATAAATAAACAATGGGCTAATAATAGCACATCTGGGATTCACAACACTTTTGTTGTTTATTGAGAATATCCTTATAAGAAAAGTGGTTTTAGGTGACTAACGCTTTCAAATAAATCACATTATACAGTCAAACATGATGTTACATTGACAGAATTGCTGTTATGTAAACTGTTTTGTTGGTGAACAAATACAGTATATCAAGGGAAGCTACCTTTAGGTTCAAGCTATGAAATGCTAAAATCAAAGTAGAATAGACCCTCTTAAAACCATGATCCTTGGGGTTTATGAAAAGCCATTTACAATATTTAGTACGTCTATGTCTCCTGTCACATGTAATGTATTTAGCTCTTGTCATTCCTGTTCGACGGTGTTCCTGCTGCTGTTTCCTAGCTCTGCCATGTATCTTGCAAATCCCTGGTGAATGTCAGCTTTCTGGTCGTGGCGGAGAGCCTGTAGCTTCTCCTGAACATGGCTTGAATGCAGCAACATGTTCTGCACAGAGATTACTTGAATTATTGAACAGCCATTTAGGAGATAGAAGAGATTCCCTGTGATGGGCCATGTGAAGGCACAAAAATGACCCTTCTTTGTGCTCAACAAAGCGTCCTGCGAGAACACAAATTGATGGTGTCATTTGGTTAGTGAAATGCCAAAAAAACATGAAAAATAAATCTAATATTTTCAGTTTGCTGTCACAGCCAAAAAAAACAAAATATCCTCACAACTGAAAGGCTGGAACTTGGTTTTATTTGTCATTTTTGTGTGAAAAGTGACGTTAAATCAAAAATATAAATTATTCCCTGTCGGGCGGGAACTGACCCTTGCATTTGTTTTTGGTTTGTCGTGATTCATTACTTCAAATTATTTTAAAAACAGTGTTAAACCCCAGAAATCTACTTCTCCATGAACTGGATGTCCCTTTTAAAATAAACAAAAACATTTAAAAAGCATTTACATATAATACTTGATCATGTGGTTACTTACTTGTTCATAACAAAGTTAACATTTTAGTTTTTGGAAAGGAAACCCAAAAAGAACATTTTGGGTGTATCTCACACACACACACACACACACACACACACACACACACACACTGCTCATTATAAACCAACGACTGGCTATGAGGTTTGCAGAAAAGGTCCTACTTTTCGTCCTACTATTCCCTACATAGAATAACACAAATTTGCATTTTACTCATTTTAACTTTACACGGCACGGATAGTTCATGCAAGCTTAAATGTCTCATACACCCATCATTGCTTTCCCTCTATCGCTTCTTTCCACCTCTGTTTTCTATTTAATTGGACAAATCATTTTCCACAGTCAAATTAATTGTGACTTTGTGGGGGGGGGGGGGAATCCACTCTCTGGCATTGTGCAATAATTTCAGACAATTTCTAGCCTCCAACTATATGAGTAGAGTTCAGAGCAGCAATATTGAGTCAGTCGTTATGTGAATATATTTACTTTCAGTGTTACCTTTATCTTTAGAGGTGCTGGTTGTCAGATTTGAACTGATTTAAAGCTTTATATCAAACAGTCATAACAGCTTTAAAAATCCCGCAAATGTCAATGTGTTTCATTCACAATCTCCTCCTTCCCATTGATGAAAAACAAGACCACTTACAGTATGTAAACCATGTGTATTCGTGTGTGGTGAACATGCCACCTTAATAATGTATGTTTCTACTTATAGCACTCACTCAACATCCCTCAGGAAGTGTTGGTGGTCGGTACGGTGGTGATTGTAACCTATGCAATAACCAGGGCTAATGTTGTGAAGAAATCATATCTGCAAAAACCATAAGCCATTGAAGCTATGTGGAAATGAGTGAAAGTGTTTGAAGGGCAGAGAGATATTGCAGGAAAGCGTATTACTCCTGCAGCTACGCTCAACTTTTCAAGCAGAATGAGCTTGGAACAATTATGACTCAAGGACATGAGTCAACTTGAGTGACTGCACCATATATACGCTAGGTTGAAAGCTGGAATGGAGATTTCAAGTGTTTTTTTACTGTAAGGATTCATTTTAAATACAGAAGAAACGGTACTATACACTGCAAACATGTGTTCCAACACGTTAATGCACATACCCAAGACTGCTTTCTTTAACTGCGGATTGTTTTGTATATTACAGCTATTGCACTTGGCATCTAGATGCAGGATAAATATAAATGTTGCATTCATGGTCATTCATTGCTATGACAAAAACAGACGTCGAAAACCAGGTGGCTGAAAAATAGAGACCACACGAAACAGTATTGTCAGCACGTTTGCTCCGAGGCCTTTTAAATGCCAGATGTGCGGTGCCAGACGCCACAGTGGCAGGACAGATATCCTCCAGTCAGCTGATTTTCAGAGCTGAGCTGCAGCTGAGCGCCCATTCAGCTCAGTGCACTGTGTAAGGGAGACAGCGTTACAGCATGATACAGAGTCCCGGCTCACAATGCGACCCTGTTTGCTTTCTTCTACTGTACAGTTAGCAGAATGGTTTTTAGCCTCTGGGTGATCTGTTAGTTGAATAACGACACAATGGTTGATGACTGTCAGACGACTAAAAGATGTGTCATTACAGTGTCAGCAGAAACCTGAACCGTTGTCTAACAGTAGACGTTACTGAGATGTTGACAATGAAAATCCAACGTTTGTTTACAAAACAATAAAACCATTAATATTATTGCAGGCATGAAATCCTAATATCCTGATAACTGGACTTAAACTCCCACTGTACATTTTACATTTGCATTCAATTTAATATTGAATAATCAATTTCTTGCACAATTAATATCCTGCATTATATTTGGTACTGGAAATTTGTATTTTTTTCACTTTGTAATGCTTATTTCTGAAATATTTTTGACTGTCTTAATTTCTGTTATGTTCATTGCCTTTTTATGCTGCTGCAACGCCAACATCCATCTATCTATCTATCTACCTACTTATAGTAAGACTAGGATTCTCTAAACATGCTTTGGGTTCTGTGTGCTTGTGCTTTGAGCTAAATGCTAATGTCAACATGCTAACAATAGCAATGCCAACATGCTGATGTTTAATGAGAAAAATGTTTACCATGTTCTCTATCTCAGATTAACATGTGAGCAAACATCTTATATTTAGCACAGAGCACACACAACCGCAGAGGCTGATGGGAATTTGATTAGTTGGCAGGTAATTGGTCTTAAACTAAAGGTATGCAAGCAATCCAATAGTTTTAACCTGTAAGATATTAGGATACATCCTTTTGGAACAGTATGTTTGGACCAAAATTCATAGAATCAGAAATGTCCACATCATGGTGGAACTAGAAAAAACTCAAAGGATCATCAAAGTAAGCAGTCCTCTAAATGTATGTCTGTATAATTAAATTAGCAATCTGTCGAGTTGTAAATAAAAACGCACAGTAATCACTTGTTCACGCCAAAATATTAAAGCACGGAGGTTTTAAAAACACGTCAGTTTGTCAGCAGTCATTTAGCTTGGTTACAGAATAGGAAATAACCAGTTTAAATATAATCTGTTGGTCACAAGTTGTGTTTTCTCTGTCTTAAACCTCTTTAGCAGTAATCGAGTGACTGTGCGTGTAGGTCGGGGTGTCTCTGTGTGCATGATATTTCTGTTCAAATGTTGCACTGGGGAAATCAGCACAAAACAATCTGCTTGGCCATCTGGAATGTTTCAACGTGCCTGTTTGTTTGTGAAGCTGCACATCTGTGTGTGTCTGCAAACATGTACAAGCAGATTGGCCTTTGCTTCAAACACTTGAGGGCAGTTCGTTACCCCACGGCTAAATTCTGAATGAGCAACGTGATTGATTCTGTTATTTTGCAATGACATAAGACCGGTGTGGTTACAAGAGTCAAAACAACACTCCATAACATTGTGACAAGAGAAACTACAAGAGCAGAACAACTGAAAATACCCACATGTCGGGTTGTTGTAATGGGAAGCATTCTTGGATTATTTTCTGGGACATTTTGCATTATTTTCCTGACTTTCAACGGGTCAAAAGATCAAGTGATTGAAAAAATAATCAGCAGATTCATTGATAATGGAGAAAATCGCTAGTTGCAGCTCTACCTTGGAGTCTGTTTCTTGATTTTCTTAAAATGTCAGGTTCATTACAGGTCAATACTATCGAGCGTAGTAGAAATGCCAAAATTGATCCAATGACAATCTGTAAATCCATAATTATGTGTACTTCTCAGAACAAAAATATTGTAACAATCAAGGAAACTAAAGGATAAAAAGGCACCAGATGTATGTTGATACAAATGTAATCAGACTTGACTTCACAACTGGTTAATGACTCAGCCATTTTAGATTTGTGTGCTCCTTACATGCATGTTGATGTCAGCTCTCTATGGTCAAGCTGAAGAATGACTGCACTTGTCTGCTTTGACTGTTCTCTCACTCTCCTTTGATCCTCATTAGTTGCTGGCCCAGTATTATGGTCGCACCCTTTGCCTCCAAACCAAACACTGTCCACCTCAACAAAGTCCTTAAGGCCAGGTCATGAACAAGGAAACCTTTTTAGAAACTCAACCGGTTGGGTTTGCTTCAAAACAAGTCTGTACAGCCTGTACAACTTTCCCTAATGTAGAAGGAAATGAAACAGAATGTACACAGGTGGAACAAACATTTTTTTTTTAAACAGTATGAGCTTTGTTTACTCCTTGTTAAATTTTCAAGAGTTCCGCCATAGTGAAGATTCAATTTCAGAAACGTCACCCTTTTTGGTTTTGTGTATGTGTGCCCATGTGCATGCTCATATGTGCAGCTGCATTTTATTGTGTGTGTGCGCTTTCCGTCGTCTTGACTCCACAAATGTGCCACTTTTATTGTTGCGCAGAGAGAACAGAAGGAAAAGCCTGAGCCCTCATGGACACGGGGCACATATATATTTAATCTGCTCAATTTTACATACTGTTTAAATGGGTCCTGCATTTTTAATGACCCACTCTTTCCCACTGACACGGCAGCAACCATTATCCTGGCATTGCTATTATGTTGCTTGTATTGTGTGGTTTATGCTTGTTGCCAGCCTTTTTTCACCGTATTCCCTTTCCTTGTGATGTTAAAAGAGGGGATTTGAGTCAAACTGAACAGATATTAGAGCAGCGCTGTCTGCCATCCTCCACCCTCACAGCATTAGGGTGCAGTTTTATGGCTACGGACACTTTGCAAGCAGGAATGGCATTAAAGATGCAGAAGGGTTGAGCCTCGGTGGTCACTGATCAGTGGTACTTTATAGTGGAATCAAAATGAAAAATGGACCTCCTGCAAAGTGTGTTTGTACCAGGATAAATGTGCATATAATAATAACACGGGACAGGCATTACATGGAGATAGATAACTGTCTGGTTTGAAAGGATTCAAACAAAACCCTAATACATTTTACATGTCAGAATTACCATAATTCAATTTGAACTTGTCACATGACCGCGTGTGACATTATTAACATTATTTACATGTGGCTGGTTCATCCGCCATGGGACATATGACGTAGGCTGTAGGCTGGATTTGGATCCTGAAAGATGTTGTTGGAGTTGATTGCTGTTTGTCTTTAGTACATTCACGTTACATTCAAGGTAAATGCTTTGTGATTAGGCGGTTAGATTGAAAAGCAGCGAGACTCATGAAGAACAAGACTGAGAAACCTAATGTTTAGCTGTTTGTGGCTTCGTCTTACAACCGGAGAGCAGGCCTGCATATAAGAGGAACATCTGTAATGTGCTATAACATTGTTTAATATGATCATTTGACCTGTGATACATAATAACAAATATGTAACGCTAAGCCAATCTCTCCAATGGGGTACCTTTAGGTGAAGGCATGCTCTTATTCTTGTATCAACATAACTTTCATTTCTATCGTATTCATGATGAGACTCAGCTTATGCCTTTTATATTTCAAGTTTCAAGGCTTTATTGTCATTTGCACATTAGCTACAGTGCAGATATAGCAATGAAACACTTAAGTCACAGGCTCCTCCAACAGTGCAGCATATACCGTATATAGGACATACAACAAATAAGATATGCAAGTAAATACAAGTAAAATAGACATAGTGCAGGAAGAGTCTTTATACATAAGTAAATGGAATATGATATGACAGATACATAATTTGTGAGATGCAAACAGATGAATATTTAAGGATGTTTTTTAATAAGTGCCAGTGTTTAATAGTCTTATGGCCTGTGGAATGAAACTGGATGGACTGAGATATTTCCAAAACTCTTCAGTTTTTGGCATTCATCTTTAATTGCCTAGCAGATATTTTCAGTCAATTGTCTGCATGCTTTCATCCTCCTCCAGAGAACTACTTATCCCCAGACTTTCCCTCGCAGCATTGTAAGGTTGACATTTATTTATTTTCTCAAGTACAGCTAAGACTGATGGGAGTATCATTAGTGTTGTATCAGGTGTGGACATATAAACTTCACACAGTATCTTTCATATCTTTCATGTTCCTCCCATATTTGCATTGAACCGTCTCTATTCTTTTACTTATCTATTATCTTTTTCATTCCTTTGCACTTGCCCTGTAGCAACAGGAGGTTTGCAAGGACTGATGCCAGGAACTGCATTACATTTTACCCGCTGTGAGTGCATTTGGCCTGGAGTGTTAGCTAAATCTAAAAGGACTATAGCCTATTCCATTTGTTCTAACTGACTGAACTGTAACTTTGGTTGTACTTTGGTTATAGTACTTATATGCCAACTCATAACTGCACATATAAAGATAAAATATGAAGTTGGAGGACCTTGACAATGGGATGAAATGGAAAGTAAATGAGAACATTATCGACGTGGGAGTCTAATGGTCTCTCTGTGGTCATATATCTTGTGCCTCTTGGGTCATTTGAGTCTATATTCCCTCCTACCTACTTTTTACGGCTGCTTCTCTCACACAAATCCCCTCATCCATATGGGAACGATCTGAAAATAGCTGAACAATTGTTGCCATTAATACACTATAGGAACTAGGTGCTCTGCAGTAGCTCCACAGTAAAACTGCTGTTGAAATTCCATCGACAGGTGAGGCTGCAAGGACAAGAGGGAGGAGTGTTTGCCAAATATGTTTGTTCACTCCAGCCGAAGGCTAAAGAGTGATATCTTTCACCTTTTCTGTACCATCAACAAACATTTCCTCCACCAAAAGCAGAGGATGACCCAGTGCCTCAGGCTGAGGTCGCTCTAGCCTCAAAGTTTCTTACCTAACTTTATTTTACCGGCCCTTCACACAGAGCTGCAGCTGGTAAACAGAACCTAAGTGTAGATAACAAGAGTTGTCAGGTTGAAATTCAAGTCTGATTAAGTCCTGTTCCTTCATCAAAGCTAGCCAGCAGGCTCATTCTTTGTATAATAATGAAAAAACATGACGTTTTATGTGGATAACGTTGGATTTAATCTATTATATTTACTTCCCTCTGCTGAAAATCATAAATTCTGAGTCGGACCAGCTATTATTAACCACCACTGGCATTTGAGATTAAATTACTATGCTGACGTTGTCGAGTACTACATATATGCAAGGTTGTTGCTCCTCCATCTATATGGACGTCCTCTCTCCCCCGACTGGAGGTCCGCCCGGTCTCCCCTCGGGCGTGTGGTGCGACCTCGCGCTCCCTGCATGGCAGCGATGCTGTGAAATGTCACTATGCCGTTGCTCACAGAGGCGGGGAGGCTGCTGCAGGGTCTGATCCATCGTGGTGGGAAACAAATGGAACAAGAGCCTAAAGGTCAGACCACCAGGCTCCTGAATACAGTTCAGTACTGCTGTATTCATTTTTAATGTGAGGGGAATATGTTCATATTACTTGTGATGTTGCTGGAGTATCTGTAAGTGGGAAAATAATGGCGGTGAAGGTCACAGAGCAGTAATGATGGTTTGCCTTCTCTTCATACTTGAATTTTGACTTTATCTGATTCTGAGCAGGCCTGTAGCCAACTTTTATGTAAAAAAAATTCGTTTTGTGATGTAATCTATTGCTTTCGACACACTTAAGGATGCAATGAGGCTCTTTTCTCTGGTCTGTCGGGTATTCAGTCAAACGCTTGGATCCCAAGTCAAATTTGATGGTTCACTATAACATTTGGTAAATACAATCATTCATAGAAGATGGATCGTAGTAACTTTGGTGATACCCTTTTGGTATGTATTTTTGTTGGATCCTAATTAGCAGATTTTACATTGCTTAAACACTAAACCAAATTGGTTAACAACATAATCATTATACCTGCCAAACACCAAGAGTTATATCACTCCGAGAATGTTAGCATGCTGACGTTAGCATTTAGCTCAAACACTCTTAAAGTGTTAAAAAGGCAGGATCATTTACGATCTTAAGTTTTAAAGGCATTGTTGCTAATAACTGTTAGGTGATTTGCGTTAATATGTATTTTTATCTCGGGTTGTTGCAGATGAGCTGTTTATATGATGTTGAAGTATGGCTTTATGTAGTAGTATTTTGGCAAAGTTATTAATTTACTGTTACTATTTCTTTGCTGTTCATTAGAAAATCTTGCTCTAGTGAAAAAGTTATATATTTCACGACAGAAGCTTATTCAAAGACTAATGTTTGTGCCTTCCAGAGCAAAAATCTCATGAGCTGGGAACTAGCGTAACCCCTGCACCAAAGGAAGACACAAGTATAACAAATCATTTACCATTCATACCCAAACTTTTCTAAGCATAATTATTTATAAAGGCCAAATTACAGTGACATGAATAAATTACATATTGAAGATGTCCCAACATTCAGCAGAGCCATTTTTATTTATTTCATTATCACATGTACAACATAACATTCACCCAGTGTACTCTCTTCGTGACTTTCCTTCCCAGTGTGAATAAGGACAATATTCATTGCACAACACTTCAGTTGTATGTGGTGAGTGATTAATAAGATTTTAATATTAAAGCACTTGTGGTTTAAGAACATTTGTGTCATCTCAGGCACAAGTTATTTTTATTTAGTCCAGATTTTAAACTTGTCATATGAAGTGAAACAGCAAAGTGAATCCCTGACATTTAGGAATAACTCGGAACAGTTGCGTGCATCATTTTGTGCTTCATTTACTTTGTCACTTACAGAGAGAAAAGTTTGTCAAAACAGGAAACAACATAAAGCCCATCCCTTTTAAAGCTGGTTCCTGCAGGCTGATCTTTCCTATGTTTTTTTTTTTTTACTTTCAACCCCATACTCTTATATATATTTTTCTTTCCTTTGTATCATTTTCTTACCAGCCTTTTTGTGTCCATGACCATTTGTCCACTTGTTTAAGAAAGAGCGTTAAATAGCTTTGCCACGACAATGACCATCCCCAATGAGAAATATAACAAGGAAAGTTTTGCTAAAGATGGACAAACATTTCCTCAAAGAACTCCACAGGATAGAATTTCTTGTTTTCATCACATCGTCCTTTATGCAGTGCAAAGACCTGACAAGAATTCACCAATAAATTAAGTTCATGTGCGGCATGGTTTTCAGTCTGTTGGTTAGACTCTGGTCCTACATGAGCACGCAGCTTTTGGCCCGGTCCTTTCTAATGGCGGGTGTTTGCTCAAGAATCTCAGTCCGAGGTGGCTGCTGGGAAACCCGCTTGAGTCCGAGGCGCGAGCCAGCACGCTTCATCTGGGGTTGATTGATACGGGACACGGAGGCAAGGGTGGTTACGTGGAAAACATCACGGACGCTGTTCTCTGAATACTTCGAGGTGCACTCTGTGTAGGCCACTGCGCCAATCTGCCTCGCCAAAGTAGTTCCCTAAAAACAGAGAAAGATATAAAATATGAGGTTGTTAGGACAACATGTAAACATGAAAATCAAAAGAAGCAAATCTAGCAGATAATTTGCAATATTAGCATTTGTTTCCAACTGTTTGTGGCATGAGACAAACGTATAATCAATATTTATTATCCTTATTAGCTCTGGTTTGGGTCTCCACCAACTTCTCCGAGAATTGCCTGGCTCTTTAGCTGCGAGTAGCTAACCTACAGTAGTTCTCTGTTTGTTAGTCGATTTGGCAGGTAGCATTCCCTCAGTCTTTGCCTGCTGCTCATTCTACTGTTTCGGAAAAAACGGTTGATTAGAAAACTGAGACTGAACCAAAAGTGTATCTCCCTGTAGGAAGACAACAAAAAGCTTAATGCCTGTAAAACGCTACACCGCCATCAGGTCGTAATGCTTTGTGGTTTCAATATCTAAAAGAGTCTCCTTTCACATTAGATTTAGTTATTTGATCCATTTTCATGTTTTTGCAGTTTTTAATTCAAACATTTATCCAGTCGTGTGCTATGGTTTGTGTTTGTTTGTTGTCCAAAAGAGGGTGATTCACCCAAAAAGCTGCTGAGAGCTAGTACTTAGTGCAAATTGTATGTATGTGTGAGAGAGAAAGGGGGGGGTCATGTGGTGGCAATGATGCTTTTTGCATTCTTAAATGTCCTTAAACCATGTTGAACCTCTGGCACACTGTTGAAAGCATCTTGTTATCCAACAGGGTCAAAATGAAACATTTCCATTTGGTTTTTGAAAGCCATACTATGAGTGCTCCAATGCAGAAACTGTGGACTTTGAAACCCTCTTTAAAAAGTGTGTTTTTATTTTGTACTATTTGTAAATGCTGTTAGATCATCCCTACCTTATAATTTTTTGGATATCAGACCCTTGGTCTTGTGAAGTAAACACTTCCCTCCTAATAAAAGCCTAAGCTCAGAGAAGTATGATAGCTAGCTGGGGCATACACAAACTAAAGATCCTCTACACAGCTATGAAATATTTAAGGCCTATCTGTGTAACTGTAAAATGAAAGCGTAAATGCTCAACTTATTCCCAGTAGTGGTTATATCACTGTCTTAAATCTGCACTGGTTAAAATGGTATATATGGTGTTTCATGTAGAAAGAAAGATTGTGTATACTTCTTTTAAATGTAAAAATAGCACTTTGACTTTATTTCATTCTTTCTTTCTGGAGTGTGTCATCAATTGGATTCGTGGACTTCTTTGGCAGTGAAACATCAACACGTTGTGACAGTGTGGGTGTGCAGCCATCAGTGTTAGAGATGTTCCATATTGAAGGAGTATCTAGCGGTCAGCTGTGATAATAATATCCTTATTCTATGAAAAACATGAAAGACTGTAGCTGTGCTTCCAAGGAGGTCGCCTTATCGTTGCATTAATGTGAACCTTCCAACACTTCAAGTCTGTGTTTGGACGCCTTTAAGCCGATGACAGCAGTAGTCACACAATGAGTGTGCGGTTTATTCTTGCGAATGCACTTTCCCTGGGGGATCAGCTGGTCAAGAGGCTGAAATGTAAAGGTCACAGTTTGTAGCTTTGGAGTGCAGCTTTTTGAATGCATCAAGACAATTCTAAAGCTACATTTTCTTTTTACAAATCCAGCCATTTTCAACCTTTTTTCTATTTCTTGTACAATACTATTCAGCTAATGGACTAACAGTGCAGCCTCTGTAGGGTTTCACTGTTGATTGTTAATTTGTATTCATACATTTAGTCAAAAATCATGTCATTTAAATAAACACAAGACGTTGTTTTGACACATTAGGAGTGAACTGAAGTCATTGTTTGGGTTCTTTTGGGAAGATTTTTTCAAACTTAAAAAAAAAAAAAGATTTATTTGGGCAACCAGTCCCTTTATTTATTGAGAAAGAGGGCCTCATTACCATACAAGGGCCACCAGCTCTACCAATTGAGCCTTAAACGTCCTTTATGTAAGACTGTTCTGGAAATCTATAGTAAACATCCAGCCAAACAAGTTGAAAGTGGCCACAAAGGGTGGACTAGAAGAAAGAAAGAGTTTCAAAGTTCAAAATGGCTGCTGTTAAAATGTCAGGAAAACTTTTGCCTCAGACAAAAGTTTCTGTTCATGTGGAGCTGAATCACTTTATCAAGAGAAAGTTTTCGACTTAATTTGATGCGATTACTGACAGGAAAACGAGGGCAGTTACCTTTGCTTCGTCGGAGGTATGAGAAAACATTATTATGTTGACAAAAGGGTGCCAAGAAGTGTGAATTTACATTTACATGAAAATAGGCTATTAAAATGCAGGCATGCCACTGTTCATCACTCCAAGACACAAACAAAACAATTGTATTATCGCACATCCGGCTGTTTGTCTCTAGCTCTTTTATTCCCCTTGTTTTCTCCATTTCTATGAAAGTGATGATCGAAAGCAAATGTGATTTTCTCAATTCATTTTCAAAAGTTTTGTTTGTGTGCACAGGAGAATCAGAAGTTGATGTCATTTGTGTGGGATGATACTATTAAATGTGTGAATCAGTGTTACTATAGGCAAATGGAAATCGCTGCAGTGGAAAATTACAAAGGACTGTACCAACAATATATCATAGGTGTTTCAAAAATGATATTGATCAAATCTGTTAAAACCATACTATTCAGTTCTTCACACATACCAAAGACTGTCACATTGTTACACTTTGGTAACAGAAGCTGTATGTCCAAGCTGGATTTGACAGTGTTGATGCCAACACATATAAAAACAGATGAGTGTTGTTTTGTCTGCACTCCTCACCTGTTCGTGGGTGACGGGGATGAGTCTGTGTTTGGAAAGCTCTCTCATGACATTGAGGTCTGTCCTCATGTCCAACTTGCAGCCAACCAGCACCACTTTGGCGTTTGGACAGAACTCCTGCGTCTCCCCCTGCCACTGTATATAAATAGACACATACATATGAGTGGAACATTATGAATCAGACACAGGTTCAAATGAGGATATCGGAAAACGTTTTCTTTCCATTATGCAGAAAACAATTTCCGACCCCCTCCGATACCCACAACACAACAATAACGATGTTCTGTTAGCAACAACTTGGATGCTCATGGTTATAAAAGCTAGAAGAAGAAAGAGAGAAAGACCTGACTCAAACCATCAAACACTTTCTCCTTATCGTTTTCTTTCTCTCCGAGATTCTTGTCATTATCTCCTCACACCATGGCACAGACACTTTGAGCATTGCTGCTCCATTTGTTCTCCTTTTACAAAGAGCCCTTTTCTCCCGATGCCTGTGTCTCTGCTGTTACAGGCTCCAGTGTGCGGTGCAGTTGTGCAGAGTGAGCTGTTGCCTTTCAATGGGCCGCTCCGCCGAACAGTGTGCAACTCGTGAATAGCAGCAATTTAAATCAGTCACAAAGGACCCATGGGAAGAGCAGCTTATTGTTTGTGTTAATATTCAGAATTGCTAAGAGTTTTGCCCGGGATAAAGAGTACTCAAAGTTTATAAAAAGATAATAATGGAGGCTGGTTATTTTCGGGTAACTTCGTCTTCAACTGACGTTAAGGGAGGCTTTTTTTAGACATTTATACCAGGAAGAAAACATTGCAGCTAACATCATTTAAAAGTTAAAGAAATGTATGGAATGTAAAATGTTGTTATGTGTTGAGCTTTTTGAAAGGTCGTTTCAATTATAGATGTTTTTAGTTGCTAGTTAAATATTCATAAAGTGGGTTGAATTACAGTCTTAGAGAATTTGTACTCATCATCTATTTTTGAAATAATTGGGTACATCAACCACCAGGTTTTCTTAAGCTCACTAAAAACTTGAACTGGTGTGTATGAGTCCTTTGTGCATCGTCCCTATGCTGTGCACAAATGTTGTTGATGTACTCTATTTATTGTCACTGACCCCAGGGTGCTTTATTCAGCTACACTGAAACAGTGGTTGGTAGAACCTATGATTACAATTATCCACCCTTTCATCATCAGCCAGCAGGTTTGTTTGTGTTTGTCATCCTCTGCTATTGTGCTTGAAGTATTTGTACAGCTTCTGGACTTCATATGTACTAGTTGAAAATGCTGGTGATGGTTTATTTTATCGTAGCTTTCATAATCTTCAATAGTCTCTCAACAAATAACCTGATACTTCGATTCAAACAGGCAAGGGCGGCAGAAAGACGGAGAGGTGATATTAAGGATAACATGCAGCAATGTTGGCAGGCTGCTAGTCAGGAAGTTATGATGAAAATGTGAGAAAATGTTGCCAGCTGCAAAGTTGGAAGTGTTAAAAGAAGGTGATAGCCGGGTAGAGGCTGGGATAACATCTGAGAGAGCGTAATGCTAGATGAGAAATCTTCTTACATTGGAGATTTGAGAAGAGATTGGTCTGAAGAGAACAAAGGGTATAAAATGAAAAGAGGAAGTGATAAGAGTCAGGGGGTATTTTTGAAGCTTAGCCATAGTGAGAAAAAATAGCCATCTTAGAGGAAAATGGAAGGGGCAGAAGAGGTTGTTAAGCTTTCCAAAAAAAACGGCAAAAGAAATAAGATGTGGGCTTTCAATGTCAAAATAAATGGAAACAAGTCATGGTGGCACATTGCAATCCTTTGAATTGTCCCCAAACTTTTCAACATGTCACTGTGGCATGCATTGTGAGATCAGTTTATTCACCACTATTACTAAGGTCATCTAATGAGGTCAAAGTTCAAGTTAGTTCTCCAGTGGACCCCCTGTAGGTGTGAGAATTTGTCGAACATAAAAGATAAACGTTTTGGTTTTGTATTGATGATGTCATTGATGAGTGATCGTGCAGACTCCAGGAATGTCTGCGGACTGGGGAGGTCAAAAAAATTTCAGTGAAAATGAACATTTATCAATAACTAAAAACGCTACGAGTTGCAAAGCAAATCCTTAAAAACGCTATGTGTGCCTCGCAGTAATTACTCAATAATTGGAAAGATTCAAATCTACATCAAAGTATCCTTTAATGCCGCTCTGATGTTTGCAGTCGTGATAAAAAGCAAATGTTCCTTGAAAACCGCCTCAGCTTCATCAGGGAGAAATCAAACAGGACAAATTCACACTTCTGTTACTGCGTCACTGACCTTTTTGAGCACGCTGTCCAGTGTTTCTGGACGGCTGATGTCGAAGCAGATGAGGACAGCGTCTGAGTCGGGATACGCTAACGGACGCACGTTGTCATAGTAGGTTGAACCTGTAGGCGAAAAAAACACACAGAGATGACCAACGTTTCCAGGTGGATTATATGTTGTTTAGTTACTTTTTGATATCACAAAGTGAGTCATTGCAGAGCACCTTTGGCGGTAATAACTATGATTGAATGTAATTAGCATGAACTAAAGCACTCTGCAGATGACAATGAGTGGGTGTGATTCATTGCTTTCGAACAGAGAGGCCTCGTCCAAAACCCCTGGTCTGTTCGTCCGACAGTCTTGAATAAGCCAACAGACAGACATGTGACAGTGATATAATGAATGGCTCAAACAAAGCGTCACCTGGCATTTCAGAATGGCATGTTTTTTTGTCGGGGGCCCGGGCTGAATTGAGCATTGTGACCTGGGTAAGGGGACACATTCCTGTCCATTAGGGAAAACATTCCCTCTCCTTTTCCCCCCATTGTCTCCAAAACTATGTGGTTTTGTCCCCGTGAGCAGGGCTTTGGCAACTTAACAAAAAATGTGTTTGACAGAAAAATTCCCAAAGAACACGAGTAAATGAGTTCTGCACAAACATAAAAACAATTCACACATTGAAGTTGTTTTGAAAAATACCCAACACTGAAATTCTTCAAACTGAAGGAGAGTCAGTATGTTGGTATATGTCAAAACAAGTTACAGATGTGTATGTAAATGTATTAAATCAAATGGACACTAACTCAAATAAATAATCCAAACTTGACTTTAAGCTTGTTGGATGAAGCAGAGACATTTTTTGTGATCCAATTGTTGTGAATTTCATTTAATTTCCAGCTCCTCAAATGGCATTTAAATTATAAATATATCACATCACCGAAGCTAAAGATCTTCTAACTTATACTGCGCCTTTTATTTGTTCATGATATGGAAACAATTTTACAGTTTAGGTAATAGTTGTTACCCCTTAATTACTTTTTTTTCACCTTCCAATGAGTTTATTTTAGTAAGACAACACAAACATTGAATTTGTTAAAAACCTGCCTTGTGTTGCATTCAGTTTTTAGATGTCGAATCAGGGAATCAAATGTAATCCTAATCGATGACATAGATGGCACAATTATTAAGGATTTTTCTTTTTACCTACCAAGTTATTTTGAATTGTAATTGCACAACAGCAACACACCTGGAGGGTAAAACACAGGTACAGTACGTGTGTCCAAAAAAGCAGCTATATTTACCAGAATCTGTGTCATTCTCTCAAAACCCTGCCCCTAAGCAGACCACGTGTTTGTGCATGTGTTGCTGTGGTCAGAAATGTCAAACTAAAGGCCACAACCATTTCCCCTGTCTCTCTGACTAATTATTGCTCCTGGGTTTCACACATACTCTATTCACACACACATGCACAGACACACACACATGATCTCTCTTTCTTTTTGGTGGTTAAGCTTTGTCTTGGTCCGAGTGTAACACAGAAGATGTGGATTATTCATTTGATAAAAAGAAGACTGGGTGAGGGGCTGTGTATCCGACGGTGCCCATAAACCACCCGTAGGTCTGCACAGTTTACACATGAGTGAACCCACAGATGTAGCTCAGCTTCACACCGTCAGCTCCACCTCTGCATCAGACGGCAGCTGTGAACAACTTAAAAAGTGTCAGCCTTCAGCTGATCCTCTGCAAGTCTAGAAAGTTATTGCCATTTTGAGAAAAGTTTTTGGATGTTACTAACAAGGTTTGTGCCGATGTTATTAGTGAAGGTTCATCCTGGAAGTCAGTGTTTCTGTCTTTGTGTTAAACAACCACCCACCTAAAACCATAAAAACTATATTTATGAAATACTGCTGGCCGTTTCTGGGCAATAAGATCTGACACTTTTCAAAAGTCATTTGTAAACGTTCTTAGTCAGCATTTTCGCAAGTACACAAGGCTATAGCTATGCAGAGAAATGCCTTTCGTCATCAGTAGAACTTGTGCCAATTATTGCAAAATACTATAACAAATGATGTATTTGTCCATCAATCTTAAGTTATTACAAATACAGAGACAGCCAACACATGTTTAAGTTGTGTTGTAACGTTAAAAAAGGTATTTGCCAAAGGTCATTATCAGTATAGGCAACTGCTCTTGCTATAATAGAGACAGTTTTTCTTGTAAACAGTTCATGTTCACATTCAGGGTGAAAGTTGCACAAGACACTTTTTTTAATAGGTTGAATGAACAACACATAACTCTCATTGTTAACATTAATAAACAAGGAAGAAACGTTTTTATAGGAAAGGATAGAAAAGAACTTCAAAGAGGATTAAAAAATCATATAAATGTAAGTCAACAAGGACGCATTACCCAGTCTGCCATCACCTTTTATTCCAGGGTTCTCAGTATAAAACCTCATAAGCAGACAATTACGATTCTGTCAAACTTTTCCCCAAGGCAAGAACATAATGAAACTCCATTATGCTTTAATGCAATTTTAAAAAGCCATTTCACAAAACCTCTTTATACACTTATTTATTTAAGCAGGAATAATGGAGGTGGAAATCTATTCTCCATTATTCAAGCTCGAACGCATAACAGAGTTAGGCAACAACACGTTGTTCAATCAGATAAAAGATGTTTCCCCAATAAGAGCATTTAGAAGGACTGTCCAAGGTGCTGATAATGTGACTGTCAATCTCCCTGCAGGCATGTAGGTTAGGGTTTCTTTTATGCAGCAGTACTCCCCTCTGAAGTTTGCTATCTCTTAATCTAGCCACCCAGGGCCGTCCCTCTCTACAGGCCGATCATGCAGACTGCGTGGGGCCTCATCTTGCGGAGGGTGCCTATTCAGTTATCTGGTACTTCTTCTGCAGCTGAAGTTGTTTATTGTTTTGCCAAGTCCTCCTCTTCTGCTCAGTCTACCTAGCCCTGCCAGAATAAACAAGCATCTATAGAGTGGTGCAGGGATGACGTATTTACCCGGAAGTAAGCTGCACATGGGTTCCCTCGACAGAAAGTAATGGGATCTCTCCATAGGATTTTGGAAAATAGCTCGAAATAAGGTCTGTGGAAAAGGAACCTGTTAGATGAATGCATGTTTTGTTCAGCCGGATAATATCCACATGTCTACCCTACTTTTATCATTTTGAGTCATAAATCTAATCCAGAAGCAAAATGCTAACGTTATACTATAAACGAACTACAGCATGGTCGCTGCTTCAACGTCTCGCAAATTTAAGATCGATATTCAAAAATACAGATTCTAAATTGTACAAGTTGGAGCTTTTGGTTTAACAGTTTGCAAGAGCGCAGGTACTTGCTTTCAAGCAGAACAGGGGGAAACAAACTTAGCGGGAGTGTTTCTAGGGATGCATATCATTGACTTTTTTACGACACCGATACCGATACCACTGAACGATACCGATACTCAACCGATACATATCGTGATAATTTGAAAATGTATCATCCCACAATTACTCCCATGAAGCGCTTTACGATATAGTTAACATGTCAAATGAATATTACATTAAATGGTGGGACTTCTTGGACCTTTTAGTACTGAACAAACAATGAAAAATACATAAAAAATATGAAGAAAACTGATTATGGAATATCTTTTATAACACCCGCCATCAGGTGTGCCGCGTGAATAGCACATCTTGTCAATGCAAACAGACCGTTACAGCACCGTTATAATTAATGTTAAACCTGAGATTCGACTAGAGAACAAATAAATAATAGAATAAAGGTCATGAGATCTCTGCATTGCACAAACAAACAAATCTCATCTTTAAAATCAACATTTGCCTTCACTGGTGAGAGAAAACAAATCCCATCACAGTTCATTTGTGGGACTTACCTTTCTAGTATTGAACAAACAATGAAAAATACATAAAATATGAAGAAAAACGATTATGCTATCTAATTTATAACACCCGCCATCACGGGCCACGGACTCACTTTTAAAATAAAAAAATATATATATACTATATATATATATATATATTTTTCTTTTTTTCTTTTTTTTTTAAGTATCGAAACCGGATCTGATTTCGGTACGGTATACCGTAGCCACCAGTAACCGGTATTTCAATAATACCGGATACCGGTATGCATCCCTAGTGTATACGTGTTCGGTGTAATGACGTACAACCTCCTCGACAACTCCTGTGGTCCTATTCAGCCACTTGTTAACAACCATAGTTTTCATCAGACACGTAAACTCTTCAAACATCACCAGTGGGGTCACTGCTGATGTATTTAATGTCGTAGAACAAAACGTGATCCGTCTCTTAAATTTGTGTCAACCACAGACCTTATTTCCAGCTATTTTCCAAAATGCTATGGAGAAATCCCATTGGCTCTGAGACGAGGGAACCGGTAGTGGTAAAATGCTAACTCACTTCCAGGTTTTAGGACTCGTCACTGCACCACTCAAAACACTCCTGGGATTCAAGTCTCTCTCGACACTTACTCACATCCTTATCCTCCTGTGTTATTACTTCTAGAATCAGATACCTTCCAGAACCAGCTTTGAAATAATAACTTATGACATCGAAGCTGTGAAAGGCTTTCGTTTGGGTCATCAACCATCCCAACTACTTACAAGTAGATTGTGAAATACCCATGTAATAGTAGATTTGGGGGAAATATGTTTCTTTCTTTCCGTCTGTGGTTATAGCTAATCAATATTTTCATATTCACAGTTATGAACCCTCAGAGAATAAAGATCCGACTCTGCAGTTTCCCTAAGTTCTACAAAGTGCTTTATCGTCTTTTAATGCGTTAGTTTTGTGGCCTGCATCTTAAGTGCAATGGTTCCCTCTCACCACACACATCAGCATTTTCAGCCACATCAGGCAGCTGTTTACAGTTAAAAGGTCCTGATGAACCCACGGTGCACTACCAGCACCAAATCGCAGACAGCAAAGTTAGTTCCCTAGCTAAGATAAGATAAGATGATACTTTATTGATTTCAATTTGGGAAATGTTTGAAATATAGTTGAATAGTTAGTATTCAAAAGAGCATTCAGCAGTGAAGAGTTCGATATATTTCTCTCAGGTGTTAGTGGAAATAAAGCTAAAATAGTTCATATTGAATTTACATTATGTGGCCAGAAACACGACTCCAAATTAGTTGGAAGTATAGGCAACTTTTACAGGTTTGCAAAACACCTCAAGAGTTGATAATATGTCAGTAAAATTGCCAAAACTTCTGTTTTTTTACTTTCTCTTGATCCATATTATAGCACACGAGATGAGACTGATATCAATATTCTCATATTTTTATGTATTTATTCCCAAAATGTTCCAAAAACTACTCAATGCTCCAAGTGTCAGAATGATTTTTGTCAAATTAGTGCAGAATTAAACTAGTGATCCTCAGTTGGATCTCATTAACAATTGAAATTATAATAAATCATTATTATCATACTAATTCATACAATACGTTTAATTGGTTAAATTCTGCAAATATAGGAAATCATGAAATCGCTCATGCTTGCAAATTAAAAAAGCTTCCTCATAAAACTGGCATTAGCATAATCTTGGATATTGGTGGTGCTTAGTTGGCTCTGTATATCACACACACACACACACACACACACACACACACACACACACACACACACACACACACACACACACACACACACACACACACACACACACACACACACACACACACACACACACACACACACACACACACACAAGCTAGCCTTGAGGTTCCCTGATGACAACTAATCCATGTTCGGCACTGGAGCAGCAGCTAATGTGTATTGATCGGGGGACTTTTTGACCCTCTCTGGGACCTGTAGTACGATGCCCCTCATGGGAGGATTCCTGCTGGTGTGGCAGCGGCTCAAAGAAACTTCAGCCCATCTGTCTCTGTCTAAAAACGTCTGATCAAAAAGGCACTCGGCCAACGGAGTACTGCATGTATTCAGCTATCACAAAGGACAATGAGTGTCATTGAAAGTGTTTACAGCTTTCAGCTTTTTTAAACTCAAACATGCAACAGATCACATGCAGGTGTATATTTATGTTAAAAGAAGGCCATTCAAATGTAAAAATGTAGTCAGATGCGTGGCTGCTGCACAGCGTTTGGCACGGTGACGTACAACAGTCTGGAGACACACACTGGGACTCCACATGGGGTTGTCATGCTTTGGATGTTTGATCCAAACAAAAAGCTGTTTGCTATAATCTCTTGTCAGTGCGGCTGTTCGCAACTCGGCCGTTAACTGTCCATGCCCTCCTGTCATTTTATGCAATCCACTTGTATGGTGCTTTTTTGCGAATATATCTCTTATATTGAGTGGTTGTTTGGAGAGGGTTTTTTTCTTTAAAAGGGCTCATGTTATGTCTGAATTCTTTATCAGAGCTACACCGAGTTTCTCACAGTGTTACATGTTGTAGTTTCATGAAGCCAATTGAACTACATGCCTGGAAACTGAAATGCCCAGAAGCCGGTGTGTAATCCATTTTAATCACATGACACAGGGCTTTGTTACAGGAGTGGACAGAGTTGTATTTCCTGTGCCTGTGACTAACATATGATCCCTTAAGTGAGATCCTTTAATTCTGCCATTTGATGTCAATTGACGCCCAAAGCAGACACTGACATTATCCCACAGACAAAATAAATACTTGTGTATAGGATAGTCTGATCCAGGGAATGTATGTGATGAAATTGCGGCTTTTCTGGAGAATAGGGCTGCAACTAACAATTATTTTCACAAAGAATCAGTTTTCTATGATATGAAACAAAGAAAAACAGAGCATCTTTCATTTAGAAGCTGGTTATAAAGAATAAATAATGTCGCTATTTATGACTGGACTCTACATTGAAATGATCAACATTGTGAATCTCTGACCAAACTACTGTCGTCATAGTTTTCATCTAAAATATTCCCATAATGTAATCACATAATTCCACTGGGAATATCAACTACTACAAATGACATCCAACTAGTTTGTTTTGAAGAATGTTTTACCATTTATAATTTAATTAACACACTTAAAAAAAGACATGATCCACACTGAATCTACTTTAAATATGGCCTACCCCTTTCAGTTTATCTGTCCTCAGCATAAAAGCATTAAAAAAAACGAAATTAAATCTTTGGAAAAATCTAATAATAAATGAAGCATAAAACTAGACCGAAATCAATACAAGCCAGAATCCAAAGGCAGTTCATGTATCAACATTTTAAATAACTAACAAATCCTGTACTTTATATTTAATAACAGAGAAACCTGACTGAATATTATTAAAAAAGCCCATGTTTACTTATTTTCCAAGCTTTGAAACAAACTTTTGAAAAACACGGAAATTAAAAGGAAGGTGCAGGTAAATACTCATTAGACATAAACATCCAGAATGGGGTAAACAGAACAGTGTTTTTTCTATATAAATTACCCCAAAAAATCCAAAATGTAACATTGTTGACTATATAAATACCAACAGCTGATTACATCCCATGTTTTCACACTCAAACCTTTAACTAAAACCTAATTACTCCTGCAGGAGTGTCTGCATTTCTTGTGTATTTGTTTTTCCTTTATTTCTGGTTCGTCACCTGTCTGTATATTCCAGACTGCACTGCAAAATCAGATTAGAGGAGTAAAAACTTTTTATGAAGTTTCTTGATGAGAGACCTTAATGAACCCCACTGGGCTGGTTTCTTAATTATGAATTAAAAATGATATATTCTGTTAAATGTGGTTCATCTTGTTAGTGATTTTTTTTTATCCCATAGATAATTCCTCTTTGTCTGAACTTGTAAAACCCATTATTAAACTCCCACTGTTGTATTTTTGGTCAAGCTTTATGGCTTTAAGCCTGTAAAGCTGTAATGTGACTGATAAGACACTATCACTCTAAATGTCGTATCTCTTTATCGGCTCATCGTGAGTCAGAAGAAACACAAACACACCTCGAGATGTTTGCACAGAAAATCGTTATAAATCCTCTCTTGAGACATTTTGGTCTGCCAACTTCCATTATGGCACAGTAATGATCATTAATATTAAAATCATGTTTGTCCCAGTCATGCCCTTGTGAGGAAAAAGTTGCCTTTTTGGGGTTTGATCCAGGTCTGAAATTCTGGAACACATCCAGAGAGTGAACAGCAGTAAAATTAAACTATTGATTAATTTGTTTTTCCTCCACCAACTGGAAAAGTAATGCCTCCCGTAGAGATTAAACATTACTGCTGCACACTCATGCTGTGTGACGTGTGGGAACAATATGGCTGTTTGGTAAATAACAAAAGAGAAATGAAGCCTGTACGTTCAGATGATTCTAAATCGGTAATAGTGTCCACTCGGAGGACACATACACTCACACACACAGCGTGGATAATAACTCAGCGTATTTTCATAAACACCTCGGGCCCCCTGCAGAGCTGTATATTGCATTTGAATTTCCCCATCATTTGAAATGAAGCTGTTATGCCTGATATATTTTTCTCCATTCTCTGATTTTGTTTACCTTGTGATTAAAACAAGCCATCCATTGAGCAAGAGAGATTAGACCACACATAATGGATTTCTGTTCCACTTGTTGATTTAATGTTATTCTTTCTACAATGGGACCGTGAGGCTGATTGAGGTGAGGGAGCTAAGTCTCTGGAGTGATGATCTTGAAGTTAAATCGGCACTTTTTTAAACATTTCATTAGTCATGGAGAGTTTTATTCAGTCTGTGAAAATAGTTGTAAGGCTCTGAGGGTTTTTGTCAAGTCTTATAAGCCCTAAATGTCATCCAGGTTATCAATGTACCCACAGAGACAGAAAGCCTGCAAAGCATAGGTGGAGTTCAAGACATGGCCTTTTACCAGGAGGTATGGGGTTCTTGTAGTCAGTTTTTAGTCTGAAAATATCTTCTTTTGTTTTAAACTTTTTTTGTATCCAGTGAGTCCCACAGTTTGATGGAAGTGCTTACTTAATCATAGAAATCCCCCTTAATAACAGGGAAATAACATGCTTTCTGCAGTCATTAAAGGTGGGGTATGTAATGTATTTCAGAAACACTTTTTGTTATATTCCATGGAATGCTCTTAACATCCCGATAGCAATGAATATATTAAATGCTTTGACAATAAATACATACAAAAATGTCATCTGTGGAAGCTGTAGCGCTGTAAAAAGCACGACCAATCATTTTAGCCGGCCCGGCTAAAATGATTGATGGCCTACCTGCCTGTCAGCCTTCCATCTCGTGCACAAACTTATCTCGTGCCCTCATTGGTCATGTGCGCGTTTGTGTGTGTTGGAGGAGGGGCTCTGTAAGGAAGTCTGAAGGAAGAAGCAGATTTTTTCCGGTTGTGTACTTTCAAATTCAAGCGCACTCGAGCTGGTTTCTCCAAAATTACATACCCCATCTTTAAGTCAAAAAATGTATTCTAAGTTCACTTTTTGGAGCTTTCTAACGTTTCCCACGGTTATACCTTAAAAAAAGACATTTTCTTAGTTGTGATGGAGTTGGCACAGGTGTACACAAGTGACCTGTAGTACATTTGAAGCTTTGGTGCGGTGATGACAGGTACATGAAGAATGTGAAATGTGGTCAAAGCTCCTCGAATAGTCAGTAATTGGACCTTGACTAGAGATGTCATATTTTGCATCTCTGATCAGCCTTTAACATCTAATGTAAAAATGTGTTTGTTTAAATTTGACTGCTTGGTTTCACTATATTAGATTTAAGCATTACGAAAGGGGAATTATATAAACAGAAGCAGAAATGAATGGGACTCATCGGAAATCCATTACAGAGGATAGATATATCTGCCGCATAGGTGAAACACGGCAGTAGTGTTTTTTACAATGTGATTATTATTACACTTGAAATGTTACCAAAGTGAATTTAACAACAGCATGCTCAAGAGGATAAGTGCTTCATTTGACTCAATGTTTTAAACGGTGAAATGAAGCATTGTAGCCGCTCATAATTCATGGATTAATATGCAGAACTGCTGAAGCTGTGCTTGTCATGCACATTCCTAATGCTTGAATACCAAACAATAATAGAAAAGCAGCCTGGAGAAATGAGTGGTGCTGTCAGTCATATCAAGAGGTAAACACAATGTGCAGTGTAACAGATTTATATTGTCCATACCACACACATGCTGTATATGCATTTTCTATATGGTTGAAATCTGTAATTAAGACATTCTGATGTAATATCCACTACATTTTTAACGTTTGTGTTTACTAGATCAGCCAGAGCAATTAGGCTAAAGTTAAGTCATGTTATGTCTAATCAGGTTAGACAGAAGTCACATTTCTCTCATCTAGACTGAGACTAACAGAATACCTTTCTCTTTGCGATGTCCTTGCGTGTTTCTTATTCAGCTGGCACAGACGGAGAGCACTGCCACTGAGCAGAGTTTTGCCTGAAATCAGCAGTAATCCTGCAGGATTCCTTCAAATTAATGACAGAGTGACATCTGGGCCCCCCCCCACGCCCCCTTCAGATTAAACCTCCCAGCTCCTGTTGGGATGTTACATGCTGTCTGAGCAGCCTTATGTTCCTGTGCTGCCATGTTTCTGAGGTTTTAAACCCAGAGAACAAATAAACCTCTGATTCATATATCTTGTTTATTTTGTCTGCCGGCTTTCACCTGCTGGGTAGGAGCTTCCAAGGCCATGAAGCCAATAGAAAAGAAAATAACTAGTCTTTTATTTTACTATTAAATCTATATTATTAATATTAAGTCTACTAAAGGAAAACTGGTATTCCAAACTGCATGCACATGTGTATAGCAAATAATATTTAGATTTATGATCCAGTAACTTAGGTAAAGACATTCAATTAGAACATTTATAATGGTTCACATCAGTTTGAAAAGAAATAGCCTGACGCAAATCCTCAGAAAATAATGTGTTACTTAGAAATAATGATAGTTTTATAAGTAATGCTACATTTACACAATTTTTAAATGTCAATCTTCAAAAATCTCTCACGCTCTAGGTTGTAGAAAACACAGTTGTGTTTTTTACCAACCAGGATTATCAATAGACATCAATCCACTTTTTGGAATTCAGTCTTGTCAAAAGCCAACTAGTATGGAAGCAGAAACATTTGTTATAGAAATATAAAAAAATGTAATTGAAATGTCCAGCCTTTACCACTCCATATATTTTGAACAAAAGTTAAAGGTAGAAGGTTAAAGAAAGTTGAATTGGTTAAACATCAGACAAGAAATGTTGGGAACTACTGAACTACACCATTTCAGGTAATCGTGGTTTAAAGTAACAATAGCCTGGCTGTGACATGGTTTTATTTTCCATGGTACGGTATAATTAAGCAATAGCTCACGACAGGCCGTGGTATACGCTCAGTATATCACGGCTAAGAACCAATCAGATTGCTTGATTTGACTTGTCCGTTTTATAATCTGATTTATACCGTACCATGGAAAATAAAACCATGTCACAGCCAGGCTATTGTTACTTTATAAAACGGACAAGTCAAATCAAGCAATCTGATTGGTTCTTAGCCGTGATATACTGAGCGTATACCACGGGTAGAATTGTAAGTTACTTTTCACAACAAGTCAGTATCCCTCCGCGTCTGAGAAAAACAGTATACCGTTGGGCTGAAAAGCAAACTGCAAGCAGCGGAGAAGTAACGGGGCAGAAGCCCTCCTTTTTGACGCAGCGGTCAAAACGGCAAAACATATTCAGTGTGCAGTTCCTTTGGCATTAGGGCAGGGATATCTAGATACTTTTGAAGGTTTAACATAATGAATTGTGCTACTTTTAAAGCAAGCAACGATGTTTTCAAATCTGTAATCAAAGAGGTCCGCAAAAACACTATCGACCAATCAGATTGCTTGATTTGACTTGTCAGTTTTATAAATATATTTAAATTTCTTCCGTTACGAAACAAACTTACAAAGCATAAAATGGAAACATTTAAGATTAACTTCGACCTCCGGGGGGGTCTTACTATAGTATGGAGGAGTGGATTGAGCAGTGCCTATCTCCAGAAAAAAAAGCACCTAAACTACAACATGCAGAGCTACGTGAAGAGCAGGTAGACCAACTGGAAAAGTACCACCATTCAAAAGCTTTCTGATGTGGGTCTTGAAACAAAGCAGAGAAATGATGACCATAGTGGCCACAGGTGCGAAAGCTCTCCAGAGTTACTGGAAGCCCAATCTCGGGGACCGGAGAAAGTGGAGCAATATTCTCGCATGCCAAGCAACAGCCTAGACCAGGGGTCTGCAACCTTTTTGACCAAAAGAGCCATTTTGCTCCTTTTTCCAAAACATTTTTTTGTCTGGAGCCGCAAAACATATTTCATAGCTTGATAGCTAATAAAGTTGTATTTATTGTTATAATCAGACAAAAACTTCTTTTTTTTGTGCATTTATTAGGCTATTTATTACATTATATAAAACTGTTAACCTTTAATAAGAAACAAAGAACTCCTATAAGGAGAATTAGAAATAATACACAGGCCTACTTTAAAATAAATTAAACACAGCACTTGAGGAGCACTTGTTGTCGACCCTCCGCTTCACGTCGGGCCGAACCATGCCCCTTAGCTGTGATATAATGAGCCTATACCACGGCCTGTCGTGAGCTATTGCTTAAGTATATCACAGTGCAGTAGAAACAGGGTCACCAGTATCCAGCGCTGTCAGTAATGGCTGAGGTGTTGGGGGTTGAATGGAGTGGTCATAGCTACGTCTTGCATTATAGATAAGAGATGGAGAGGGTCTGAAGTGGATGGATAGAACCCCTTGAGTCTTTTGTGTCTAAACAAAGTGCACTACAAAACCTAATTACTTTTTTCCCGTCAGATAATGTAACAACCGATCCATTTTGGCTTCAAAAACCTCTCTGAAACACAACAAATGATCCTGCATGTATCCCTGCTATCCCCTGATAACATTTCAAAATGCTGTGTCTGCTCTGTATCAAATACAGAGCAGACATCCATTTGATTATCTTTTGTGTGACATGAGAGCTATTGCTAACTTTGTAATCGTTGTGGCAAACATGAAGGGTCTTGTTTGGTTTTTCTGTGGTTTGGATATGCCTGTCGTTTGTCGTGGCCTCACCTTTCTATTCTCTCATATTGATCAAATTGAGCTTTTGGCATACATAAGAACAGGCACTGTACAGATAACAATGAGAAATAGCTAGGGTTGCAGACAACATACAGAATATATGATGTGTAAAGGGAGAAGGGTACTGACACTCTAACCCCTCCCCTCCCCCCCTTCACTCACTCCACATGTTACTGTAACTGTATTGTGGCTTTGAATATTATATGGCCATCCATCAAATTTTGTGAGAAATGGCAGCTTTTGTCACTGATGGTCAAAAAATTGAAAAAATTGGTGAGTGTTGGGAACTAAATAACTTTATAACAAGTTTGGAAAAAATAAAGACATCTAACTAAAGCTGGAATCTGACAAAAGATCTGCACACTGTGCTAAAAGCTCCATGCCATTTAAACACATTTCGATCTTTCAGATACCTTTTGGGCAAAGTAAAATTAATTAATAATGCTCAGATCTTTTAAAACAGCATGAGGATCTCTCGTCTGATTCTAAGCTATGAGAGTCTCTTCCAAAAGTCTCAAAGTTAGCACTCAGTGAGCCTCTTCATCCAGACTGGCTGTCTCTCTTAGACAGACTGCTCAGTTACACATGCCCCAGTAGCTGAGAGACAGACCTGTGTCTCCTGGGAGAGAGACTGGATACACATCTAGGCCATTGATTTCCAATGTGCCCTTGGTCTTCTAATGGACAGAGGAGAACAACACCAGGATGAAAACCTACTAACAATCATTCAGTTCAGCAAGATGTCTCCTGTACATGACTCTCAGCACTTAAAACCACTGGTGGAAAGTTACTAGTACATTTACTCAAGTACTGTACTTAAGTTACTTGTACTTCACTTGAGTATTTACATCTTTTGCCACTTTGTACTTCTACCCCACTACAATTCAGAGGTAAATCGTGTACTTTATACTTAAATGTATTTAATACCTTTTCAAAATTGGATTAATAATGTGAAATATGTATATAAGACTGTAGTTACACCTGGAGTAAATTCAAAATCTTCCCTGCAGAATACAAAGTTATCAAAACAGCTGCACCTCGACACCCTAATCATAATGCATCTATAATTAATTATAATTCAAACATGTAATATATATTATTCTGAAATGGACCAATCTGCATAATGACTAATTTTACTTTCAGTGCTTTAAGTATATTTTGATGCTTATACTTTTTCTACTTTTAACATTTTGAGTGTAGGACTTTTACTTGTAATAGAGTATTTCTACACTCTGGTACTTCAACCACCTCTGTTTAAAACTCACAGCTCCACGTTATCCTTCTGTCTCTTCACTGTCTCTATTTATATATTTTACCACTCGTCTAATCTCTCAGAGCTCTTACTCATACACTTACTCACACAAACATACACTCTCCTGTTAGTAAAAACAACCAACAGCACTTGGACTAGAAACCCAGTTCCCCCCGCTATCTGCACTTCTATCCAAAAAGCCTCTGCAGCGCTTCAACACATCGAGCGATTTTCTATCCTGTCATGGAGCCAGGTGCCTCTCACACAGATAGATGCTCGCTAGGCGCACATCTGGGTAGTGCTTTCAAGGAGCAAACATGTCATTGGGGTCATAAAAAAAGATGCTCATGAATGAATGATGGACTGTTAAAGCAATCTCAGCTACAGACTCTGTGAGATGGATAGACGGATGCAACAGGGTCTTTAAAATGCCAGCAATGTTTCCACAGTATTTGACCAAAAAAAGCTTTAGTGAGCGCAGGCAAACATCGGAAAAACTGATATTTTGTTTTTGACTTGTCAAGCCCTTTAGGAAGTATCGGAGAAGATTCCGGTTACATGCTTCTGAACAGGAACCCGCCTGGAGGGCAGGGTTCAAGTCGGCAAACCTCAATACGTTCCTTTGGTGTGTCACTTTTTAAGGAAGTTGTAAGAGTGCAGGTTGAGCCGGTTGGACTATTGACTCTTACCTCACACTTTCACATAGTCAGCTGTGAAACCTGCCTGTTTTGGATGCTTGTGTTTTAGTGACAAAAATATCCTTTTTGTCAGCCAGCCTCAGAGGAAAGAAAATACAGAGAGTAATTGAATTGCTTTGCAGTAACAGCAACATGCAGTAGTTCTTTATGAATACTGTTAACAAAACAACAATCCTGTGTGGAATTAAAATGTGAATTATAATGCTAACACAATATATCAAATGTGAGAATAGTCCTTTAATCTTTGCCATGACAGATCCATTTGCTAACACGAACATATGATCACCTTTCATTTGTATGGCAAACATCTCTAATGGCTTCCTATTAAGAACATAATGCATAACACATACTATTATGTCATCTGTTTATAATCTCACATAATGGCTACCATTCCCCACATTTTATAAATACTCAACATTGTTATTGTGTGATGTGCAAAACAAACGCTCGTTTAACTGGCTTTATAGTGTCATGCTTGAGTCATTAGAATGTGAACTCATAAAGTAAGAACAGGACATGTCGGTTTTAATGCCAAGTTTCAGACTGTCACACAGCATATCATTTACCTAGCATTCTAAAAATGTGATTTTCTGACATATTCATAATCAGCACCAGACACTTAATTAAAATGTAAAGGTCACCCCTGGAGTGTGTATAATAATCTAATGTGTGACCTTTCTAAGAGTCACATTGGCAAATTGGTTGATAATTGACCAGATGCTTGGGGAATTATACACAGACTAGAGTCCTTTTTTATTTTGTAAAAATGATTATTTATTTTCTGCCCATGAAGACAGATTAGAGTGAGTCATATGTTAACGGCCAAGACACACTGAGTTAAGGATGGATGCAGTGTGGGATTTTCAGAGGAAATGAGAAAAAGATTTATTGAGAAGTGGAAAAAGGACATAGAGACAGATAGAGAGACGAACAAAGAAAACGCAAGGTAAGCTTATCAAATGCAAGAGTGCTGAGAGGGCAGTGCCCCGATACAGTGGGACTCCTGACCTTGGCTCGGTGGAAACAGAGAGAAGAAGAAAATGGTCAGGGGGTGGCAGGCAGAGTTATAAAGAATGAAATTAAAGAGAGGAAGTGAAAAAGTGCAGAGAAGGGCAAATCAAGTCATGAAACTGTTATAGCACTCCAGGTCGGCTGGGATCAGATTTTAACTTCAAAATCTCGTTATTTATTTCATTTGTAGAACGAAGAACCCCTTCCACACAACTGCTGTGTCATCATAATCCACATTGCTTGCAAATCGAGACTAATTCGTTTTTGTGTTATGGTCGTCTGAACTAATAATTACATTTTGATCACTCCACAAGGCACATTGCACATAAAAACATTGCAGAAGCTTCTTACAAAAGAGAGTTTGACTTATTACTTTTGTAATTTGTTATGCGCGGAAATGATTTGGTTTCTTTTAAAGCGTTTCCCAACAGGCTTTTGATTTGGAATACACATTTTCAAGCGCGCAATATAGCACAGAATAGTAAAAAAGTGAAACTTATATGCAAATACAAAATAAGGTTAAGGGGGTTAGTATTTTAATTATGGATTTTTGGAAGAACTGGCTTCTAGAAAGACTTCTGAATCAACACCAACACCAACAAATCAACCAAGAACAACAACTCTTAAATCAGTATATCCGTTTGATTGTCAGGAAATGTAACCGGTTCTTGTTAAAACAGCTTCCGTGTCAACCAAAATGTACAAAGACAGGGAGGAAAGATTACTCGATCCTAGGAAAATCTCCCAGATAAAGCTGTCTGGCATGAACAATGCATGTATTACGAGATCTGAACCTAGTCAAAGAAAGTTATTTTCATTTGCCTGGGATCTCGCCAGTGTGAGGTAGGCCGAGTGGTAACATGTAGACAGAAAGAAAACAAAAGGAAAAACGTTTTTTTTTTTGCCTGTGTGTTAGGCGAGTTATTTCTTCTGATTGGTTTGGCCAACCTCCCAAACAGAATTGGCTAACATGAACACTATTTAGGACTGCTACATGAAGTCAAACAAAAGGGGAGTCCTGTCTGATTATCAGCCTGGGCAGAGTGTCATAACAAGGCTGGCAACTGCCCCAGGACCCCAGGCTACCAAGAGGCTGGAAAAATTCTCCAAATTCACAATTTTGCCGTTTCGTTAATTTTATTTTTGCAAATTGTACACTTATACTGAATACATAACTGAAACACAAAACAAATGGATATATTAGAGGCATTATTACCTCGTAGACCTCCTCTTGTAAACGGGAGTTAGAATCTAGCTCTAGGGCATATCCATTTATATTGTGTTTACGTGATGTTATTCTTAAATTAATTTGATTAAATTACCACGAATACTGCTGGAATACCAATTGCTAACTAATTGAGCAAACAGAGTGTTTTCAGAATCAGAATCAAGTTTATTGCCGGGTGTGTTTACACATACAAGGAATTTGCTTTGGTGTATGATGGTGAGAAAACAAGTTGTAAGAGAAGGTCAAAAATGTAAAAGAAAAAACAATATGGCATTCAAAAGAATAAAGGAAAATGTTTACACCCAATTAAAAATATACAAAAGGAATTAAAAACCTTAGTACCATGAATATTTTATGACTCACCTCAACCATGTTAAGCTGTGTTCTGGCCCTGTAGGGCTTTAACCCCTTGTTCCAGCACTGTGTTTGCATCTATGCCAGCTGTGCAACCTCTGGTCTTGAAGATGTTCAAATGCTCCAGGATATTTTCTGAACGAACCTTGAGCTGAGGCTGGTTTCTCAGCCGCCGTTTCCAAGGCCAATGATGCCCTTTGATGTTCATCTTGACACATCGTTGTTACTCTTAACCTTGACTCAGCGACACACACAACCCAGCATGAAAGAAAGAAAAGAAAGTGAGGAAGATTGAGAGAATAATGACCAGAGAAGTAGAAAGAGGGAGGAAATTGGTTTGGCAGGAAGAAAGAGAAGAAGAAGAAAACGAGTTTAACCTACGAGGCAGGGAGACTGAAAGAGAACATGTAGAGAAAATAGGTTGAAGTGGCGGAGGTCGGTGTAGCGAGATGAAGAATGAAGGAGACATGGGGCAAATGTTTGGCCACACAGCAAGTGCCCGATTAATTAAATCCACTGTTTGTTTCTGCACTCTGAGCAGGCAGCTCGGAGGCTCGTTCTGGCACCTTGCCTAACACTCTCACAACAACAGTCCTGATCTCCTTATCTGCTCTCCTCTAATCTGTTATCCACACAGGAGCTGTGGCATCATATCTTCAAATCTCAGATGGGTTTGTTTTCTTTTATCATCTGCATTTACGTCAGTCGGTGCTCTGAAGCAACACATCTGTTGTGTTCAAAGGAGTTTTATATTCAATTGGTACCACTTTGCTGCCAACATAAATCCAACACTCTCAGTTAAAGTAATCTTATTATTTATGTTTGAAACTAAATCCTGAAAGCCCCTTAATGTTATTGAGCCAAACTTCGCTCCCAATGGTTTGACTCTCCCGGCCATACAAAAACAAACTGAGGGCTAACAAACATTTGCCTGGCTGTCTGTTACGCATGCCTGCTGCGAATACACACAAACTCACACCAGCAGATGTATTTACATACTCAAACAATACTATGATTGCATAAGAAATAGCAAGTGTAAGTACGGACAGAAGGTAAACAGCCACTGTTACAGCAGCACATACACAGAACGGTCCTTGTAAACACGCCATGTGATTGTAATCCCCTCATTCAGCCGTTTGTTCAAAGAGGCAGGTACCAGGGGGAATTGTGGTAATACTGATGTAGCTGTCTCCTGAGATAAACCCAGAATAGCTCTGAGCTAACGCAAACAAAAAAATGTCTCAAAACTGGAGGAAGGCAGCTCAGGTCAGACATGGATCACCGGCCATAATCTTGATCGCTCAAAGTTTGTTTTTGACCGAAATCCAATTAATTATTTCAAAAACAGGCTCGCTGTTTCCCCTTGTTTCCAGTCTTCAAAGCTTATCAGCAGCTCATGTTTATGGTAAAAGATATGAGATTTGTATCGTTTTTTCATCACTCTGCAAGAAAGTGAAACAGTACCATCAAGTAAATACTACTTTCATTTTTTTTGTACGATTTTGTACAACACGTTTTAGATGGGAGAAGGAGACACACCTGGCGGAGATCTGCACTTTACTGAGTGCACTTTTCTACTTGATTTATAATTCAGATAATCAACCTTTAATAAATTCTGTATTTTGGCTGCCAGGTTGTAAAATAAATCCCTTTGGCTGGTGTGTATCCTCAAATAAACCCTTAGAAATATGTTTCTTATTAAGAAGTAATACCTTTCTTTCAAAGTAGCACACCCTGCCATAGAAATAGTTTAGTTAGTTAAGTAAAGCTTTGCTGAGAACACTTCTTCCATCTAATTCACACAGGTACACACACATTCATACCTTGGAGAGCTATGTCCACTAAATGTATCCTCTTTTGTACGCAGGAAGATTGCTTTAATATGACATATGACAATATGATTCACACGAAAACAATGAATAGAATGTTTTTGAGCTGGGGAGTAAATTACAGTTTAAGCATTCCTTTAGTGTAATTGTCATCCACCACACGGCTCATTGTGTATGTGTCTTTCAGAGTGTGTGTTTATGTGTGTGTGAAACAACCTGCAATTTCAGAGGGTGTTGTTCAAACACAGTGGACTGGCCTCACCCATTGCAAACCAACAGGCAGCGCCGGCCTCGGCAGCTCTTAATCTGCAGCTCGTCTAGCAGGTCTTTCTGCAGTCTGCACGGGTGGAGGTTAATGGAACGCTGCACATTAAAGCGTCTCACTGCGGTTGTGTGGAAACAAGTTTTTTGGGTGTCGTTATGTGAGTGGAAATTAAACAGGAAAAGGCCTTAAGGCTGACAAAAGGAGAACGATAGTTTATATGCCGAGACTGATAGAATCATGAATGTTTGATCTCCACAAACTGTTTACGTCTGGTTTCAAAAATGCTAAATCGCTGTCAGATGCAAAACTTGTGAGTCTAGAAATCAACATTATAAAACCAGTGAGAAGCAACCTCACAGTTTTGAACACCTGCAACAAAGCCTCCTCAGCACTACAAGTGAAAAAAAAATCAACATGTATTAACTCAAAATAACAAAAACCACTTGTTTTAACACTGGAAATCATGCCATGTTGAATTGATTAGATCAGGATGCCAATTTTAACTGTCATTAACGTATGCATGAATCCAGTTTGACAGCGTTCTTAAGGGATGATTATGATGTGACAGCTACTTAGAGGAGGCATGCGTTGAATGATAAGTTGTTTATCTTATCACAGAGCTGATATAACTCTGAAGCTGCTGTTCAAAACCAACAACGAGTGTCGAATTAACTCTAGGGGTGGTGAAAGGACTAAAACACTTTATGAAAGATATGTGCCTGCTAATGGGTAGCTCACATTGAATTAGTTAAAAACACATGAGAGTGTCATTCAGTGCTCCCCGCAGATTATCATGACACTCTCCTAATGGCTGCTAATGTTTTTGGCCCACAGCCCGGATGTTGCTCCAAGGAGTCAGATGCTTGCCAATCTGGAGCGCACTAACTTCTTCACGGGCCGGTGGTGCGGCGCAGCTCTCATCACGTTGGCATGATAATCTCACACACACAGAGGGGTGAAAGCAAACCAGAGTGTCTCCTTACCTGAAGTGTCCCACATGTTGAGCTCGATCCTCTGTTTCTCGATCTCGAAGCTGGCTGTGTAATTCTCAAACACGGTTGGAACATAATTCTGAAATGAGACACGCGGGGCTAAAATTAGACCAAAGCTCAGGGGAGTGTTGTGTACATTGTGGATTTTAATTGAAATTAAGATAATGTATCGTAGACAAGAAAAACATGAATATTTCAGTCAGCTGGAGTGCAGATGAATATCAGAGGCATGAGATAGTGTGTGTGTGTGTGTGTGTGTGTGTGTGTGTGTGTGTGTGTGTGTGTGTGTGTGTGTGGTGTGTGTGTGTGTGTGTGTGTGTGTGTGTGTGTGTGTGTGTGTGTGTGTGTGTGTGTGTGTGTGTGTGTGTGTGTGTGTGTGTGTGTGTGTGTGTGTGTGTGTGTGTGTGTGTGTGTGTGTGTGTGTGAGAAAGCTATATTCTGAGTTTTTAACTATTTCCAAATTCAGGAAAATAATGACCTATAACCAATAACACTTCAAAAGTTTCCCAAGAAATAAATATTAACCTTCAAGAATATTTTAGTCTTTCGTTATTTCTTGGTAACAGCTAATTATATTGGGCATTTTCGATTAATTTTCATCATAATACTGAGGAAAAGGCACAACCTCACAACAGACTTCATGAACAATTCCATCCAAAATCTAATTTGATATTGTCCAAAATGTCCAATTTTAATTAAACACTGCATGTTAATTGAAAATATTAAGGGTTTAAGTGCTGAAATGCTTTAATGTACTAGAAAAAACTTCCTTAAACTGATTTACAAGAGTAACTTGTTTCTGAATGATTTAATCTTGATTAATTTCATTATACGTTTAGAGTTTTTAGCATAAACATTATAACTGTACATGTATTATTGTCTCTCGGAAGTGTGGGTACAGTGTTTTGGTAAGAGGCAGTCAAGCTCTCTGGCGTTTGGTTTGGTCACAAAGTAATGTTTCAGTATTTACAGACCAGACTGATGCGCAAAGGCGCGCAGAGCCAGAGTTCAGGGCTCTGAATTGTCTCGAGTCTGAAGCCTGAAAATGTTTTTCAAGCAAATGTTAAGATAATCTCATATAGAAGGTCATTCACAAAAACACATATGAATACGTAAATAGGAAACATGTTGCTTGTCATCGCCCAGTTACCATACATTAGATGATAGGAGCAGGTTTTTAAGATTCGCTGGATATGTCCGGCTGAATGGATATTTGTTCACTCCGTGTGGTTGCTGGGACTTTACTCATGTGTTTATAATATACGGTTTCTTACCTCTGGGTACGAGTCTTTGGCAAAAACGTGGAGGAGAGCCGTCTTCCCACACTCCGTATCGCCGACCACCACTATCTTACAGCGCAGTAATCCCTTATTTCCCTCCATCGTGCACCGAGTATCACTGAGTGCGTCTGCTCTGCTGCCTACTTGTCATTTAGTTTAAAACTAGTGGAATGTCAAAAAGCAGCTCTAAATGTTCTAAATGTGTTCTCTCAGAGAACACGAAAAAGTCTGTTCAGATGTAAAAACTTCAGCAGCGCAGTGATGAGATGTAGTTTCAGTTACATGTTCTGCGTAATGCTGCGCTCCTCCGCTCCACCGCTGAAGTGAGGCGGACTGACAACAACTGTCAAGGCGCGTCACTGAAACGGGCTTCCGGTGGGATATTTCAAAAATAAAATACAATGTGCATCTTGTAAATGGGTAGCTAGCTACTACTTATTTGTCAGTTACACGCTAGATAAGAGGCAAACTAAACTTTTAACACATGTTGTGTGCCTGGGTACACCAAAGGGAGGCTGTGGCTCAGTGGATAGTGGACTTCGAATCAGGGGATAGCGAGTTCGAGTCCCACTGCAGTCTGCATGTCATTGTGTCCCTGGGCAAGACACTTCACCCCAAATTGCTCCTGTGGGGATTGCCCACAGTACTAAATGTATGTAAGTCACTTTGGATAAAAGCGTCTAACAAATGACATGTAATGTAATGTAAAAACGAATCAGTTGTATGTGTTAAACTCAAGTGTTCTTAAGAAAGACAGTAATACGCCCTCTAAATACTCTCACGACTAAGGTAGACATATTTTACACAAATATAAATAATGTAAACATTTATTATTACTGTTGTCGTTTTAGTTATTGTGACATGCTTTTATTTTACGAATAGAATGCTCGTTCTTCCGGTTTTTTCCTGGCTGTCTTGGTGTAGTGTTGAATCGTGACAGGCATTGATATCAATTGTGTCAGTAAACATCTCATTAAATGTGCATGCCTTATTTTATAGCATACATAAAAAACTGAGATCTTTTCAACATAACACTGAAATAGTCAATTGAAAACATTCTGATATTTTAGTAACGGTATATGTTGCAGTTCTCTTACAATGACCCAAGGTTCAAAATGTAGGCTATAGGTTGACAATGTAAACTTACACTGACTTTCTCAACATAGTTTTTCAGGCATATTCCCTGTACACAAAAGAGGATATAACTCAAAGTAACTACCACGTGACCCTGAATAGAAACCTTTATCCTGAATATTTGGTAGCCTTTTCCTAACTGTTACTTATTTAAATCATTTATGACATTTATTATAGGCTATTTGTCATTTACAATAACATCAGTGAGCTGGCTGATGTGTTTATAGACAGAGATAAAGAAAGAATTTTAGCTCCATCTTCTGGTCAAACTGAAGTAAGTCAATCTATTTTCCAAACACTGTATTGCAGTGTGTGTTTTTCATTCATATTTTTTATTTTACTACATTTTATCATCTTAAATATCACAGCAATACTGTCTGTTCAATTATACAAACTTTTGTGTTGATAACACAATACAAATATTATTGTCAATGATCTTCTTTGGGGATCAAATGCTTGTTAAGATTGTATATTCAAAATCTACATCCAAAAGCACAACTGGTTTTCTTAGTTTGACAGCAGCAACAAAAATGATATACAAAATGCTGAATTGTAATAAATGTATATAGAAAATAAAATACCAAAAAACAACTCCACTCCTCTGTTCCAGAGCAAAGAAGCCCATAATTAAGTGTGTGTGTGTGTATGCGTGCGTGCGTGCGTGCGCGTGCGTGCGTGCGTGTGCGTGCGAGTGTGTGTTTAGAAAATAGAGAGCCTCTGAGAACACTTATAACGTGTCCCTCAGACCAGAGTTAGTGACCACAGATGTTTGTTTTGTTTTCCCAACTGAGTGTGTTGCCTGTGTGGCCCAATGTGCAGATCTTTGCAGACCATAGACTGTGGTGCAGACTCACTTCTATCAAACTGAAGTATTAAACTGAACTATTACATGAGTCTTTATATTAGCATAAGGAAGACCTTAAAAAACAACTATCTGTTTCTCACCGTCTCTCCACTTCCTGGCACACAGATTCAACCACCATGTGAGAACGCTGCTCCAGTTTCAGGGTGCAATCTCTTTTACGGTTTGAACCCACTGTATGTGGGTGCATGTTGAGTGACTGAAACAAGTAAATGCCATTATAACGGAAATAACCTTATAAGCTTTAAATATGTTTAACATAGAGTGCCTCAATATGAATTCTCTAGCTGTGTTAGCTTTTCTTTTTTAAAGCCCTGAAAGACATCAGAACGTCCATTATTTATTTTAATAATGGATTACAGTGTCTGTTCTCATTCTTAAACAACAGTTTTTCTATTAATTTGTTGTTTTAAGGAGTTATCAATAATATTGATAGTCACAAACTTAAAATTAACAAAATACTTTTACTTTTAGGTGGGAACCCCACTTATATTTGTTCCCATTTTTGCAAAATCCACAAAAAGCGGTGAAATAATAATGGATTCACAGATGTGAACCAGGTATTATATTATTTAACTCTTAAATAGCAGATGAGTAAACTGCTGCATGTTCTTCCTCCAGCTGTGATCTGAGACACCCCCTCCCCCCGGTACTCCAGTGTCCGGGGTTTGGAGCTCTCCGCAGCTCTCTGGCTCTCATCTCTCAGCTGTTCGCCAATTAAACGGTCGTCACTTTTTAAGAGGTGTCAAGCCGGCGACAATCAGGTAGAAAAACACTGGAAGTTGCAAGACTAGCATTCAAATAAAAGCCTCTATTCATAAATGGAATCATCTAGAATAAATATCGAGCACAACCAAGTATCAACACAGTTATAATGTTCATTGCTTACCCTGCAAAGCAATTGTAATGTTGATTAGCCAAGTCTTCATGGGATATATGAAGCTATTTGATATTTCAGATATAACATATTTTATTTTCATTTCGGTTTTTATAACATAATGCATTGTTGACATGTGTTTTACTTATTGTGCATAATAAATTGTTACCTTTGTCTCTAAGACCTTATCAATGGTTTTCATACAATTTATCTTGTGTTTATTTGTTCTAGTGACTTATTTTATTTTATGATTGTAGCGTTGTGTAATGTAATCTTATGTATTGTTTTAAACTTGCTCTATGAAGCTCATTGGGCTGTATGAGGTGCTATATAAATATAGTTAAAACGGTTTTAGGAGTCTCTCATTTCAAAACTGTCATTATAATGTGCAACACTTTTTTTGAATCTCATAGCTTTTCAGTAACATTAAGTGTTTTATTGTGAAAATCCAAACCGGAACTCGTGTTTTTAAATCTGTCAGTATTGACGTTGGTCACTTGTTGAGCGCACAAATAGGAGGAAACCCCGCAGATATTCTCATTTTACATTTAAAAAACGACAGACCTTCTCCAGTGAGGTTGCTCTTTTATGTCAGCTCTCCCCTCCAATAACTGCATTTACCGGGAACTGTTCATCTCCATTTAGTGATACTCTTATTTAAAGAGAGGCTATGATGTCTGGCGAAGAGGCTCCAACTCTGCAGCCTGAGCAGGAGAAGCAGCCCGACGAGGAGCCTCCCCCGGCGGTCTCAGAGGCTCCGCAGCAGTCCGGGAGCAGCAGCCCTGTGGTGGCCGAGGAGAAGCCTCTGTCCATCCGGGCTCTGGTCCTCACGGGCTACGGGGGCTATGATAAAGTGAAGCTGCAGGTGAAGACGCAGAAGCAGCAGCTGGCCGCGGGAGAAGTGTTGGTGCGCGTGAAGGCGTGCGGGCTGAACTTCGCGGAGCTGATGGGCAAACAGGGTCTGTACGAGCTGCTGCCCCCCCCGCCCGTCACCCTGGGCATGGAGGGCTCCGGGGTCATCGAGGCTGTCGGGGAGGATGTGAAAGACAGGAAGGTTAGTGAAGGCCTGCTGATCACACCTACACACACATGACTCACACACCCTCTCACTCTCTCAATGAAGTTGATGCCTGTAAAAAGTATAAACCTGTATCCATTGTCACTACTGCAAAAAATATTCTAGAAATATCTTCCAAACACTAAACCAGATTTGATTTCTCTTAAGTTCTATCTTGTCTTTTATAGAGAATTCAAGAAACCTTGTAAACTGGCCTCCTTGGTTCCTCTTAGTTTCAGTGGGAAAATGACAGTTTCATGCTTTTAAGAATGACCAAATAATTCAGATAACATGCATTCGGAATGGTCATTTATCCTTCCTATAGGTCGCTGACTACGAATGGCTCTCTAAAATTATAAGTATAGTAATTGGGGCTGCAATTTAAGATGATTCATGAATAATTTGCGTAATATTTTCCCAATCATTGTCTGAAAAGTGCACATCCATGACTCACACCCCGCCACATGCACTCATTCAAATAAGTGTTTCTGTATAAAGAGTAAGCCTGCACCCATTGGTTCTCAGTGTCACGTGCATTGTCATTACTGCCAAAAGAAACGTGCTAGTAATATTTTCCAAACACTAAACCAGATTTGTTTTCTCTTTAGTTTCCACTTGTCTTTTGGATTCAAGAATACGGTTTGCATCTTCATGGCTGAAAACTGCAAAAGAAACGTGTATAAAAAGTCATGGCAGAGGGAAAATGACAGTCATATAAACCTAATAAGGGATTTCTTTAAATCATTTGTTTTGTCAGACCAACTGTCCGAAACCCCACATATGAACGATTTCAACGTTATAAAATTATTAGCAAAAAAGATAATCTCACAAATGAGAGGCTAAAACACATAGACATTTGACATGTTCTGTCATATTGCCGATTGGTTAAAGAAAAAGTAGCTTGACATTAAATAATTGTTTAGACTCTATCAAACAATGCCATCTATTTGGACTTGTTTATGCTTTAAAACATCTCTGTTCAAATTGCTGCACAATGGGAAAGCAGAACCCAATGATAAATAACGTCCACCAGTCTAATCCTTTAATGTTCTGTGGTCTCTTAAAAACAGGATGGAAAGATGCTTTCTTTCTGCTAAATCTAACATCCTGGTATCATGAACAGTTCGTTTTTTGATTTACAACGTGTCCTTGAGATGTGTTTGCATTCTTCCTCCCGGCACAAAAGAACATTTACGTTTGCCTTGATAAGAACTTTCCAAAGGTCGAGTCTTAATTTATCAAGTCTGATAAAAGGGTTCAAAAATATTTATAAGCTCTGTTTCTGTGCTTCCTTTTTAAATCTACTAAATGTTAGAATGGACTTTCTGATGCATAAAGGCACCTGATTCTGCAGAGCTGATCTCAGAGAATCCAAGGCCAGTGCTTTTTTTGTGTACTGGGGATATTTAAAAAAACAACATATGAAGTGTGACCTATGAGTGTGACTCATTGCAAGAAACCTTGACTTCATGTCACAGCTTCTGCAAAGAACTCCCTTTTGATGTTCAAAGGTTTTTTTCTTGCACCGGTAGAAAGAATAAAGCAACATTTTGAGTTGCTTATGTTCTACCCGCATACACTAATGCATATGGAAGATGCAAAACACTTGTATTTGAATGAGAAACAGGACTTGTAAGCTGTGTCATTGGGTCATAAGGAGGTTTTTTTAAATAGTCCCATGCAGAACTCTGATGTGTTTTTTTTCTCCTATTTTCTTTTCAAACAAACATTTTATGATATGAAAGTCAACTTGCTGAATTTGAACACCTTGGACTAAAATGTAAATGTCAATATTGGTTATATTGATATACAGGATGTTACCTAGTTTCTTAGTTTACTTAGCTCTGGTTTTTTAGGCATAAACTGGGCCATCCATATGATCCCCTCCTAGCTCAGATTCAGTCAGTTGTTGTCACTTCTTTCAAAAAGGATGCTTTACTGCTAGTTACCGATCTTATTTGTTACCATCCTGAGCTTTAACTTGACCATATTTAGCGTCAACACACGACGCCGTAACCATATGTAGCTGTTGTTTGAACAATGCCTTGACTTACATTTTAAATGTCTTTGAGGTCATTCTTCTCCCACTCATTTTCAAGGCGTCTTTTAAGTTAAACACGGGTGTTTTTATATTACTGAAGCTCCTCTGTGTTAGGGCTGAACGATTAATCGATTTTAAATCGAAATCGCGATTTGAAATGATGCGATTATCAAATCGCAAAGCCTACGATTTTTTAAAACTTTTTTTTTTTACAATTTTATTTGTTTTCTTCTTGTGTGTCAGTCATCCACACCAATCGGAAGTGCTGTGCTCCACATGTACCAGCCATTGTTAATCAATCAGAAGTGGCCCATGATAGAAGGTGATAGACAGATTGATCCAATCACCTGCCAAGTGCTTTTGAAAGTGCCTGCCCTTTCCAAATGGCTTCAAATTGAGTTTTCCTAGATGGTTTGGTGAAACAAACCATCTGAGTCAGGTTAGTAATGCTCCATCACATGTTGTACATCTCTTACAGGGTGAATCTTAAACTGAAGCTTGACTTTAAAGCAACCCAACGGAAGTTTCATGTAAGTTTAGTTCTTTCACTCGTAGCTCGGGCTGCGGGGGTGCTAGAGACGGGAGCATGTTGATACGACCTTCCTAGCCGGAGTTATGGCCGCATTTTACAATAAACTTAAGTTGGTTCGCTTAAAAACAAATATCGCAAATCGCAATATTTGTCAGAAAAATCGCAATTAGATTTTAATTTATTTTTTCAAAATCGTGCAGCCCTACTCTGTGTAAGTATGGAATTTCCCCTCCCGCCCACCTCCCATTGCCCCCTAAATCTTTCTTCTGAAGAGCAAGGTTCCTATAGGGGAAATGCTATGTTACCGAACACTCTTTTTTGGCACAGCAGCACAACACAAGTCCCAACAAAACGGCACATGCAGTGATGCTGGACATGGTATAAATGTAAGAATCCTATCAAGTATTTACAATGCATCAGCACTGAAAGCATATAGAGTGTAGGTTGAAAGTATTTTAGGTTTAGACCCAAGATTGTGGGTTATTTCATTGTAAAAATGCGTGTGTGGCTGCAGTAAGACGCATAAGGGAGGCAGAGCAGCAGACAATCACATTAAGGGGATTGTTTAGAGAGGCTGATGCGGTTTCATGAGGACAGACTGGAGCAGCGAGGCTCCGTCAGATGAAGACAGGCGGGCGTGGCTGATTTATGAAACGCATGGATTGCAGATGTGTGTGATGTAGGATCCCATTACAGCTCCTCTTGCCAGTTTCCAAATCCAGCATTACCTCCTCGCAGATGTTTCTATATTAAAAAAGACTAGAGAGTCAATGATTATGCTCCATAATGTGATTGATATTTTGGAAGATTGAGCAGTAGTTTCTGTGTTAAAGTCTTATCACGGAATTCATGCATTGTTCTGCAAATACACTCAACGTAGTGTTGCATGACGAGAGGATGAAGGGTTCTGTGTTCGGCTTAATACATTGGACAATATTTGGTCAATTTACAGCAGGTGTCTTTAATATTGTAGATGTAATAGTTTTTGAATAACGAGCCATTTTTGACTAATGTAAAACACAAAGCCTCTTTTTACAGATGCTTCTCTGCTTATGAGATGTGGTTTGTCTCGTAGTTGGATACTGGTAATGATATACTGTATGTGCATAAAACTTGCATCATGACACGTCTCTCACTGTTTATATATCATGCTTTGAATTGAACAGCAGTATCAAATCTATTTATTTAGCTGGTGTAAGTCAACTTCCCTGTCCTGCTTTGAATTGACTTCAGTTACTTAATTTCGTGCTCCAGGAACTGAGCTCAGCCTTTTTTAAATTGACTATCATGCATTTTCTGAGGTGACACAGAGTGTGTTTGGAAGTGTTTCATAAGACCAGATGTTGAGAAATGTTATCGACCCCTAAAAGCTTACACACCTTCCGGCGCGGACTAAAAACTCATTTCTTTCGACTCCACTTCGAGCAATAAAATGACTATCAAAGCACTTATATACTAACAAAGGACAGGCTTATCTAAAGCCAGTTGAGTAGCACTTGAAATGTTTTGGCTCTATGAAACCTGATGTACTTATGATTCTCTTTTCTTCAAGTTTGTATCTTCTTGGTCGAATGCACTTATTAAGTCGCTTTGGATAAAAGCGTCAGCTAAATGTAATGTAATGTATAAAAGGAGCATCTGAGTCATCTGATGTGGAAGTAAAGGCTGGAGACTGCATCTCTTAGTTATCTCACTGCAACAGACATATGCAAAGTTTATGAGTGTTGTTATTGTCTGTGTGCATATGTGCGTAAATATTTGTGGCCCTGTGCAGTCTGTCTATTGTGATGGGTTTGCACAACAGGAAGTGGGCGTGGCTCAGAGCGCTCGAGACTGTTTTTTAACGGGAAGCAGTGCAGCGCTCACAATCACACTTCTTTCCTGAGGCCTTCACTTTTGGGCAGGTTTCTTTTATGTTGGCACGTCCCTGTGGAAGAAAGCAGCAACAACATTTCCCATTAGGCCACTTTTTTGTGCTCGTTGGCACAAACTGTTTAGGAACATGGAGCAGCTTTTATTGTCTTGTTTAAAGCTGGCTGTGGGGTCTTAAGACTATTTCTGGATTTTTTTTTTTTTTTTTTTAAAAGAATGATGTAGAGAGAAAAAAACTTAACAGACTGGACAAAGGAAAATATATTTGCATTAAAAAAAATTATAACAAAGGCAGGTTCATGCTTCTCAATTGTGAGAACTTGCTGCTTTTATATATGTCAGTTAAACAAATTTGGTTTCAAACAATTGGACGCTGCCACCTTGGGCACTTGGACAAATTCATAAGCATGTTTTGATATTTCATTGGCCAATCTAAAAATGGGTTAAAAAAAATATTTGGTAGATAAATACATTAAAAAACAATCATTGGTTGCAGCCATCATCTCGGTAGGTCAAATGTATTCCTGATGAACCATTAAACACTGAAAGGAATTTGGCTTCAGTTACTCGCCAATATCACAATGTGATCACAAGGTAATCATGCCTCTGTGAGGATGAGTCTGTTGACTCAGCAGCAGCAGCGTAATGACTTGCCCTCGTGTCAGTCTAAAACTGAGATACGTCAGACAATTTCCTGCCTGCCCTCAATTTGCCATTTCACATCCCTGTTAACAAGAGCAAAGTGGTGATGACAAGAGACATTTAAATTGTCTTATACTCTTCCACAAAAAAGTGTCAGGAGTGGACTAGGGTTGCAAAACAAAAAACAGTTCAAGGTAAACCTGCTGTGAAAATTATCAGGACTTTAGGGAAATGAATGGGAAATAGGATACAATACAATTTATTTTTATTCTGAAAAGAATACGGATTCTATTAACTTGTGAATATTGTGTCCGAGATGTAGAGACACACCAAGGTTCTCATGTTTTTATGGGGAAATGTTTTCACTGTTTGAAGTTATGGAATATTTAGATTAGGCTAAGAAGTTACTTATAATTTATGATTTAAAAATTATTAATCACAACAAATAATTGCTGTATAATTTGCATTCAGTTAACGACTAATTTCTAAGTAATCTGACCAGATCTTAACCAAAGATACATCCCCGATTCCCCATCCCTCCCTTCCTCCCCCCCCCCCGCCCCCTCTCCCCTCCCTCAGGTTGGGGATCGGGTCATCATGTTGATCCGCAGCGGCATGTACCAGGAAGTGGTCGTTGTGGCCGCTGGCAACACCTTCCTCATGCCCGAGCAGATGAGCTTTGAGGAGGGGGCCGCGCTGCCCGTCAACTACCTCACCGCCTACCTGATGCTGTTCGAGTCGGCCAACCTGAAGCCAGGCAAGAGTGTCCTGGTCCATATGGCTGCAGGTAACACACACACAGGGAATACTGAGAATAAAATCAGGGGTCTCAAATACTGATCAGCAACATAGCTATTTCTTATTGAATTTATCAGTGTCAGTGGTTGACAACATCCAACACATTAAAAACTCTTCTCCTAGGTCTTGATTCTATTTTCTTTTCTTTATGCTGTGGAATTTGTGCCATTTGGATGATAATGGTTATCATCAATGAAGTTTATCTAACAAAAATGCAAAAAATCCCCCAAAATAACTGTTTGTTACAGCTGAATGTGAACAGTTGCCATTTGTTGTTTTATGTTTTAAATTCAATCTATTTTGAACTTTTGGACAAAAAAAGCAATTTTAGTATGTGACACTGGGTTTTTGATAGACAATTCTTAATACATCTTACATTTCATATCCAAGACCCTAAATTAAAAAAAAACATTTTAAAGGATAATTTAACAAAAATTGAGATTTTACACACTTTTCTCCTCTTTCTAATCTCCTCAAGCTGAATCTGTTGTGTCTGTTGTGTTTTACGCTTGGACAGTCGCTCCCTTATCATGTTGTGATGTGTAACAAACACCTCCCCGAGTCTCCTGTGAAGAGGGGGCACGGTTTATTCACTGAGGTCACTAATCACTTCCCAGAATGCAGCCACATAGCTGTGCTGATAAATGATCATCAAAGAGACTGCTGGTCATTGGTGAAAATATGGTGTGTGTGTATTCATAAAAGGGAACACAGGATCATCATCAGGCGGGGTTGCTTTGGCAACACCTGACCTTTTTAAACAAGCGACAAGCAAATGCGTCTCACTCTGTGCACAGCACCGTGTGTGTTTCAATAACCAGGGGGCTGGTGGTACAATCACAGGAGGAGGGAATCATAGGTATGAACCTTGAAAATACATCAATGTGGACTTCCATTATTTTAAAACTGGGAAAACTCTATGACTATGTGGTTATTAAATTACTAAAAAAAACTACTCAACCAATTTGACATTTTATTCACTTTCAAAACAGTGTTTCCACATTCTGATTGTTGCAGAAAATCTGAATAAATTCCAGGTGGATCATAACATTGACCAGTGCCTTATCCTTTATACATATTATTATGTGATATAATATTTGACCATGAGCAGTAGAGACACACGCTCAGGTGCTCCTCTCTTGAGGGAAAGGCAGTAAAACCTTTCAGACAGGCGAGAAAACCTCTTCAAGACGACATAGCACTGTAGTTGTTTAAGGGTTGTTATGATAGGATTTTTAGAAAAGGATTTTTCAGTTAGAGATAATTATTTCCAATTTTAAAGGATAGCTATTTTGTCCCCAGTTATAACTGGTGAGCATAATGTCTCACAACATCAGACAGGCGTGGGTAGAATAATGATTTTTTTATTTTTTTTGTCATCTTGAGCTTTTGTTTGTTTGAAGTTATTTATTGTATGTTTAAAGGATGGTAATGCAGCTGTAACTCAATCCGTGTTTATCAGCCACTCTTGAATCTAAGTATACAGAATGGTGATGTCAGCGTCCACCATTACACTCCAGTGCAGTGCACTTCCCTCTCAAAAGCTGCGTCTCAGTGTTTGTTATGTGGCGGGCTGTCAGCTGACCTGTATGAATCAGCGACACGAGGAAGGGGTGAAGATGAGGTCAGGAGGGATTACTGTTGAGCCTGCACACCCAGGCAGGCATTATTATGAAAAAACACGACCATAAAGCATTTCCTCCACCATCTCAGCCATCATAAAGTCACATAACAAACCACCGTAGAGCTGAGAGGCCACTACTGCAACCGGAATTACTGACCATATATCCAACACTTTTAAAGCTACTTGTACTCCTTAACCCTATACAATCTGGTTCCCCCATACATTTTGTTCCATCTCTAAGAAGTCAAAACCACATATGAAATAATAATAATAATAATAATAATAATAATAAAACCAACAATAAGACATTGTTTATGAGGTAGTGTCAGACCAAGCCAATTTATACTGGCAGAAAAGGTGTGGACTTAAGCCTTAGCTGAGAACAGCCTCAAGTCTCATTGAATGTATACATTGGGAATGAAATAAATAAATAGAATACAATTGTATCATTATGCCTCAATTTTCATATTTTTCATACGCTATTAAGTATCTCAGAGGTGGAAAAAATATCTTACTCTTAATGTCTTTTATTCCTATTTTTCCAACGTTCTGCTTGACGTATCGAATGTCTTTGGACATTTTGTGGTGTCCACTCAACTTTCAAATACATTTCTGTGGTTCTGAACAATGTCTGGCTGCACAGCATGAGTTTTGAATCGGTGAGCCATAAAACACATCCTTGCGAGTTATTCCGAGTTGGAAAAAGCCAGTGCAGACCCATTGTCTTGAAGATTAAATCACTGAGAATTGCAGCGAGGGATCAAACCGTTTGTAATTGAATGTGAAGCGCCTGCAGCCTCTTCTCACCTCTGTTGCTGCGGCTGTCTGCACATCTGTAGGTGGTGTCGGTGTCGCTGTTACCCAGCTCTGTCAGACTGTGCCAGATGTGACGGTTTTTGGCACGGCCTCAGCCTCCAAACATGAGATCATTTCCCAAGGCGGCGTAACTCACCCCATCGACTACCGCACCAAAGACTACGTGGAGGAAGTCCGCAAAATCAGCCCCAAGGGTGAGGAAAACACACCGACCCAAAACACACATCCTTACCTTTCTTTACCTAGCCGGGACATTTCTTAATGTAATACTAAAGATTGTCGCATGTTGACACGGAAACATTATGCATCTTTTCCCTTTTTTTCTTCTGTCTCTGCAGGAGTTGACATCGTCCTGGACCCCCTCGGTGGATCAGACACCCAGAAAGGCTTTAGTTTGTTGAAGCCTTTGGGCATGCTTATAGTCTTTGGTAAGACATCTGGAAACAGAAAAAACACGTCTTAATGCATATGTCCAGGCTCCCTTAATGTATTTCTATTTTTGCTTGAATGTTTGTGTAATAATGCTGTTTTGTATAATTTATCCAAACTGAAATGAGAGGAGTGGGGCCTAAGCAGAGATGGAAATTAACTTTTACTGAAATACTTTACGTTATTTGAGGTTCTTAGGTATTTCTATTTCATGCTAATCTATATTCCACTACAACACATTTGAGAAAAAGACTGCTTGATCTGACAGTTTTAGATAAAAGTTATTTTGACGTTTTGGATTTTAGATGTATCATCAGTTAATGAAATAATAATGAGCTCTTCAACCTGAAGCAATATTTTTATAACCTTTTTAATTAGTATTTATCTACTGTAATATATACTGTAATAGCACTGATTTCTGCATTATGAGTATAGTTTGTCAAGTGACATTTTGAATGCAGAAGGTTTACTTCATCACGCCTAACCTTCTTAGAGGTGGCTATAAATAGATGGAAATGAATCTCTCTGATTTATAGTTTACTCTTGCTTTCTAGGCGCGGCCAATTGTGTGACGGGCCAGAAGAAGAACCTGTTGGCCTTGGCGAAGACCTGGTACAACCAGCTGTCGCTCAGCATGCTCAAACTGATGCAGACCAACAAGGGCGTCTGCGGCTTCCACCTGGGCTACATCCCCGATGAGCAGCTGATCGTCCGCACCATGGGGAAGCTGCTGGAGCTCTACAGCCAGGGCAAGATCAAGCCCCGCATCGACTCCTGCTACCACTTTGAGGAGGTCAGTTTCCTCATGTTTGAAATGTAAAATGTGACAGAGGGACTACTTTTTAAGGCGTGGATCAAAGGATAATAACGATCCGGTTGCTCAGCAGGTTTACAAATACAAGGAATCTGCTTTGGTGTATAATGTTGCCAACATAAACACAGTAAGGCGAGTTTAACAAGGCAACAACCAAAACAAGCTCTAGAAAAAAACCTTACAGGTATTAAGTTAGTGCCAAGAAGACACTTTATAACATTACATTTAAATACATACAAATCCACCAGAACTAGAAAATCAAACTTACTAAGACAGATACAAAATAAAAGGATACAAATAATACTAGTGCAGTGTAAGATATTAATACAAGGGAATAAAGTTGTAAAAAAAATTAGCAAATATAAACTATAATAAAAACCATAATATTAAAATAAAAGTACAAGAAATACACATAAAGGAAATACAATAACAAATGATAAATTAATGCGAAGTAAATATTTGCAGTATATCAGAATTGAAAAGTGGAAGAGCAGCTTTATGAGGCTTTGTGCGAAAAGGGAAACAATGAAAATAAATAACCTAATGGTTGATATCGGGCTGATTTGCTGCACACAATTCTATTAGAATAAGTTGAAATGTTGTGAGAACCCCCTATTCGCTTTCCCCTTGACAAGAAAGCAAATACTTTTTAGTAACAATGTTTTCTCTGCTGCACAGTGAGTATTCATATGTATGAGATGTTTGTGCATCACACAGCTCCATTGAAGCTTCTCCTGTGTCACACCCTTCTTGTGTTTTCCCCTTCTCCATCAATCATGTGATGCAGGCGAGATTACCTCAAACCCCCCTCCATCAGATGAGTCAGTCCTTAAGGGCTGTTGCTAGGTGATGGTCTAAATTGTTGCCTTGGCTTCCACTATTTACGGGGATTTCTCAGTGTTTCAAGTTGGATTCAAGGATAGACAGGAGTGGGGGCTTTTGTAATTGTAAGCAGGAAACAGACAAAAGCCGAGGCAGGAAATAATAAGCAGGGCAAATGACTTTAAAGCAGAGATACATATCATAGATAGCCCATGTGTTCATTTATCCTTATTAAGACTGAGCAATTATGATCATGTGCTCAGGGAGTCAATGCAAAACTGGTGCTGGTAAGATTAGCCATTAAGCTTTATTAACCAAGGAAACATAATCTTATCGTGCTGCTTTATTATTTATTCATGGATACAATAACGTGTCGAAAAAGCAAGATGTTAAAAAAGATAACTTCTAATGAAGTGTTAGACACGTTTTCCGCTTTAATGATACTTGTAAAACCAAACCTAAAAATAGGAGGAAAACATCACATTGTGAACATCCGTTCTGCTCCTCTGTGTTCTGTCAGGCGACTGATGCCATGAAGCGAATGCACGAACGCCAAAACATCGGGAAAGTCATCCTTCTTCCTGAAGCAAAGAAAGAGGAAGAGGTGCCAAAGTCCAACCCTGAGCCGGTAGAAAATGTGGAAAAAACTGAAGCTGCCGTCAACGAGAAGAAGGAAGAGACCACAGAGGAAGTTAAAGCCGAGGGTTGAGTAAGAGTGTCTATTTGAGTGATATTTTCAAGCACTTCCTGAATGCGATCCCTATTGTTCACTTGTCAAAAAGAGAAGAAAAAGCAGGATGCCATGAATTTGTTGGTTTTTCTCAGTATTTTCAAATGTTTATGAAGATTGTGTTGTGCAATATGTCGATAGTGTGGTATCTGTGTTGGGAAATTTGTGTTTAAAGGAAAAAATAATAAAGTATGGTTTTACATTACGTGAGAAAAAATGAATTCTGCTAAAAATGTAAGGGTGTGGCTGCAAAAACAAGGTCCCATTGACAGCAGCTTAGCAAACCTTAACAACCCAGGGCCTGTATGTATGAAATGGTCCTATAAAAGGATAATAAATGTTTAAATAAAACTCAGCTCTGTCTCAAGAAGCTGATAGAATTGCATTAGGTTCCCAGTCAGGGATCAGATTACCAGTCATGCAGTGTAGCCAACATTACATATGCTTCACCGCACTGCAGCATGCAAGAGCTTATCGGTGGAAACAACTCCTACATATTACAGCTACTTTCTATTCTACATAAAAATAAACAAGTTAAAGAAGAAAATAAAACGGTAGGGAAATTGCACCATTGCATCATTCGTATAATTTTGACTAATTTAAGAGAAATAGATATACATACCTGCCCTGATTCTGCCTTTTTTTCTGCGTCAAACCTGGCAATGTGATTCTAATGAAATCAGAGTGTCAGTTCTTGTAGTTCATTGAATCCTGTTACAAATGATTAATCTATCAGGAATCTGTTCTTGTTATCAGTTATTTGTAGTGTAAGACTTGTTAGTAAAAGATGGTTATGATGCACTCAAATGTCTTGTTGATGGAGGTTGTTAAACAATAGGTCAGTATTGTATTATAGTTTAAATTGTTAGGTGTTTCTCACATATTTGTGCCAAATATAAAGCCAGCTTTTAGCACTGCCGTCAAAGCCAACTGTGAATAACAATTAGCGGGACTTCCATTGCCTTGGCACTCGTTGCCTCTGGGTTTTCTTCCAACAATGTCGTGCTGAATTTGAGATTCAACTTTTTGGGAGGGGCCACGTTAAGGAAGGGTTTCCACCTTGGTTGATTTTTTTGCTGCTTTCTCAAATCCTACGTTGCCTGTTTAAAGTTAAAAAAAAATGGTGCCGTGTTGATAAACTGAGATAATTCTTTGCTTTTCATGAGTTTTTTTTTTCAGTGCTTTTATACATATTAATTTGGCTCCTGCAATATAGTAATGGATTATTAGGCTTCATTCTTCTCAGTAATCATTTGTAATGCTTGCATATCTGTTTCTTTGAGTGCATAACCTCAAATAGTGGGCTCAGTAATTCAGATGTTTTGTCCAGCTGTGGGTGTAATACAATGCTGTGACGCAGAAGACGCTGCCGAAGCACAAGAGAAAGAGTTTTCCTCCCATCCTCACCGAGCAGCTGCTCACATTCCTCCCTCCACCCTCAGTCCTGCTCTCTGTCTCGCTCTGTGGCCAAACCTTCTCAAAACTCCCTCTTCACTCTGCTTTGAAAGACGTACTTGGAAACACAGATAATGCTTTATGTTATTTACATCTGGGACATTTTTTTCTTTTGGCCACTTGGACAAGTATTGTTAATTTTGGCCCGGTTTCCTTCTCGTAGTATGATGTAAGATCTGATGTGGAGTTTGAGTGGGAACTGGAGTCGGCTATGAGACGTTTATCCTTTTGTTTAAATCCAAGTGTGTAGAATTTCTTTTTTATTTTCAATTTTTGTTGACATGTTTCTCTACCCACAAGCCTGGTGTTTGCCTGCATGGTAAATGTTAAAATGTAACTACTGAACCAAATGGGAGATGAGTCTAACTAATGAGCAACCGGAGTAAATTAAAGCTGATTGTTAAAGAAACATTTGTGATTTTAAAACAAGCTCTACTAAATCCTTTGCATATATTTCTCTAATTCTATAAGATTGTAAACTTTAAAAAAAAACTTAAGTGAAAGACAAGAAATCTAGCTACAAAACTACATAGCGTCTAAATCTAACCCTCAAAAGTGGTTGCCTAAAATATAAAAAAATATAATGTTTCTCTTAATAATTTGACAACAACATTAATTGATAGTGTTCACTCATGCTGCGAGGGACATCTAGTGGTGAAATTGTGCCTTGTAAATAACTTCACAATGTTGCCTATGAACAAAATGTATTGCAACCTGCCTTAGCAGTTATAAAATACTTAAACATTTTATAAAAAAAATAGATTGCTAATCACAAATCCATTCAAATATTCTAGCACACTTTCTCACTTCAAAACGGTGTACCAAAAAAAATGCATTAGATTTGCCGCATAATAAAAATGTTACGTTTTTTTCTGTGTTGTTAGCTACAATGGTTTGTCTCAATAAGTAAACTATTTGATTTGTTGAAGTTCAAATTACGCAGCCTGTTTTTTTTTATACACACTTTATGCACACTTGCCTTCTGTGTTAAATGGCACTAACTTGTCTGTATTATTAAAATGTTATCGCATGATGTTCTAATAAGCTTGTGAATTTCTTCCACAATGGTGCTAAGTTTTCTCTTGTGATAGCGTCTAATCAACCTCAACACAGCCACGACACAAACCGAAGGCGTTATTACAGCATGGTTGAAGTGACATTTAAATGTACAAATTCTGATGTTTTTTATTTGTCCTACACAAATCTAAAGCCTGCGCCTGGAACCACTTCTTATTTGGTTGACTAATATTTGTAGACATTCATGGTGACCAGCAGGTGTCCTCGTCAGGTAATTTTTGTACATGCACTTACACAAGTTTACCTCAAGCCTCTCTAAAATCAGCTTCCTGTTCTGTCCACGAAACTTGCAAGGAATGTCCAATGAGCTTTTTTTGGTTATGGAGGACTATTTTGGGATTTAAAAGAGCTGATCCCTGTTTTTAAAATGTGGATTTGCCAATCAAGGCTCACATCACGTTATCAGTCTAAAATACTGATGTTAATTTTCCCACAGCTAAATTATTTAGTTCTTGGAACACAATTTGAGGAGGGAATTGTCTTGTTCACAGTAATTTCGTAGAAACAAACATCCAGAATCCTCAGATTGTTGAAATGTATGTTGATAGAACATATATCTATATGCTGTGAGGTAGCCTAGTTTTTAATTTATTAATATGATATTGCCATTTTTTTTAGTAGAGGAGAATTAGGTCTATCCAACCATGTGATACACAGAAATATGTCAGACATTTTCCTTTTGCAACATTAAAGTGATTCACATTAGTACAATCAGAATAAGGTATTTATCTCAGGGGGAATGTTGGTTGAATCACAGTATCCCAGCTTAATTTTTTAATAAAAACCGAAAAATATGACATTTTACACATTTCTTCTAAAATAGGACATTATGCATAATGACTACTTTTTACATTTTTTTTTTTTTAAATGTGCCTCTCCTGGGCTTTTCACTTGAAAGGTCACGCCGGAAGTTGTGTTGACGCTAGCTTGACGGAGTGGCTTTAAATGGGAATACCCTCTGCTGCTGTGGGAGTCTCCTTTAAACGAATCCCCTCGCGTCACTGGGATGCGGTCGCCGGAGCCGGGCACATAGCCGAACATCCCAGCGTTCACTGCCGGTAGGCCTTCATTTCTTTCTTATCATGCACACTTTTGAATTCTGTCATTTTATCCCTGTTTGTGATTGTAGTGTTTGCATTTGGGTGTTATTTTCGCGCTCGGACATCATGCAGCCGGCGGTCAGCCTTAACGACTCCTGGCAGAGCTGCGCCAATGACTTTCAGCGGTAACCTCTCCTACAGGAATAGCAGCTCCCGGGTTAAATTTAGATAGCTTAGAGTTTAAATGTGCTCCGTAAATAATGTATCTGCTGTTTGGGAACAGGACGCTCACTTGGCACAATCCGTCCGAGAAACCGCAGGTTGCAGGACATCAGTACATTACTGAACAACACCAACTAGCTGGCCTCATGTTATTACAGTGAGCTGACATTGTTATGAACAACGGTATGCAATGCATGCATTTGAACATGTCCCATCAGGCCCAGCCGCCCTGCAAACCCTAATTATTTTTAAATACATATATTCAGTCTAAATAATATACCATTATTAAATGAAATGTCAGAATTTAGGTCTGCTTAATAAATAAAACCTAGCGTTAGATTATTTTGCATACTCAAAATGGTTTTGACACCAAGGTACACTGTCTCTTATGTCATGATATAAAGGTACATTTTAAGATTGTCAGGGCATTGGTATTTCCTTCTCAATTATGTTTGCCTTATGTTAATATATCTAAAGTAATCTGTATGTCATTTTTATATAATAGACTGCATCTAAATATATCAGTTTTGTCATCCTTATACAACTTCTTGTTTCCAGTAATGGAATAAGTTAACAGTTATCCATGGCGTCAACAGCTGAGTAGGCCTTCTCATTCCGCAGCATACGCAAATAACTCATGATAACTGATTTGCAAATACATTGTAAATGTTGTACTGAGGTTGATGTTGTTTTAAACTACTGTATGTAGTATCTAGCCTATAGGTAGTGTAATTTATAACAATACATATTGTTTACCAGGATTATCATGTGTCTTGTCTTTGAAAGCTACACATTTAATATATATATATATATATCTATATCTTTACTGCTCTAAAACTGAGAGCATTATAATTACAGGATATGATGCTTAGGGAATAAGGGTTGTTTAAATTGTCAATATATGAGCTGTTAACTTAATTATACAATTTACGCAGTTTTAACCATTTTTATTTGTTGTTGTTCATTTCAACTAATGATGTAGTTTCATAAATTCTTTTTAATAAATGTGATTTTAGGGTATTACTAGGTCAAATAGTTTGTTAGTCAGCTAATCTAGCTGCCAAACTACGTTTTATCAAGACTCCGCTATCTGGTGTTACTTTTTTAATCATCATTTTTATTAGATTGAGTAACTACATTATCTATTGGGCATATTAACACTTTTTTCATCACAGGAGTACACAGTGGGTCAATTATATAATCTCTGTGACCAAATACATATAGAAGAAAACAGTTTTAGATTGTGATATTGTCTTTGTGTGTCTTGATCTAATTGTATAGCTAATGTGTTGAGAATAGTTTCCTATGAGTGACTCCTTTGTTAAGTTTCATGTTCCCACATTCACAACAAGTAATTAGTAGTCAAGCTGTCGATGGCAATGAATACTATTTTGGATCTCTTCTTGTATTGTAAGACCCTTAGAGGAGTCACACCCTAACTGTCATGCAAACCCAACTTCCTCTCTTTTTGTTCCAATAGTAATCCATATGTTAATCAACTCATACAGATGTACAGGTTGGGTCTTTTATGCACCCCCCTGGGATTGACACAGATTGATGTTCATAGTTTGAATGTCATGAAATGCTGTGAAGCGGAAGTATAAGATAGCACAATACCCAAAGTAGCAAATGCAGCATAACTGCACAACACTATAGCGATAGTTTTTGTTCTTTATCTCATCATTGCTGGTTTGTCTTCAACATTCTTGTTTGTTCCATATATGGTAAAGGTATGCTGTGACATAACGGCTCTCACTTTGCTCAAGTTACAGCATGCCTTTAACAGTGAGACCCTTGTGCTCGAAATATATCCGCTATGTAAATATGGAATTGGCCCTGATCGGAAATTTGGCATGTTTAAATAAAGTTGTATTCCCCAGTCCTAAAGGAATGAGAGAATGTCTTAATAGATAACCATGATAGGAAGTGTATGTCTGGGTGTTTCATATCAGATGCTGCAGTGATTTAAACAAAGACAGTGATATTTCCTGAAAATAAACACAGCACACAGAGTACTTGGATTTTTTATTTTCCTAAATGTGATGAGCATCCTGTTTATATGTTGATTAATTCAAACTCTGCTCCATTCCTTCCCTCTTGTAAACATGTGTTTCCCCTACAGCTCATAGCCTCATTAAGACTTTTTATACATTTTAATGTTTCCTCAGCATCGGTGCTGCAGTTTAAATTAACAGTGTGATGTCGAACTGTAAAACCAGAAGGGTGTAATAAAAAAACAAACTGTAAAATACTTCTCTAAATCTGTTACAAGAAACGTACTGACAGTTTTCCATCTACTTTTCTTAGAGAGGGACCACTCAACATTTCCTCCACCCACCAAAGATGACAGCTCCACCAAACCTGAGCCATGCAGCGCCGCAGCAACAGTGCTTTTTGGTGTTGTTCGACTTTGATGAGACCATCATCAATGAGAGCAGCGATGACGCTGTGGTGCGAGCTCTACCGGGCCAACACCTCCCCGACTGGCTGAGAAACAGCTACAGGGAGGGGCACTACAACGAGCACATGCAGAAGGTCCTGGTCTACATGGCGGAGCAGGGTGTGTCCGAGGACTCCATCCGTTCAGCAGTGGAGAAGATCCAGCCCTCCCCCGGCCTCCTGAGCCTCTTCCAGTACCTGCAGAGCCACCAGCAGGAGTTTGAGCTGGCAGTGGTCTCCGACGCCAACATGTACATCATCGAGACATGGCTGGAGCGTGCCGGCGTGCGTCACCTTTTCCGGAAGATTTTCACAAACCCGGCAAGTTTCGATGACACCGGCTGCCTCGTGCTGCTCCCGTTCCACTCCCACTCGTGCTCCTGTTGCCCCGAAAACATGTGCAAGCAGGTGATCCTTCGAGAGTATCTGGCAGGCCGGCAAAAGGAGCGTGGAGGCGCCCCCTTCCAGAAAGTGTTCTATATCGGAGATGGGGCCAATGATATATGTCCCTCTTTGGCTCTGGGGCCCCGGGACACTGCTTTCCCCAGGAGGGACTTCCCCATGCACAAGCTGCTTCTGGAGAGGCAGCAGGCCCAGGCGGCCAAGTTCAAGGCAAACGTCGTTCCCTGGGTCAGTGGAGAGGACATAGTGGACTGCCTGAAGAAAATAATGGAGGAGAGATGAGGTGTGTGAGTGTGTGTTGGTTTAAGTGAGAAGCAGGATATGCATGATTTTAACCCAGCCACACTTGCTACAACCTGTAAAGAGTATAAAGAGTAGTTTGATTAGAAATATATATTTCAGAATTTCCCTTTCTCATGGAGAGTTAGATTTTATAAATCCACCACTAGGATTATCTGTACATTTACTATGTAGACGGTGAAAGGAGCCGGTATAAAGCTTAGTATTAAGAATGAAAAACAGGGGGATACTTATATCAGGCTAAATCCAAAGGTGATCAAATCTTATACAAATATGTCACATGTTAATAAGAGACTTTTAGAGGTACAGAAAGACAGATTTCCGAAAATGTTGAACTATTCCTTTAATGCTTGCATGGTCTCAAAGCCTTCTGTTATCTAATTCAAAAGAATTGGCTTGATCAATATAGAGATAAATAGTATTGATGATGCGTATAAGTTCTGGTTTTCAACCGCTTATAATCTTTAAAAAAAAGTTGTGTAGTGTACTCTGGAGAGAGCTAAGTCCAAAACCGTCAGCTCAATTAAAACCTCTAAACATCCTTAAATATGAATGTAACTTAGGGTACATTCGCCAGTATCACTGACTTGTTTGAACTAATCCTGGAGACTTCAGTGACAACTAACAACATCTATTCCACTCTCGGAGGTCTGTTGTGTTGACAGGCTTATATTTTAAACACGTCACACTGCATTGAAGGGCCTTGATGATTGAAGAATAAGTAGGTGTTGCAGCGCTACCTGAGACAAAAGACCACACATGTCGTGTTAGGCAGCTACAAGGACAGCATACAGCAGGGATAAGGTAACGGAGACTCATGTTCAGTACCTTTGCTCTCTCCGTCACTCAGTACTGATACCTAATCTAGGGCTTGATTATATAATGATATTCTACACCAGCATGAGATCCAAAGGGAACGCTGTAGCCATACGCCTGCACTTTGCCCAACATAAAACCCTGTGACTCTGAAACAATGTAAGAAAGCTAGATGCAAAGAACCAATTGACGACTTTGAATTGTATTTGTGTAATTATTAGCTAGCACTCACTGTACGTGTACCATATACAAAACTACTAGTAAATGTTAGTATTATTAAAAGCTATTTGTTTAGTTTGAGTAGGATTCATAGTCTCTAAAAGCCTTCTTTAGGTTTGAATGAATTCCCAGTCAACTATAGTGTTTTGAGTGAGTGGTTATGTACTTATTTAGTATGTTTGCAAGCTAACCTCATGCTGCCTCACTAAATCCATAACAGGAACTGTACAATATATTTTCAAGAAGCACATACATTTAGGCGGTTAACAAGAGGCATTCATATTTTGTTAATATTAAGGAAATAGTGAAATATTTGGTCTTTCCCTATTTGTTTTTCCATCCTGTAACATGGCCTGTTTATGGTTTTCATGTTAGTATACAGTGCACACAAGTTAACAATCACTCACATTAGGTCATGTTTGGTAACTTAAGGCCAGACGTAGTATGAATAATTCTGCCTATGTTTGCATTTTTCAACCATATCCATACACTGAACAAGCCATTGCAGTTCACAAAAAGAAAGGTTGGGTGCTGATGAAAAGCATTCAAAGATATAAGTATATATATTATAAGCCTAATAGTTGATGAACATTTTCTAGCCATAAAAAGCAACTTTATGCTATAAAAGTGCTGGAAATGTTCCATTTTAGTTTCTCAGGGAGTAAAGAAGAACGTATTAACAAGCAAACATAATAATAAATGTTTGGAGAAATAAATATATTATAAATATATTTCTGAGAACAACATTTTAATGTATGATAGAAACAGATGTTTATGAGAAGTAGTCAAAGCATTCACAGTGTGATCCTTAAACTCTGTGAGATCAAAAATAATCCATTAATGCTTTGTGATTGGGACACTAGAGTTCTGTGAGATTTACTCCTTTTGCGATAAAAGTACTGTAACAGATGGTATTTTATTTAACTGTCTGTGTAGCTGTAACACTTCCATGTGCAATAATAAAATGCTGTATACTTTGTACGGAATAAATAACTTTTAGGTTAATCATGGAGAACTTGACATTTCAGGGATGTGAATTGACACCAGATCACCAAACTAGAGTTTTTTAATTAAACTTTAAAATGGCATTATGGCTTCACAACAACCAAATAAAAGTATGGGTTGCTAGTACTCTGCTAAGCTAAAACCTTTTCCCTTAACTTTTGGTTTGCTGTACCTTGTGTGTGTTTCTAATCAAAGATCAATGTATGTGTGTAATGCATCAGTGTAACAGGAATATAAAGCCATTATCTGATGAATCTGTTTCAGTTGTGTGTTTTACAGCCGCACGTTTTAACTACTAGTTTCCTCTTAAGCGTCAGTAAAACTCATGATATAATCAGCTGCTTTTGTAGTATTATAATGACAAAACAATCTCACTTCAATGTTCATTTGGTAATTATCCTGGAGCTCTTGATCAGTTTAGATCGCCATGCAGGTTTTCACAGACATTTCCTTTTTACATCTTTTTGAGTAAGACGGATTGAAGTTACTTTATTAAAATAAATGTATAGTATATAAATTAATGAAAACTGTTAATATATACTATTTTTATGTTTAAAAAATACTCAAGAAAATAACAAAAAATCCCCCAAAACCTGTAGTTATTATTCTCAGTTATAAATATGTTCTGCTTTTCTCTGTTTATGTCATCATATGCTTAATTTATTTGGGTGTTGGACCGTTGATGGGAAAAAGTAATTACAAACAATCTTTTTTAAATAGCCTTCATGATTAATCAATGAGTTATTTCTTATCGAGCAAATCATGTGAAATCTTCAAAAGATCCGATATAGTTAGACTCAAGATTGTTTTGTCAGCATGTGTTTCAAAGAGCACTAATAAAGTTTACAACTCAACATAGCAATGTGTTGTTAGAGAGCCAGTGGCGTAACAAGGTTATGATTGGCCCTGGTGCAAATATTGTTTTGGCCCCCCCCCATCGCCCCTTACATAAGCGCACGCTGATGCGCTCACACACGCACGGACACACACAACCACTCATAAGCGCCACATGTAGGCTATCAACAACAGCCTGCCCTGGCCTCAGACCACCACACCCCTGACAACGGCACAGCAAACTAATTACACAATCACTTTACAGAATTAATCGAGATTTGGAGGACGATGTATGTCAAAAAAATCTATCTAATTTCGTCAGTTTAGCCATTACATCTCCTTGTTCTCTCTTGTCCTTTCTCTTTTGAGCGCTGCTCTTGTACTTTGGTCTGCTGTACATTATAAATGGAAGCTATTACATTTTTTATAACGTTGCCAAACTTGCTGCTGCTAGCTACAGTACCTATAACTTTTGAGGTTGATTAAACGGTTCGCTCGTCAAGGTATCACATGACATGAAAGGGAGCAAGGTCATTGGACAGAAAAATTACAAATTAATTTAGGTTGCTTGGTTACTTTGAAGACTGCATTAAACGGTCAATGCCATTGGGACCCCCCCAAAAAAAGGTATATATAAAAAAAAATGTAATCTTTTTTTCTTTATTTTTTGCATGGGCCCCTGGCCGGCTCCACGCCACTGTAGAGAGCCCATTATAGTCTGAAATAAATTCCTCACCAGTTTGGGCTGATAATATTACTAGAGAACAAACATAAATTTGCTGATGGTTTTATGCTAATGTTTTGGGAGAGACAATGTCAAGCCATTGCCGAAGAAGTGATAAGAGGATGGGGGAGTGATTTAGAGAGAAGGGACAAGGAGAGGAAGCCTCACGTGACGTAATCTGCCCTCTCCAAGTATTTGACAGGTTGATTTAGCAGCAGAGGCAGAAGGGAGGACAGAAGAGACTCCGAGTGAGAGGAGTCATCCAATCCGCTTTCTCAACTTGCAGGACTTCAGACAGCCAAAGGACAAAGTGAAGACAGAAGGGCAGGATTAGAGGAGAGTGCAGACAGAAGAGTGGAGGGGGTGGTGTCACTGAAAGAGAGTCAGTGTGGAAGTGGAGAGGAAAGACAGACTGAAACACTGAGCTGTGGTGATAAGAGAAGACATTAGAAATGAGATGGGTAAACCACCAGCATTGCCAGGACGTAGTGGCCTTCATGGGACATTAAAGGGGAACTATTTAGTTTTTAAACATCATAGTCTGTTTCCAGATTACTACTGCATAGAAAAAACAACAACGCCTTTGGTGATTCTAAAGGCCCCAACCCAAAATCAGAAAAATAGCCTAAAGTGACGTCACTCGAGTCAGCGTTGATTGTGGCTGAAGACTAAAAGTTTGAAACAAAAAAAATCTGTGAGGGTTGAACTAAAACAATGTTACGCTCCTTATCTTTGCTAGATGCCTGTACCGCTATTTGCATAATACATCTGACAGAACTGTTGGAAGTTGAGTTGGATTGTGGGTAATGTAGGCTCCAGGTTTTAACAGAAAAGTTTATGAATAGAGCATATGAGTGTAAGATAGAGAAAAAAACCACAATCATTTTACCAACTGTTTTTTATAAAAACGAGAGCAAGTTGAGGGATAAAACTGATAGGCAACAGTTTATTTTACAAATGACAATAAGCCTTTAATTTATCGTATTGACGCTTTGAATTTTTTTTTTAAAAATAAGAAAAATCTGAGATTCAAAATTAAAACAATTCAGCGCTGCAATTTAATCCAATCAAGAACACAAAAGGTAAATGTAAAGCGTATAGCTTCTCAGGCTTCTTAAAAACTCTTGAAGTGAACTGCCCCTACCTTAACCTTTGAAGGGGTCACAAGCCAAAGATTGCCTAACACTGGTTTCAGTATGTGCAGAAAATAAAAAATGTTGACCAGAAGATGGTGCCAAGTGAACATTTTTCTATCAAAGCTGCTGCTGTGCAGTAGAGCTATATCAGTTCATACAACACACCAAGCTCACAGTAACATTGAGTTGTGTTGCTATTGGTTAATGAGAAAACAATTTGACAACAACAGGCTTCCTTCATTCTGGAGGCCATGGTGACGGAGTTGACACGAGGTGTTTGTGTGAGTTTGACATGATGCTGGAGTCAGCCAAGTAATCTGCTGATTCAGCTATCTTACTTGTAAAGAATTCAGTCTTTTTTTGTCCCTGAACTTATCCCCAATGTAAGCCCTTCCCCCAGTTACCCCAGTAAGTCTTCCTCTAGTTTGACTTCTGTCAGATCAGATGAAGACATGCCATGTGTCATCTTTGCATCTAATCTCACATTGTTCTCTCTCTCCACATCTGATTCCTTCTTACTGATTTAATCTGTCACTCTCTCCCTCGGGTGAATCCATGTCATTGTTGTTGTCTCCCATCATAGTTTCTGTTGTCAGTCCAGGGCTTCAAATGATAACGCCACCAGCAAAAAGCTGACTGTACAATGCACTTGTAGCCCACACTGAACTTCGCTTTCTTTGTATTGACTTCTTCTTCCAATATGATTTAGCCATCTGTTAGCGCTGGGCTTTTGCAACTCTCAGCTCAATAGATTCTCAAAGAATTGATCTTTCAATTTGGGTCATATACACGCTGACATTGTTAGGGTAAGAGTATATGCTGTGTCTATTATGACTTGTAGGCTAAAGATAAATTGCTGCCCAACTCAATTTCAAATGACCTCCAGAGGAAAGTGAATGCATAGAAAACCCAATTAACATCAATCTGCTGAGAATGATGACAAATCGTATTTGAGGATCTTGAACTCGTCAATGACTCTTGTTGTACCTCACCGTCAATATCCACAAACCAGCCTTCCCCCCGCCAATAACAGAAGACCCTTGTCTGTTAAAATGCTTTTAAATTGGCAGAGCTGTCCGATGATTGCTTTTATTGATACTCTCATAGATTTATCTCCATTCAATTACTCCTTCTGAGGTGAAAGATAAGTCCATTAAGGGACTTGGGCCTTGGAAGAGGTCACTTTAAATTAGGATGTGGACTTCCTATGCCAAAACGCTATCAGACTGATTAGGGTTGTTTTACTTCCCTGTGTGTGATTCTTCCGCTGATAGTTTAAGAATACAATGCCAGCCAAAAGTAAAGCTAATTTCTTTGAGCAGGGGCCCTCCATGACAGAAAAAAGCTGGTTGGCTACATAAGGAGTTAGAAGGAAGAAGGAAGTGTGGGTGAGCTGACGTTTCTCATCCTCTTGAGATGGAGAGTGGAGATAAAACTAAGATTCTTTCACTTGAAGGTCATCAGCCACAAAAGGAACAATGCTTGTCCTTGTCTGCATGTCCTTTGAGCAGGTTAAATATCATAAAATAAACCTCCCTGCATTGGGAAGAGCTTTTTTGTATCCGTGAGTTATCTGCTGCAGCTGCAGCGATCGAGGGGAACGGAACAAAGGCCATGCTTTGATGGAAATAATCATTTATCTTGTGAGGCAATGCAGAGGAAACAAATCATTTGGGCAAAAGTGTTCCATGTTGTTATTAAAGGTGTACTAAATGTAGTTTCCCACCAACATAAAGTTATGGTACTTCTGTGAGACAGAAGTAGAATCTGAATTAGCATAAGTCAAGACTTCCTGACTTTGACCTTTTTTTCCATTTCCCGTGTCACGTAGTCACAGCTGTGAAGGGGGTTCCCACAGTCAACCAACATTTTTTCCACATTTACGAGGGGGTCTTATAGCATGACACACCATTTAATCCACCACAGAGATCACATAAAAAAGATTATCATAATATAACGATACATTTATATTTTCCCTGAACTGATATTCATTTATACTTCAGACCTTCTCTTTTGCTGACACCCATAAGGTCAATATGGTTCAAAAAATATACCATGATTCCCACAATGCAACTGTATAGCATCGTTTTAATCCTTTAAAGTCCCCATATCTTTAAACATTTTCATATCATCTGGGTTATTTGTTGGGCTCCCAGCCGATCTACAGATGACATTATACAGCTGTGAGGGGTGTTTTCCGTGGTGAGTAAACTGACCTTTATGTGTGAAATTCATGGAGAGCCACTTAAAGCTTGTTGAGGAATTGATAGCAGAAGGGATGAAAGCTAAAGATTTCTATCCAAAGCCTGATGGAAGAAGATGAAACAAATTGTCTGTGTCTGTTCAGCCTCAGGCTGCGTCTGAGGACAACAATGTGGTTAATATATGTGTTGTCTGAAATCTCTGGTCTGTGCCCTTTTCATAAAGCACTGAGTCCCTCTACGGTCTGTGAAGCCATACCTAGAAGGAACTGGAGGAAAACAGATGCCCTGCAATTAAACTTTAAAAAATAAATATGATTGTCATCATTATGTTTTACAACATATTTCACCTCTTTGTTTCATGGTGAGTGGACGACAAAGTCCTAATTTGTCCCAAGATAATTTTCCACTTGTCAATGATGACAGATAGATGAAGATGATGAAGGCAAAAGGTCATAACCTCTGGAAAAATGTGGCTAAAGAATAATAGACTGCACAATGTTTTTACATAGTGGGAGAACTGGTATTTCCTGCACAATGGAGACTTCTTCAGCATTCAACTGCACGTTTAAAATGTGAGGCATATTCAATGATCCAGTAAGGAACTAGTGCCATTTAAATTAGGTTAAAGTTTGCATGTTTCGTACATGGCAGTTCTTAAAAAACTATAATTTGAATTCCCTTTGTGTCATTGCAGTAATGTAGCCAGAAATGGATGCATTTGCAAATGGAGAGAATGTAGTTTATCTCAACAAAATTCCATAATGAAAAATGCCTTGTGATTTTCTCTCTATCTCTCTATCTCTCTCTGTCACACACACACACACACACACACACACACACACACACACACACACACACACACACACACACACACACACACACACACACACACACACACACACACACACACACACACACACACACACACACACACACACACACACACATCCCCTCCTTGCCTTGCTCCAGCCCATTTGTCTTCCTCTTTTCTCACACAATCAAGCTTCCTCCCAGCCCAGTGAAGTCTCCGTCTTATATAGTCAATGTAATACTTGAATTTGTAAAAACTTCACTCTCTCAAAACTTTCAGTACATTTTCACGACAAAACGTCTATGTCGTAGTTTTTGCTGAAATTCGGCTATGAAGATTTTATTTCCCCTGCACAGAAGTACCGTTTCTTTCCGGTTGATTTCTGAAGTGGGAGCAGCTCTCTGACGGAGGGCAGCGGCGCCAAATGTGCGTGTGACAAGGTGAGGATGCTGGGTGGATTCACACACACCAGGTAGGACACTATGTCGGTCTCCTGTTACATCTAAAAGTGTGTTTGAGGAGAACTTACTAGAACGACGATAGGACAAAGGTAAGGCACTAGAAATGCGATGAGATTTGCCAGGTCAAGATGCATTTTTTGAATAAAAACAACCATGCTATGTTAGCTGATTTAGCTAGTTAATTAACGTTATGTTAACTGTTAACGTCATAATGTTTACTAGCAGGTTCGACAACGTAAGATTAACTTTGTCTATTGTGTTTCACAAGCTATTTAAGTTACTGTTACATGACCAACGTACCTGATAATCATCTATAGTCACTAATAAGCAAATACAACCTATTTTAGTTATTAAAGTCATAACAAAAAAACGACCCTCTGCAAATGTTTCCAGGGTCGTTCCTTACCGTTAGCCTGACGTTGCTTGCCTTAAAAATACGTCATGGGACTTCCAGTTGTGAATTTGATTTGGTGTAAGGAGTGCAGACAACTTTTAATTTCAATGACTATACATAAATGCTATTTATGTTATTAACCTAGTTGTTAAGACAATTATATGTCGTAAGAAAAGTAAAAAAAAACACCATCACAATGTCCTGTAATCTCTACTGAAAAATCTGTGCAATCTTCTTCACAGATTATTAACTTTTCATCAATGTATTAAAAAGCACAAAGTAAGTAATCAGAAGAACATTAAAAAAAAACATGAAATGCATTTTAGATTTTCAACTTAAGTAAAAGCTTTTCCAACAGAGATATTGAAATACATGAACCATTGGATATTGCCATGTCAACAAAAAAAAATACTTTCATAAATAACACCTGTGTATTTGTTACGTCTTTTTACCTTGCAGGTACATGGGGTTTGATATATCTCGGAATTCTGGCTTAAGAGCACAGGAAGGATCAAACAAAAAGAGGTAACATGATTTATGGCCGTGTGCAAAAATATTAAGAAGGATGAATACATTTCATTACACCCTGTGCTTTAATCACATATAAGCATATTTAGTTTTTGTATTAGTTTGAGTAGTTAAGAAGTAGAGAAGTAGCAGTACTAGTGCTGGTTGTTGTAAAATAAGGGATAGTAGTAAATGACTTGGTGAAATGACTTATTGTAAGTCGCTTTGGATAAAAGTGTCAGCTAAATGCAATGTAATGTAATGTAATGTTAAGATAAACACTAAAAACCTCTGGTTGTCTATGATATTTCAAATCAAAGATACCTGAAAACTAAAGGCTTATTTTTAAGAGGAATCCCCAAATACATCGAACATAATGTGTTTAGTTCCATAGCAAAAGGTGGTGAATTCTGATGGTAAAAGAAAGTATGCTTCTCTCTCAAAATAGTATTTTCATTCATGACCTGAGCACAGAGCAACATAACCAAATATGCCTTTGTACAAGGCAATAGTTCCCCTGTTCTTGTTGTAATACTGGTTCCTTTGAACTTGATCATAGATCTATGGAAGCTAGCGTAGTTTGCATCGGCTCTTTCTACATCACAAATTAGCTGGTTACGCCAGAGGCTTGTGTCTTGATCAAGTTCTGTTGTGAATACATACACGACTTCCTTGTGTGATTTGACATGTGGTTTGACGGCTCAGAGTCACATCATACCCTGTGGCATCCATTACAGTGATTGGAGATGAGTTTGGTGATTACACTTGAAGTCATTCACATAGCATTTCCTCGGGAGTCGGGACGGAAAGTTCGTTTGTATGAGTAATTTCCTTCTTGTTATTGTGATTGCTCTCAGTTCTACTAGTTATAACCACACGATTTCATTTAGTTCCATTGTCTTTATCTGCACTAAATGTCCAACGAGGGAGTTGTAGCAAACTTATAATTAGCCACGCTTTGATTTATGGACAGGAAGTCCTGTCTCGGGGCATCTTTAACACACAGACATTGCTTTTCCCGTCAGTTTTCTAGTGTTTGGTATGTTGCTAATGAACAAAACAAACACCCCAAAAATATACTGTACCTTTAAAAAAGAAATGCATTGTCAGCAAGCTACAACATTTTTACAGTCGCCTTTCAAGTTAATAGCGGCTGAGTGTTTCTCAGTCAAAAGATAGATTTTGGGTAGAGCATCACTTTAACTGCGCTGAAGGGAACCACAAACCTTCACATTCACAGCTTGAAGCCTTCTTAGATAGGCATGTACAAGGCTGGCTGCTCTTTAAAGTAAAACTCCACAAATAATCTTTTTAACTGCCGCTGTTGGAAACTGGAGGCTGTTGGTCTGGCGCTGGAAGACATCTGGGAAAAATGCAATGTATCACCTTCAGGGATTCGTTGTGGCGCTTCTAGCAACTTGGGCGGTTGAGCTGGTGATACTTATTGAGTCTAGGCAGGTGTTTTGCAACAAACAATTCGACTTCATTTGCCATTCAAATATATTTGTTGGCCATTTTCTAGTTAACTTAACGATAGATTTGGGGGTTCCCATTGATTCTTGTTCAAATAAATGTGTTAATAGCAGTCTCTAGTTTAATGCATGTTTTAAAAGAGAGTTTAGAGTGTGTTTATCATCGAAATCCGTTCATCAATTTTCATCTTATTTTATTTGTCTGTGTCTGTTTGGAGGTTTTGGTGTAACATTGTATTCTCTTATCACCTCAAATTCTTGATATTATGACCTAAATTTGCTTTCTTGCCATCCACAAGATTTGTGTTGGAGTGTTGTTGATAACTGTTCTACCGGGCCTCCAAATAGCACATTACACAACACGGCCAGATGTGCAGTTTTAGAGCGCATGTGACTCTTAATGAGACAGTCGAGACTTTTTTCTTTCCGGAGTGAGAAATGAGAAAGCATGGTAACAGCAGCTGGACCTGCTTTAATAGGAGTTGTTTGTATAAAATAGAAATAAAACCAAATCAAATGTCATACTGATTAATGCGACAGGGAGTCAGTGTGCCTATTATAAATAAAAATGTCAGACCTGTTTATACACCTGTTTATACGAGTATAAATACATTTCAAATAATTAATTGGGGTTTCTAGGGTTTTTGAATACAGAAAAAGAAAGTAAAATGAAAAACAACTTTTTAAATAATTGACACAATTTACAATATGTTATCAGAAGATATTAATATCATTATTGATTATATATTTTATTTATTAAATTGTTGTTGAGTCTAAAGATATTTGTGGAAAATATTCAAATATCTTGTCTCTTCAGACCAACAGCCTGTAATAACAATGTAGAGCTGCCACTAATGACCAATTATCTAGCCATTCAACCCTTATTATATGGAATGTATAATGTAGCAGGCAACTTCATGGCTTTATGAGTGTAGTTAGCTGCTACAAGGAGAAAAGATGGAAAGAAACATGCCTACGTTTACTTCATTTACTACGTCAATAATGCCAACTAGTTGCGGCAGCCCTTAAAAATGTCTGTTATTTAATATATAGTGATTTCAAACTTGTGAAACTAGAAGGTCCCTTGGTGAGTGCAAGGTATGTATTAACCATGTATTAGTCCATGTATTAACATCATGATATGGATCCGCTCCAAAATGTGGCGACCCATGCTTCACACTTGTACCAAGTTTTATAAAACAAATGAAGCAATTTACAAACCAAACACTAAACGTAAACTCCTTGACGGATCCAAACGGCCAGCTAATTAGAAGAATAACTTTTGGATTGAAATTGTAAACACTGCAAAAAAGTATCTTGCCAAACAACATGATAACATAATTGACTTCAGTTCATAAAGTGACAGCCTCTCAACAACCGCAAGGCTGTTTCTTATCAGCGGACCTTGTTTGCCTCAGTGTCTGCCTCCTGTTGGTAGATTAATGTCAAGAGCATGTTATAATAGGCAACCATGGAGGAGCCTTGATAGTTGGAATATAAACTACCCTCTTACAAACCCTCTGAACTTAAACACATCACACATGCAGACGTGGTCTGTCCCGCAGAAGTCTGACCCTTTTAGATTTCCTCTCACATGAGTAACTTGTCGAGATGTTGGTTGCTTATGTTTTGGGCAGATGGATGTCTGCAGGTAAAACTGAGATAGTTTAGGGTTAGGTACAGTGTGAGGTGGTTTGGATTAGACAAGGACAAATATTTCATTTAAATTTAACTGAAAGGAAAGTATACTCGATATACTATTTTAAATGAGCTGTTAGGCATGTGTGTGTGTGTGTGCTGCTTCATTGCTATCTGTTAGCCAGCCATCTAGTTTACAACTCTTTGCTTGTCATGTCTAGCTAATTTCAGCACAAATAAACATTTAAACAAGGAGCTGAGCCAGTTTTGAAGCTAGTATTTCATATTGTTTTTGTGTTCAATTCATTAATTATAACCTATTCGTCTGCAGTATCTGGGAAAAACAATGTGAGTTAGAACTTTTTATTTTTTTAAACAGCTTAAACTATTATCATAAAATGTTTTATATATATTCACAGTAATTCAGGTCATATTTTTAAATTGCACAAATAATGCAGTCAGTACTTGATATTAATTATACTTTGAAGTAATTTAGCTATTTCCTCTCCAGGTTTTTAGTATTTCAGCAGTTGTCTTGTAGCACAAATTCAAGTTTTGAGTCAATGGAACATCTGGATGCACTAACAACCTCATGTAAGATGCCTATCAGGAGCGCTCAGTTAACAATAGCAATTATGGTTACACATTCCATTGTAGTCATTATTCTTCCCTTTGTGTACTATTGCCAAGGGGATGTTTAGACGTGAGCTGTGGGGCAAAGCTATTAAAAGCATCAAGGATTAACATGTTGTTATTTTAAATGTGCTGGTCTTTAGTTCTGGGCAGATCTTTAAACGGCAAAAAATATGGTCTAGATATGATTCAGTATTAATGTGTGCATTTTGCATACAGAGTTTTCTGCACGACACAGAGTTAAATCATCGATGTTCTCTCCACAGGGAAGTAAGCGGGGGTGTACGTTGCCTCTCTCTGTAGCTTCCTTTCCATTACCATGAGTTGGAGTTTCCTGACTCGCCTGCTGGAAGAAATCCACAACCATTCAACATTCGTGGGCAAGATCTGGCTCACAGTCCTGATAGTTTTCCGCATCGTGCTGACGGCCGTGGGTGGGGAGTCCATCTACTACGATGAGCAGAGCAAGTTTGTCTGCAACTCGGGCCAGCCGGGCTGCGAGAACGTCTGCTACGACGCCTTCGCTCCACTCTCACACGTCCGCTTCTGGGTGTTCCAAATCATCCTGGTGGCCACGCCTTCCCTCATGTACCTGGGCTACGCTGTCAACAAAATTGCCCGGGCAGAGGAGCAGTGCGAAAATGGGGGAGTGAGTGGATTGTCGCGGAGGAAGACCAAGAAGCCCTACCTTGCTGGCAGAAAGCAGCACAGGGGCACCGAAGAGGCCGAGGAGGACCAAGAGGAAGACCCCATGATCTACGAAATGGCCGAGGTTGAGAGTGACGGTGATGGAGCATCGAAAGGAGTCAGTGGTGATAAAAATGCAAAGGTCAAGGTGCGTCATGATGGCCGCCAGCGTATCAAAGAGGATGGACTGATGCGTATTTATGTGCTTCAGCTCTTGACGCGCTGCGTGCTGGAGGTGTTGTTCCTGTGTGGACAGTATGCCTTGTATGGATTTGCTGTTCCCGCCTCCTACGTGTGCTCTGACGACCCCTGCCCTCACAAAGTGGACTGCTTTGTATCCCGGCCCACTGAGAAAACTATCTTCCTCCTCATCATGTACACAGTCTCCCTGCTCTGCCTGGCACTCAATGTCTGGGAGATGCTTCACCTGGGCGTCGGTACCATCTGTGACATCGTGCGCTCTCACCGGGTGCGCCTCCCAGAGGAAGAGCTGTACGGGCTTACGCGTGAACAAGGAGCTCTTAATGAGGTACGACTGAGTGGAGACGATTACAGCAGCTACCCTTTTTCTTGGAACGCACCATCAGCTCCGCCTGGGTACAACATCGCCATCAAGCCTCTCCTGGTATCTACAGGGCACCACGACCAGCCACTTCCCATTACTGATCTCAATAATGCTAAGATGACAAGCAGGCAAAACCACGTGAACATTGCCCAAGAGGAGCGCCAGCAGTACACCAATAATGAAGAGAACCTGTGCAGAGGAGGGATGGGAGATGCTTCCAGAGTTCTTAAGGACATCCATCAGCCTCAGAACCAGCTGGAGGCCTACAGCCAGCCGCAGAGCCACACTAACAACCACAGCAAGCCTCACCGTGAGCGGAAACACAGACAGGCCTCCAAACACACCGCAAGCAAGTCAAACAGGGCCGGAGGCAGCAGCACCAGCAGTAGCAGCAAATATGGAGTCATAAAGGGCTCTGAGTGGATCTGAAATTCACACTACAGATTTGTGTTTTCGTTAATCTTAAAAATTCAAATCCTGATGCAGGAAGATGTTGGTGCTTTCTTTCATTCCCTGTGAATATGCAGAGGCTGCCATGCTGTAACCTAAGGTGCCTTAGTTAAACACAAAATGTCCTCATCACTATGGACTGAAAACAGTCCTACTGTCTATGTGAGTCTTTTTTTATTACCATCCAGGTTACACTTTAAAAAGTATTGTTTTTTTCTGAGTATGCAATATTATATGCACGTTTTAATTCATTGTTTTTCCGAGCCATGAAGATAAACAAGAGAGTATGTTTTCATGTAATCATTTTACAGTATTTCCATGAATTCTTTGAAGAGCCAAATGAAGTTCAGTAATGTTTTAAAAGTTTTTGAAATGTACCATTCAATGAAAATGTTTGGCAAAGTTTAATGATTTAACTGTTCAAACTGTTGTCATTGTCTTAGTGCCAAGCTGTTTTTTTGTTTGTTTCACCTTTATGCTTTAAAGGTTTTCTGCATCATTAGTGTTTAATTAACATAACAAACCATAAGCAGTGTATCTGGCCTGTTGTTCTTTTTCCCCGGCCTGGTATAATGCATTCGCTGTCATTAATAATTACCTTAATTTGCAGATTTTCAAATTGAAATGTCATTAAGGCTAGTCCTTTGCACTGTGCCAGTGTTTTGTGAAAATATATTTTTATGGTAAAAGAAGTGCATGGTTTGAATAAAGAATAGTTTTTTTTCATCTTGTCTTTGTTGTCAGAGTTGGTGTTAGGAAACTTATGACCATATAATATATATAATGTTTAAGTTTAATTTATCACATTATAGTCCACATTTTCCAATCACAATATATACTTCTAATTCATGTAAAACTGTTGGTTTACAGTTCAATCTATAACGATTTGAATTGCCAATGTAGGTTTAGATTTCTATATTTACAGACACATTGCCATCTGCTGGGCAGTAAGGGATAACAAATCATTCCCACTCATATATGACAATCTTTCTGATATTCAAGTTTCAAATTAGGAAAACCCTTTCTTGATTGGCTACATTGAATTATTCCCAAAACAAGTTTTAAAATAATAAGAAATAAAACGGTTAGTTATGTAGTTAAGTAGCTATGTGGCAACAATATGCTGACACTACATTCGTTGTGCTGCATTCAGGGTACTCACGTAAAACTCAAAATACAATCTTCGAATTTGACAAAGAATTATGTTGATGCTCCAGATAATGACTTATAAGCACATGCCTTATACAATAGACTAAATGTAAGTTATGTATAACTTCTTACTTAAATAAATAGCATTAATATTTCAACCGTTGAAAAATATAATAATGTCAGCCACCTTTCTGATGTCTGAAGCATAGACTGTCTGAAGCTAGTACGTGAAGGCAACCTTTTTCGAATGTGACGTCGACTTTACGTTCACGTCTCTGCCAGTGTTTTTAAAAAGCGGCGGTTGCTCATCGACCACCTTTTGTGAATAAGTAGGATTCATTTCTTTATTGTAGTATTCCAGGACAGTACAAAAACGTAAGTGTACTATGTTTTTGGCTATATTGGCCCTGACGACGAAGAAGCCACTTTAACAGACTTTTAAACCTCTTAACAAACTAGCAAAATGTTGTTTGGGGCCCAGGCGTTGTTGACGAAAGCTAAGCTAGCTAAGTTCAGCTAATGCTAGTTCAATACTGGGTGCACTGCTCTTTGGTATTGTAGTAACTACAATTTTATTCCAATGTATTGTAGTTGTGTAGTAATTATATGCTACATTGTTGTTTTTTGAAGAACCCTTTGTTGTGAAGTTTAAAAATATATTTTTTGAGCAAACTAACTAGTCCTAAAATATAAGGTTATGTCAATCTGACCATTAACAAAAACAAACTTTAAACTTTTAGACAGCCTTTCCTGCATGATTTTGATGATTTATTGATGAGCCACTTGCACCATGGAGACATTTATTTTAGTCTAGCAAATTATACTGCACTCAAAATTGTCAAAACAAAGTTATTAAACAATATCAGTACAATAGCTTTTTATATATGAGCTACCTGGCATCTTATTTTTTAGTTGCTCTCTTTCTAATGTGTATGCAGACTTATGACATGTATTTAACAGTGCTTTGTTTTTTTCTTTTTAAGTAGGATCCTGGTGTTTTTCTGTAAAGTTGTAAGCATCTCTACTGCACCAGGATCATGCAGCAACAACAGGCTGCAGAGGAGCGAGGCCTTCTCGGTTCACTGTGTCCTGGACAGAATAAGCTGCAGGGGAAGACCTTTTATCTGGACAGTTTGAAGAAACGCTCCACAACCCTGCTTTTGGAGGCTGTACCTCTTCTAGGAGGGGTAAGCATGTGTGAAGATTAAGTCAGTGTGGCCTGTGAATCTTAAGGGATGTAAATATTGTTAGTAGTGGTTTACATGCAGAATTAATTGTTGTTCTATATTAAAAAATGTTTTTGAAGTTACCAAATTGACTTAATACTAAGGCTGTTATCTTGGGTAAATTGTATAACTACATAGCCTCAAGTTAGGTTTTGAAAAAGGAAAGATAAAAGTCTGGTATAGATGTATTTTAGCTGAAACTAATGCTCAGTTCTGTGGGTTTTTTTTCCTTCTGAAGAAGATCGAGAGTTTTCTGCACAAGGATATAAGCTTTGTTGTGACTGGAAGCCAAGACGGCCCGAAGGAGCAGAAATCTACAGATATCAAAACAGAAGCAAACGGGAAGAGTGACGAAGCCCAGCATCCTATAATGCAGCGAGAGAGCATCCTCAGCAGAGAAAAACGCCGACCAGGAACTCCTAGACCGACGGTACAGAGCATCACTCACCCATGCATGCTTAAAACCTTTCAGATTTTACAAGCAATTGTGCCCTAAAACAATGCCACCACTGGCTTTGTAGAATGATGGTGCTGTTAATTATGAATACTATTTTCATGTCCTGCAAAAGCCATACCTAATATCACATGACCGAGAATCACCAGTTATCAGGTAATGCAAGGGTGTCAAACTCAATTTCATCACGGGCCACATTCGCATAAAGGTTGCATTCAAAGGGCCGGTTGTAACTATATAAATATATAATATATATATATAAAATACATTAATGTATTATATTACATAATTGCCTCTGAATTGCATTATTATCGGATTGGATAATAACTAATTAACTACGTCTGAAAGCAGAAGTCCAGGGCAAATAATTGCAAGTCTCTTCAGTGTGCATGTCACAAAACGAGATGCATTGTGGGACATGTAGTTTATGGACAACCTGCTTCTGTAAAGTGGCATGTAACCATATAATAAACTTTATATTATATTATATATTATATTCTTTGCAAGCTCTTGTGCGGGGCCACATAAAATGAAGTCGCGGGCCAGATTTGGCCCCCGGGCCTTGACTTTGAGACCCCTGAGGTAATGACTTGTAGAATGCCCTGATGCAAATACATATGACATTGTGAGACGTGTCAATTGTTATGTATATTTAGTATTTACACATTTTGAAAATGCTACATATAACCATTTAGATACATCGTTATAATCATTATTTTTGTATTAATGCTGTATTATTCTCATCAGGCTTGTGGCAGCCGTGGGAAGGCCCTGCTTGAAAAAGCCATTCGCAACAATGTAAGTGTCAGTGCAGCCAAAATGTGGTTTATCTTGCAGATCTGGGTGCTTTAATGTTTGTGGATATTGGGGATTTACTGACGACTGACATTATCTTGACTCCTCTGATGGTTCTGTCTTGTAGGAGCGACTACATGCGAGCAGTGTTTTGACGAATGCTCGATCATGGGGAGTGAAGATTGTGTATGTGGATGGTATCCTTTTGACTTATAACGTGATTGGATGCAAACTGCTATTAGAAATGTTGTGTTCACATTTGTGGTGCAGTGAACCTCTGCTCTCAGCAGATGGCACCATGTGAATGCTTTTGTTCTGTGCTACTGTGGTTTACTGATGCCAGCTGAAGAGTTCTGCATTTATATGTCACATTCTTTATCTAACAACAGTATACATATTATTCCTTAATGTTGTATCAGATGTCCTTTTTTATTTGAAACACTTGACACGAGAGAGCTTAGATGTTCCACACAGGAGGCCGGAGGTAAGATGTTGTACTGAATGCTTTTTTAAACTTCATTAGCTATCCAAATGCAGCTGTTTGTACATTCATACATTTCTAGCAAATAAATAATTTACGAAGGAAAAAGTAACGCCAGCATTAGTTCTCTAATTAATGAGTTTTATTTTGTATTTTTTCTTAAAGCTAAAGGCCAAACACCAAGCTGCTCAAGTTGTCAAAGGTAAGTTTATGGATGAGCTGCTCATATATTTGTTTCACAACAATACTGTCTCTCTGTGGGTATTTGTGCTCATTTAATTCATCTGTTTATCTCCACTTTGCCTTGTCTACAGCTGTGCCTTTGAGGTCATCCTTTGTTAAAATTGAAGATTCAAGCAGGTGAGTTTCATCTCTAATTTTCTGTAGTTTTTTTATGTCTATGTTTACACAAAATTATACTTTTTAATAAACGATTATTGGTAATGTGAATATGACTAAATGGGTAGAGGCAAATAATAGAAAAGCTGGAACATTTGAATACATTTAGAAGTTGGTCATCTCTTTCCTGTAATGAAGCCTTTAAAACCAGCTAAAGACAATTACTATCGTATTACAACATCCAAAATATAAGACGGGTAGGCGTGTGGCGCATTGGGTAGGGCGTTGGTGTTCGGGTGGGGTCACAGGTTCAAACCCCACTGGAGTCAGCATGTCGTTGTGTCCCTGGGCAAGACACTTCACCCCAAATTGCCCACAGTATTGAGTATGTAGTCGCTTTGGATAAAAGCGTCTAACATGTAATAAGACCATATCCATTCTCATATCTTGATATTGATGTTATTCTGATACATGGTCCAGCCCTACTGTATTTCAGAAGGAAGCTGATGACTCAGGTGATTTTTCTTGGCTGGTCCATCACCACCCATTCATTGGTCTCACAAACTCATAGTTATAGCTACTTTAATCCTGTGTCCAATACCAGGTAATAAAGAAACGCATGAGGAAATAACGTATTTTGGCCTGCGCAGGTTCATGTAATAGCTGTTCAGTATCAGATTAGACCCTTTTTTGCATGAGAGGGAAACTACAATGAGTTGCAGTGAACTTTCCCCATATTACTGCCCTTCCTATCCCCCACTGGGCATTGGTTGTGGAGGTTTGCATTTCAGCCCAGGCGATTTTGTTAATTGAACCTGTTGAGGTGTCCCATCGTGTAATGTGACAAGCCCCCCCTGTGATACCGCTCTCCAGGAGCCCAGAGCTCAAGGGGTTGGATTTCCATTTGATGACCCTTGCAAGCTCCACTGCCCCATCCTGAAGGAGATCTCTGTGTGTCAACAGGTCTTTTCACTTGCCATCCCAATTTAGTTAAGTGAAGTGCTCTGGCTAATGTGTGTAGAAGAACCCATGACATCTGAAACATTTCAGTATTAGATTATAGATAGATAGATAGATAGATAGATATATTTATATACTCATAAGTCTACCTGGGGTTGATCATAGTGTGTGGATTACAATATTTTCAATTTGAAAATATTATGTTGATGATACAAATATTGTATCATTGTTCAACCTCCATCCGGATATAATTGAATTTTGGTAAAACCTTTTATTTGATTTACATTTTGTGTATTGAATTATATTGTTTTTGTTTTCTATCCAGGAAATACAAACCCTTTCTTTTGCAAAATATGACCTTGCCTACTCTGCGCTACTCGGGCCGATTTAGTCCCTTTGAAATTCCTCCTCCTCCTCGGTTGGAAAAGCCGGCAGAGAAAGACGAAGATAAAGCAAGGTTTGTTTAACTGCAGTTATTGAAGTGATCTAAACCTAGGCTTTGCTAACAAACTTTTTTTAAAAGTCTATCTTGAACAACTCATCCTAACTATTGTTCTTTATAAATCAGGGAGAAGATAACAATTGAGAGCAGCATCCAGGACAAGTCTCAAACCCCACTCAGCTGTAACCCTCTGCAGCCCCCCAAAAAGAACGTGTCTTACTGTGAATGCTGTCATCAACCCTTCCATAATCTGGAAGAGGTAAAACTCTTAAACAATTACTTTTCTTTGCCTTGCATTGTTTTGATGATATAATTGTGACCGGTTGTCTTTGTTGGCCATTGCAGCACATTCAGTATGAACAGCACCGTGCGTTTGCGCTGGACGCCTCAAACTACAGTGTGGTGGACCAACTGGTGGCTGAAATGCTTCCAGGATTCAACACCGATCCAGATCCACAGTCACAGGAACAACTGGACCGGTGAGTTTTGATTTTCACCCAGCTAGAGTTGCATTGATAAGTTGATCTTCAACAATGTTGATAATCAATTACATTTCCCAATAAATAAAAAATGGAATGCATAAATTGCAGAACATTCTATAATCAGCCTCTGAAATATGAATATTTCCTGCTTTTCTCTGTTTTTATATCATATTAAACAGAGTACCTTCTGTTTTGAACTGAAAAACCAGACAGCACCTTGGATTTATAAGTATTCTCTGACATTTATTCGATGACCCGTTCCAATGAGCCAATCAAATGACTCAATCCAATGGGCCAATTAAACGACTTCATCCTTTTTTTATAAAAAAATAATCTAATCGTGATGAAAATAAGTGAATTGCTACTGACAATAATTTAGTTAAATCATTATTGGAGCCTTACACCAGCAGTTTATAATTTGTTGTGCAATTATTGTCATTTTTCTTTTTTCCACGGGTCAAAAATTGGGTTTTCTGAATTAAGAGTTTTCATTTTAAGATTCTCTGTCCTCCTCCTAGACCACCGACTCCTTTGCCTTTCTGTGAGCTGGAGCCTCTCACTGATGCTGAGGCGGAGCATGCTGTGCAGTCCCTGCAGAGAGGTTCACCTTCCAACATTCACCTCTCCAGCCCGACTAGGGGTCCTCCGTCCAGCTCATCACCAGGAGTTCAACTTACCATCCCAACTCCACCAGCCGCTCCACCTGCTGACATCCAGCCTTTCACTACCAACACCGACCTCCAACCTATTGTCAGCCCTCCTCGCACTTCAAGTCCAGCCATGCCTGTTTTGGATGTAGAACCACAATACTACTACTCAGCCAACCAGCTGCTTGATATTCAAGATCTCTCCCCCTGCCCCTCCCCCGACCCTTACTCCCTGCCTCCGGTCCTCAGTCCTCAAGTGCTTTATCCTTATTACATAATGGAGCCGTACTGCCTGTACTCAGACCCTCCTGTCCTCAGTCCTCAAATGTACGCTGCAGAGGAGACTGTGGAAGGACGCACTTGTGAAATGGACACTGCAGAAAGTGTGTCTCACTCTGTCCCAGATCTTACCCGACTTTTTCCTTCTGTGTCTCTGACCGATGCAGAAGTAGTAAAGGAATCAAACCAAGAAAGCTTTTTAGGTCAAATCACTTGTTCCACAAATGGTTTAAAGTTGCCGGCTACGCTGTTGTCACGCAGATCCCGCTCCCTCCCTCGACACCAGTCAGTGACAGCACCGAACCCCAAAAAGCGCTGTAGATCCGCCAGCCCCGAACACAGCCGGAGCAAAAAAAGGAGGATTACAGCAGATTTTGGCTACAGTGGTAGCTGGACTAAAGAAGGGCAGACAGCTGCCAAACCAGAAAGTGACACTATGCCAAAACATCAGCACTCATCGTTATTCGATTCAAAGTTCTTTTGCCAGGCAATACAGCCCTGTCCTGCGCAAGATGTTTCGCCAACATGCACTGAGGAATCGCTTGACTCTAAACAGATTTTTACCTCATTTTGTGTTCCTACTGTACTAAACTTCTCACAAACACCAAATCAAATGGAAATGTTATCTACTTCTGCTGCTGTTCAACTATCACAGCCACTCTCCTCAAAGACTTGTTATCCTCCACTTCAGTTCCCCAATGATCAATCTCCCAGTGCATTATCCAGTCTAGACTGTCAGCGTTCACTTTCCCACTCGGTGTGCATCGAGTCATCCCTCATCCCAGACTTTAACAGGCTCTCTTCGTCATCATCGGGCTCTGACTGGGACTGTGGCCTGCTGTCCCGCTTCGGAGCGACCTCTGCTGGTCCTCTGTCGCCCGCTGAGCAGAGCTGCGAGCTGAACCAGGAGCTCCTCCAGATGCCGTGCGCCTGGATGCGCGACACCAGCTATGAGTCACATCTGCACAACGTCCTCCAGCCGCCAAACCCGGCCGGATCGCTGTGCGGGGAAGAAATGGACCCATCAGCTTTTTCTAGGACTTTGGTGCAGATTGTTGAAGTTCAGCACTAATGGCTATTATCTTAGTCAATTTAAAGAACCGGAAGAATCTCTAACAGGAAACTTAAAGGCTCCAGACTTTGCAGCTGCGTATCCCACTGCAAGAAACAATGGGCCACACTTAAGCTCATCCAAATAAGTCAATAAAACTGAATACATATTTGAAACTTAGTGCAAACTAAAAAGTAATATTTAGGTGTTTCTGCAGATGTTGATTTTTATTTATTTATTTCGTAGATTTTACTTTAGTAAATCACGCGGCTTCCCGTGAATTTGAAGAGCATCCATTATAATTTCTCCTGTCAACCCTTTATCCTCTCCGTGCACAGAAGTCTAAGCAATATTCTGTATGTGGTGCTGACTCAGTCTTTCAGCAGCTATGTCCGGGAACGCATGGTGGTATTGAGAACTTAATGAGGCTTTTCTGAAAGGGGCATTACTCAATTATTGTAAGTGCTGCGTCTGGATCAGATCCCACTCACGCCGGCGTTGATGAAGCATTCGTAGAGTGGAGGACTCGCACAACCCGTGAGACAAAAATCTGTCTGATTAATGTTGAAATTGCTCTTTCCTTGTGAAGGTCGGCCAAAGGACTGACTTTGTCAAGGAGAGCGGTGGCTGCACAGTGTTGTGCTGCAGCCGCTACAGGCAGGTTTATTGTCTTAACTTGTCAAGTGTAAGGTCACCTACCATTAAAGACTCGTCATTGCTCTTAACAAATCAAACGACAAGTTAATAGTCAATACCCCATTTTCAAAGATCACACCTTCTGAATACGCTGCATGGTTATTTAAAAGTTGTCTGACAAAGACACACAAGGTTTCAGTTTATGGATGACAAGCAGTTATCTTAATAACTTGTGATGTAAATTATTGTTCAGTGTTTGAAAATAAATGATTTTACCATAAGCATGTTGTGCTTGCGAAGTTGTTGCTCAATTAAAACAAAGTTTAGGAATGTTGGTATGTTGAGGGTGTTTTTCCGTTAAATGCTGACTCAGGAGAGCTAAAGGAGAGCATAATCGGGAGGGAGGGAAGAGAGAGGGAAGGACAACAGGCGGTCAGTGTGTCCTGTTTCGACTCACCGTATTATGTATTTTTGTATCCCAATCATGTTGTGACCCTTACATTTGATCCTGGGACACTATATTTAGATCTAGACCACTTAAGTTTGGCATTCAACAAAAGTAATGTTCTCTGGCTGGTAAGGCTGAAGGTCTTACATATATTTGAAAAATAGCACAATTAAGGGAAAGGTAATGATCATGTTAATTTGTATGATATTATTATAAATCACCACCTCTAATGCATTTAAAATGTGTTTCTCTTTAGAAGCTGTTATTTCCCTGAAAACATCTATCCAAATGTGACTGGTTGATTTCATATTTATAGCTCCTATCAGGGGTTACCCTAGGCCTAGGGTCCCCGAACCTGAGTTTTGAGCCCATCAAGTGTTATCAAAGAGCGTGGGCGTGGGCCCGTCAAAACCCACGTGCTCCTTGTTACCAGGTCCAAGACTCGCGCAGCCTCACTGCTTCAATCAATCTTAGTATCATTTATCGTTAGACCGATAGGCAGGAGTGTGATTCCCGCTTTGAGGCTCCGTGACACCGAGACACACCATGCTGCTGCAGCCGAGCAGAGGAGCCTCGTCCGGGGGCTTTTAACTCGCTACAGGCGGGAAGAGGCGGTGAGAGATGCGGTCACTGCGTTCAAAGGAACCCCGCTGTTGTGTTTGTCTTCACTGTCAACAACACTGTCAACATCAGACCTGCTGCAGTTGCGCCCTCGGCTACTATCAGTTCATTTAACGGCGCTGCACCGAGGAAATCCCCGGGACTATGAGAGCATCATGCTCGCTGTGAGCTGCTTGCTGTTCGCTGCAGCGTGTGCACGGTGCGCCGTGGCAGGTAAGACCTTTTTTATATCATGTAATTGAGTAGTTTGTCACAAGCAACCAGTTATACGTGGTTAAAAAAAACAACATGAGAAATATACGTTTTATGTCTCGTATCGCATCCGTTCAATTTCATGCATCGTGTAATTGCATTGGTGTCAACGAGCAGCTGACCAGCAGCTTTTGAATTCTGCAGAAATTAGGCATATTGCATTCGCATCCGTCGACAATCACTTTTTTATCATGTGTCATCTGCAGGTCTGGGTGGAAGTCTGGAGGGAAGACTGCCGCCTGCAGAAGAGGTTGTTCAGCCCAAGCGGCTCCTGCTTCAGATCCACTCCCAGGATGAGCTGCTCCACAGCCGCCTGGACACCCGGGTCAACAACTCCACAGCCGGAGGGCAGGTGAGCTTTCTCTGCACCTGTGGCTGGTTTTTACATTCAGACACAATCACATGTTTATTATTATTCCCCTTCATTCAATCTCAGCTTCACCATTTTCTCATCAGTAGTGCTTGAGGACAAATGTTGAACAACATCGCCAAATGGTGTTTCTTATACAGAAGAAGGGCTGAGTTCTTTGAGACAAAACAAGAAGTTGAATATCATAGAAAGTCTGTTGACACATTTGAATCATGAATAATTTCAGTATAATGTCACAGAGATGCATTCCTCTTATTGAGATACAAATCCCTATATTCATGCTGTAGCCTACAGACATAATTTCTGTTTTGACATGTTTTAGTAATTATTTTTGCCATTCAGGTATTTCATTTTTTTCTTTATCAAATTTGTATAGCTTTTACTATAGCATTCAAAATACTATTGTGATATCTATAGATCTATGGGCTGTTTGAATTTAATTTTCATTTAATTTAAGAGGCACTGGATTATTTAAATGATATCATTATGTATTAGTAACATGATATGAATATGTCTTTCTTTAAATATATTATAACCTTAAAATAAAACAATATCAGGGAACATTACAGTAGTGGGAACACATTACATAAATAGATAACATGCTCTTATTATGTTTTTAAAATCTAGGAAAATGATGTACCTTTAGTCCTCAACTGCTCTGTGTCCCAACCTGAGTCACCCTTGTTAGTCCTCCTTTGGGGTCATGTGTCTGTCACTCCCCACACCCTGTGACACCCCCCACATGATACCCCGGCCATAACGGGGCAGAAAAAAACTCAGCCCACCCCCCCCTCATCTAGCTGCCTCCTCCTTTCCAGTCCATTAGATTATATTTCACACTTCTACCTGCCCTCTCTCGTTACCTTCACTATAAACGCTGTCAGTCAGTTGCAGGCTGTCAGTGGATATGACACAGCTCCGACCTTCAGCCACCCTCTGAGGGTGGCATGCTGTCTCATGAACTCTCTTTTGGAGATTATAGACGCCCATTGGAAGAAGTATTAATGCCGACATATTACAATATGCAAAATGATATATGTGGTAGAACCAGGATTCAGAGTTGCTCTACTAGTTGTAAACTACACATTTAAAAGCAAAAATAAACATACCATGATGTGCAAAACTTGACACAGCATGTATGTTAACACATTTAAATTATATTTAGATATACATTTAAGATGTAGTTTTTAACTGATACAATCTCTCAGTGCAATATCAGTCTTTATATATATAGTATATATTAATACAGGAGCATTTAGGAGTTTTAAAATACAGATGCTTCCCAAAATTGGTAACTTGTTGCCAGCAAGTTCACAATCTCAACTTCAAAAGGACATTAAAAAAATACTATAAGAAAAAATATAATTGGATGTTTTTCTTTCAACTGAGATAAACGAGGACCTGACATTTAATTAATTTCTCATGGTTAATAATCCATTATGTTCAGTGGTTAAAATGCCGAAAAATTATGTCAACTGCCCATTGTAAATGACTAAAGCCTATATAATGCTTTAATCCTATCCACAGGAATTAGTATACACTCAGACTTGAGAAGATGGCAAATATTTAGTGATCAAACTAATTGTTAAAAAAAAAATTGTCTATCAACTCTATAATTCAGTGTCTGAGATGGTGTCCAAATGGGATATTTTGTATTGGATGTAAAAATAATAAATCACTGTACAGTATAAATCTCCACAGTCTTAACTCCGATGCAGCTTTCTTATCTCTACTCACAGGCTGTGGGCTTTTTATTGTACAGTATATGGACCCAGTGGAGGTTTAGATTGATGCTAAGTGGTTTGCAGAGAGTGCATGGCAATACTAATGAGACCTGCCTGATGGGAGCCACCACAGAGCTCTGTCTCTAACGTGCACGAGGCTCACCTTGGAGCAAGGTTACACTGAGCCCCAACACTCAGTGTAATCCTAAAAAGCCTCGGGGATGGATGAGACTCTCTCCACTTCAAGGAGAGGCTACCAAAATAGGACATCCCATTATTATATGTCTTTGTTGCTTGTGTCTCTATGCATACTTACTGTTAATAACTGAATTCCTTACATCCATCAGATCCCTGCTCCACCCTCTCTTTTTCTTATTCTGTCACATTTTCTGCCTGAAAACATGAAATACTTGACAAATTAGTGAGTCATTTGTTTGAGTCAACGTCTGGGACCCCAACCATACATGGATTTGAATAAGAGAAGCATTTTTAAAAAAAATAGAAATACACTTCAGACTATAAAGCACTTATTTTTTGCACATCACTCAAAGTCTTAATCTTTTGCTTATCCACCTCCCATGCAGAAAGCGCTATGACACATAAACTAGAAACTGAAGCCTATATGAATGCATGACCTTGATGGTGGTTTGGATGTGTTAGGCAGGAGATACAAATGTTTCCTCTATTTGATGAAAATGATTGGACAACGAAATTATAATGCTGCTCAAAGCTGAGGTAGTGATCATTTCATATGATGTGATTGTGTATATACTGCACAGTATGTAGTGTTAATAGGGGAAACCGCTTAACGAACTAGAAATTGGGTAAAAAGGCCCTTGATTTCTGAGGTGTGCCAACCCAAAAACATTAACAGACAAACATAATACATCAAATTCAGTTTTTTGAAAAATGTTGTTGCTACTTTGATCAGTATTTGTACATTCAATCAACTAAGTTACTTTTTCCCCCATCCCCTTTACTCTCCTCCCTCCACCCCTCCCTCAGCCCGTCCATCTGGCCCAGAGCAGCTTCTTGGTGAAGGCCTTCGGCACTTCATTCATCCTTGACCTGGAACTCAACCAGTAAGTTGCTTCATGCTTGCAAAGCATTCACACGTCCACACCCCACTGTGTTTAATGGTTTGTTTACAGCACACACTGACATGAAGATACTTGCATAGAAAGTTTAAAGCACCACCTATCTTTCCTTACCCGTTTGTCCCGCCCACTTTTTTTACTGTATGTCTTGTGCGTTTGCATTATAAGGACTGGCTGCTTGCCAAATGTATACCTCCCCCTTTTCTCTCTTGCTCTAATGGACTGTATTTCTGTAATACCTTTCACTGGCTTTCCGAACACTTAGAATAAATGAATCTTGAGACCCTTTGGTTATAATCAGACATTTGTTGATCTAGATTCAGTCAAGTCATAATGTCTGGCTAGAAATGTTATTCTGTTAAATAGCACTCCAGAATAATGACCCAAAATGGCAGTTAACAGTCAGTGCTGCAATCTTGCTTTTCCAAATAAGCATTGAATTCAGGTTCAAACTAAATGTTAGAATGATTATTGCTCTTCTCCCTTTTTTTTCCTTCTCTCCAGCAACCTGCTTTCTACTGACTATGTGGAGCGTCACTATGGCGAGGATGGAAAGCTGTCTGAAAATATGGTAAGCCATTTTTATAGAAATTGTTCAACATTTTGGGATATACACTTCCTGTCTGAGACTTGAGAAAAAATCTTTACTACTCTCACATTGATTTTTAAGTAGAGTTGCAATATTGAATCAACTATGTGATTATTCAATGGACATACAAATAATCGCCTGCTGATTTTTGTGATGCAAAAAGGACAGAATATTCTGCTTCAGCCTCTCCAATATGGACATTTTCTGCTCTCTGTATTTGTATATATTCAGATAAAAGTCAAACTTTTCCATTAAATAAACTCTTGATAAATAATGCCATCCTCATTTTAATCAGAATTTAAAATGCATTTCCATCACAGACTATTTGATTTGTGCCAATGCATAAAGGTTTATTTAATTGTAATATTAACGTAACTTGTTTCCAGGGATTAATGTTTCCAATGGGTGTATTTCCCCTGAGAGAAGTTAAACAGAATCAATATTGAATACTTTAGGCAGATAATCCTAGAAATGGCAAATGTGTTTGAATGTGTCGAGGCAAGTAAACGTTTGTGAAGTTGGTTTGTTAAAGTGACTGTTAGCTCATCTGTTTTGCTGTATACTCTGTTTTCTTACATCAGTTAAAACATCATAAATCGTTGGCATCCATAAACAGCTGTCTGGTTGCATTGCACACAGATTTTTGATGTCCTCTCCGTTGTGCATTATACATTTGATCAAACAGCCTTATACCAATGTTATAATTTCTTTAGAGTCAAGAACATCTGATAGACGGCCTCTTTCTGTCTGTATCCTGTCTATATTTTAGTCTTTCTCTCCCTGTTCCTGCCCCTCTATCTCTGTCTCTCTTTCACTGTCTTTGTCTCGGCGACCACCTGACCAATCACTAGATGGTTGCCATGGCTTCCAGCAGTCAGCAGCGGCAGCAGCAGTGTTGGTCCATGTTGTCGTGTCGTGAGGGGAATTCAAATCATGTACATTTCTAGAAGCATGAACAGCAAATCTCTCAACCACCATTGTACCGACTTTTGTAAAACAATAATCCCAATATCCAAGGTCTGTGTACATTATGTAAATGATAAATTATGAAATGTATCAAATGAAATAATGTCCAACATATATTTAGAATATTTTGGAGCAAAATTATAAAACAAAAGTTATGTTGACACATTCTAAATAAATGAATTCTTAGAATATTTGTCCCATGAATTAGTAATGTTGATGGGAGTCTAACACTCAGTGAGCATTGAACACGTTTTTAGACCATAATGCAGCATTCTTCCACAGTACAGTAAATGTGTTCAGTGTCTTTTGTTTACCCACCATATATCACAGAGTTTATGCTTCAACTGTAATGGCCCGCTTGGTATATTGTCAAAGTCTCTTATGATCCATTTGAAAGGATCCTCCTCAAATCATTTTCAAATATTGATAATTGTGTTGACCTCAGATATGCAATGTCTAATGGCCTTCATTTGTTTACAATAATATGTATTTTGCCACTGAAAATAATAAAGTAGGATTTCTCATGTTTGGGGAAATGTGCAAAATACCTTTTGAGAATAATAGTAGCTCAAGAGCTGATCCTTGGGGAACACCATGTGGTACTTGCATGTTTTGAGAGTGGCAGCCCATTAGTCTGATAGTTCTGTATTGGGAAGTATTTTAAAGTTTTAGATACAATATTTACTCAATGATGACTCTTGCTCGCAGTATAAAAGGCATTCCAAAAAAGAGGAGTATGTTACAAATTAATAAATTAAAACCAAATGCTGTAGATTTTTCTATTTACAAAAGTCATAACTATACTGAATTGGTGGGACATTTAGATGAATACGGTAGGGTTAATTGTGGTCTATAGTTTATCAAATGTAGAAATAGCTTATATGGGCATTTAATTATCTGCATGCTACACTTTAGGTAGCTCCCTCCCCCTCCAACACCATTTCAATCTAATTTTATTTTATTTTTATTGACGTGACAATAAATTCCTCCTGCCTTTTGTGTGTCACTTTTTGTATTGGTCCCTGCAGTGTAGATCCATATTATTGCATAGAGCTGGTGACTGGTTCACTTGGATTGAATCTAAATGACACAGAGGATATATTGCATTAGAGATGAGGATGGGCTTGAATAGATAGAAGCTGTTTTATATATTAATGTTCTTCTGAGTTTTTTAGAAATGTGTAATAATGTCGATCCCTCGGAATTGTTGATGAAAACCCAATTGAAAGGAGGATTTTGTTTTTCTGTTTAATTTATTTAAATCTCTTATATCCTTAGCAAAATGTGGCTTTATTTGATGTGAAAGTTGACATGTATCTTGTTGTCACTGAGGACGTCAAACAGTCTTATTTATAATTGTGTACCATCTAGTCTTCCTCTCACTTTACATTAACTCCCATTGTTTCAGTCCTCTGCTCCTCTCAGCTCAACAATGCTGAGTCAAAGTCCAGGCATCGAGTTAACTCCAGCTTTTATAACTCACTTTGTTTCTTATGTCACATTTAATCCTCGTCCCTCCAGGACAGAACTGCCTATACGCCTCTATTTGTAGTAGAGTCACACTTCTATACTGCTGACTTGTCCTTGCCCTACCAGCACTGATGATATCTCATGTTTAATCCATGCTTTCTCATGAAACATGGTTTCTTTGTATGTGCGCGTGGCCATTATTTGAGCCCCATACATCAAGCACTTACAGCAAGCGTGTGTCTGCTGTTAGACAATTTGATTTCCTCCATTTAGCCTTGTAATCCGACCTTTTTATTTATTTATTATCTTGGCCCTGACTAAGTGCTGTGGGCTGTCTCATTATTCGGTATAAATGATTAAAGTCCCTTTTTTCTCAACAACTTAGCTGCCACTGAATCTAAATAAGCTAGATACAAGTAGGTATTCTTTTTGGTTAATTGTCAGAATGTGGCTTCTTAGCCTTAAACTAATCCCTGAAATGATCAAGTGTTGTAACTTCTCTTTTTTATTACAACTTAATCATTGCCTGCACATTATTTTAAATGTTTTCTTGCTCGTAATACATATTTGTGTGGATGCATTGCTCGTGATCTCTAAACCAAAATATTTAAAATCAGGAATTCTGATTTAATTTCTGACAAACTGAAACTACACTAGCCGAGTTGATTGTAGTTATATTGATGCAGAAACATTTGGGAGCCTATATCTGTTTTGATTTACATCCAATACTTAAGCAAATGCTTATATTTTGTAAGTGGAAGCTTCAACCCTTAGTGTTGTTTTGTGGAACTAGTGGACAAGGAATTTAAGCCTATAATGGTTTGCAATGTTCAACAGCTTCCTTGCTATAACCAGATCAGTGTAAAACACCTAAACAAAAAAAAGCATCAACATCACCCTCCCCCAAATTTAATCAAAATTGAAACCAGCACTTTGTGTCCTTGGAGACATCATGTTTGACAGACGGACAGACTCTGTTTCATTTGAAGCTCCCCCACGCTGGACTCCCAGCGGGTAAGGGATGAAAAAAGCCTTTGATTTTAGCTTGAAGCGGACAAATACAGTACAGTAGCCCATTTTAGATCCAGTGAGGAAGCCTTGCACAATAGCAGGTGAAGTCGTATTTGTAATGGGAAATATTTTCTGATGGGTTCCTACTTCATTTGACAAGACGTCAAAGACATTTTTCAGGCTCGGACTAAAGGTTGACCAAGCATAAAGGGCAGCAGCTCCACGTTGCCTCTTTTCTTTTGGGTCCAGAAGCCGTGCCCGACAACAGCAGGCTCAGGTGGCAGACATGACTTATTGGGGTTTGTTACAAACACCTGAAACCGACTCTCTCTTCCACACACACACACCACTCGACACAAACAGCATGTGACTGTAATCTCCATCCATTTATAGGCAGACCGCCTGATTATCCAAGAACACTATCCTTAGTGTAATACTGTCTGTCAACGGTTTTTTATTTCTCACACATTTATCATGCACATGTTGCTTGAATGAGCAAGTCTCCTCTCAGATTGTCGTAATCTGATCATTCCTGTACTGTGAGAGGCAGCGTGGAAACACTATCATCAAATCATGATCGTCCAGGCGAAACCTTTTAGGGGATTATGAATAATCAGGTGACGGTAGCTGGAAGCCAGGTGTAAAGTTAGGCTACCCATTACAAATTAAGTTATCGAGAGGAGGAAAACATTTTGCAAAGTGGGCTTCTCACCCTATATGCTCCAGGACTGTCAGATCATAGTAAATCATTTCATAGATAAATAAAGATAATGTAGATGTAAAATGAAAAAACGATTTAATTAGAAACGGTGTTAAAACATTATAGGGAGGTTTTTGATGTCCAGTTACAAGTCATTATCAACTTATACATTTTAACCACTCATTACATTAAAACATTGATACCAATGCCAAGTTTCTCCCATTTTGCCACTATAATTCTTACACTTGAATTTTCTCCACATCACTAAAACAGACACAATTTAGACCTAGAGCTTTTCCTTGTTGAAACTCAAACTTGGCTGCAGTTTTGTAGGTGTAGGTTTCCCAGAGTCTTTCAGGAGTCACTGATATCTTACAGTTGACCCACCAGTTCAGCTGACAGTCAACACCTGCCCTCTTTGTATTTAGGGGCTGAAAGATCAGAAACAGTGAGGGGATCACAGTCCGTTTTCTTTTCTGACATATGAGGTGATTTCTAGTGGATGATCACTGTCTCAATGTTCCTTATGGTTTGTTTCCAGGGAGGAGAGCACTGCTACTACCATGGCCGTGTGCGGGGGCTGCCGGGCTCCTGGGCCGCACTGTCCACCTGCCACGGCCTGCGGTGAGTCCAACGCAAATGTGGTCACTTCACCACAATTCCACATTAAAAAGTGTTGTGTTATTATGTGATTCACATGTTCTGTATTGCTGTAAATCCCCCCCCAAAACACAGTACTTCTGCTACGTTAAGTCAAGTGGAAAATCCATGCCAGCCCAGTTTTCAGTTCAGAAGAAAATGACACAAAGAATATCAATGAATATTTCATTTTTTTTCAAGTGAATCATTTACTGTCGAGCCTTTTTGATCACAATATTAATTCCAGCTGGAGCCATCAGTTGCTTATCTTAGTTTATTGTAAAGACTGGAAGCAGGGAAACGGCTATCTTGGCTCTGTCAAACTAAATCCACCTACTGGCATCTCTAAAGCTCAATAATTAATACATACAAACTGCCAAATAGCTTGGTACATATCATATCTCTTTCACAATAACACATTTACATTTTTACTCAGTTTTTGCACAGATTAAACAAACAAGATGTGAGCTGCTACACTAATTTAGTCACCTTTGTAAATCCCCAGGCTATTTTGTTTCCAGTCTGTGTGCTACGCTACAAGGCTGTTAGTTTCTTGTTTACTGTAAAGACTTGAGGCACGTGAACATATTATCCCAACTCTTTTTTAAATACTCAAACATATTTAACCTACGGCAGAGCTTAACCATTCCGAAAAGCTTTAATTACATAAAAAAACATGTACTGCTGGAGGCCATATTTAAAGCACATCAACACATACGGACACAAACTAGCCCTAACAAACTAATATGCTGCTGTATTTTGTGTTTTTCAGGGGAATGTTTTCTAATGGGAACTTCTCATACGGGATTGAACCTGTTGGCAGTGGAGAGGTGAGTCAGGTTTTTAGCAGGAGAAACCCGTCGGGGGGGGTGGGGGGAATCAACTAGTCGAATTAGTAGTAAACACACACATATGAATTTGGCATTAAACCAACGTTGCAACAATCTTGTGTGAATAAATAAAATATCGCAGCCCTGGCACTAATCGTTCAAACTCAACAACACACTGTTAAAAGTCGCCCACAGGCTCAATTTCTTTTTCCCTCTCCATGACTTAGCATCAGTTGAGACAGTGTCACTCTATCTCTAAGCTGCTGTATGGAAAGTATTGAGTTGACACGCAATCCACCACCTCTGAAACACATCTCCTGTCTCATATCTGAGGGAGACGTCATCTCACAGAGAAATGATGGACAAAAACAAAAGTGGCTTTTTGGATCTTTTCAAAATACTGAGATTTGATTTTTAAATAGATCTTGTATTAAAAAGAAATGGGTGTATAACAGACGGATGAATGGGAGGAGGAGAAAGGGTTTAGAGTGGGAGAGGCTGAGCTTTTTTCCATTAAGGCCCACAGTAATAGAAGTACAGCTCAATTCCATATACTCGAGAGATGGATCGATAGCCTCCCAGCTCATCTTGAAAACCGTTCTCTCCCCTCTTTCTCTCCCCTCTCTCTCTCTGAGAGGGGTTATTTTCATAAAGTATTTATCCCGAGCTCAAGTGTGCCACAGTGTCCACTAGTTTAATTGCCATTATGACAGCCCAGTGATTAATTAATTATGCATCAGAGCACTTCTCTCCCTGTTGATCCATCTCTAGCTCAGAGGACGCAGCAGCGCTTTCTCACCCCGAGAAGCCGTGGATTTGAGTCCAGGTTGAAGTTATTTCAAGGCTTATATAAAGTTGTCACCATAATATGATCAACTCTACATTTTATAATTTACAATTTTCCCCTCTTTTGACCATAATTGGTTAAGATTTCCTTGTGACCCAATCCACCATCAGTTGCTCTGACTTAAATAGTTTTGGCTTGAGGTGAAGTTTGACTTAGTATAACTCTTAACTTATTATTATTTACCTTGCAGTATGTGAGACTGTGTATGCAGGACCTGTTTGGCATTGAAGATTCAGTTTGCCAAACAATGTTCTGAGCAAGCGGCTCAGAAAAGTTCTGACATAAAACTCTATACTCAGCGACAACATAACTTTGGTTTTATACTTGCAGAAAAAAGGCTTACTCATTCTTCTATCCTCTTTCTCCGTTTGTTTCTCCATCTGTCACTGTCTGTTATCATTTCCCCGGACGCCCTTCAGGAGCACAGTGACCACATTGTGTATCGGATGCCCGACATTGACCTCTTCCCACCTCCCTGTCCAGGTAGGCCCGTTTTACCAAGAAGCTCCACAATGAAACTCCTCTCAGTTACTTTCCCCTGTAACAAAGTATTTCAGCCCTTCCTGATGCATTAAAAGTTTGATAGAAACAAAATCCCTTTACCTGGTCTGCCCTTCTTAAGCCTTTTTGACAAGATACCTGCTGTAATACAAATTATAGACATGTCAAACTGATTAGATTTTGATAAGAGTTTGTGATGTGAGGCAGCTTCGGTGTGTTATTTGTTGTCAAAAAATTAGATTTGATCAAACCTGGCAGGATGCATCTTGTCAACGATAAGCCCACAGGCTGTTTTGGGACAACATGTTCAGCCTCGTTCTTCGACATTGGATCGTTTAACCGAATGTTCTGTAACACAAGTCTGTTTATTTGATGGCTGTTCTCTCATACACACACGCACAGACAGACAGACAGACAGACAGACAGACAGACAGACAGACAGACAGACAGACAGACAGACAGACAGACAGACAGACAGACAGACAGACAGACAGACAGACAGACAGACAGACAGACAGACAGACTCCTCCTCGGGTTGTCCAGCTGCCCTCCTCGCCCTTGCTTAACGTCTCATTTGGCTGCCTTTTCTTTGCCTCTCCTCTTTGTCCCTGACACTATCTGCCTTTCTGGATGCCCCCCCCCCTCCCCCCACTCCTCCTTCCTGTTACCCAACCCCTGCTTTTCCTCTTAGCCTGCTTCCTCACCCCATCTCTTTCCATTTGGCCAGTTATACTCTCCCCTTTCCCTTCTCTCTCCTCCTCTCGCTGCGTGATATTGATTTTTCGACAGATCAGTGGACTAAAATACATGGTTACATCCATCTCTGGACTGATGACCAGCCACTTTTCCATCTCATTGACTCTGCATGTGTGTGTGTGTGTTTCCCAGGATGCTCTGTGAACAGCACTAAGCCCGGGGGGCAGACAGACGGCCACAAAGCCCGAAACGAGGAACTGAAGGATGGAGACCATGTGGCTGAAGAGGAGAAGCCTGTCTTTACAGGCGGCCTGCGACGCTCAAAAAGACAAGTCAGTTTTCATACTATGAGTCTCTTTCTCCTGAGACACACACACACACACACACACACACACACACACACACACACACACACACACACACACACACACACACACACACACACACACACACACACACACACACACACACACACACACACACACACACACACTTGAACGCACACAGACAGCCCAACGCCAGAAACACGTGGCATGCATTTCAAGTGTCACCATGAGGGAAACATCAGGGTTGAGAAATGCAAACACTATTAATATTTCACAGATGAAGCTGTCAGTCTGTGTGGATGAAGCCAAATGTCCACACGCATGCTGATAGCCTCTCTCAGCTTTCATGCTAATATGTTGAAAAAAATAAAGTAGTAGTGTTGTACGCCTGAAGGAGCTTTCTGAAATCTCAGGGGATGCTCCTTTGTTAATTTTGGATTTGGCTTGTACTACAAACTTCAAACCGAGTACTTGCAGTACTAAGTCGGTGTGTAAGGTTTTAAAGGTGTGGGTTTTCCCAGGCATGATCTTTCTAACTTTCATTTTCACCTTTTGACCCTAAACATCAACATTAGTGGTTTCAATTAAGACATTTATGTATTTATGTATGTCTGTTCACTTCTCACTGACATATTACATTTGCTGGGATCAGTAGAAACACCTGGATTTTGAACTGTGTACCAGTAAGCACCTTTGAATCAAAATGTGTCACTTATCACAAAATAAATATGACCTAAATAATATTTTCTTTATATTTTTCACTGCCACTTCTCTAGTCTTTTTGGGCTTTCAAAGTTGTGTTTTATTACTTGTTAGACTCCTGAAGTATTTGGATATGAAGATCCAGAGCAATGTTCTCTCTAATGAAAGAATGATTGTTGCTTTCCAAGTTGTGTTTCCCTCTCAAGGACAAAGACTAGAGTTTCACCAGCATCAGCGCTTGTGTGTGTCTCTTTGTGTGTGTGAGTAATTCAGTAAAACCTGCTGGGTTTGTGTGTGTGTGTTGGCATTGTGTTTGTGTGTGTCTGTTTGTCCTGTGTGAAGGTGATTATGACAGCGGACTCAGAAGTCTGACTGTGTGGATTTCTTTCGCCCCCTCCAGGCGAGGAGAGGCCCGCGCACCGTCCAGACTGAGACCAAGTACATCGAGCTGATGGTGGTGAACGACCATGAGCTGGTACGTGTGAAGCCTATATTACCTTATCTCTGTAGCTGCTGAATGAAAGCAATTATAAGAAGTGAGCGTGACTCTTATTAAAAAAGGATTTTAATCAGCTCATTAGACTTTGTAATCAGTATTAAAGTGTTTCTCCTCTCCTTGTAAGTTTGTGCAGCTTCGACGGTCAACCACTCAGACGAAGAACTTTGCCAAAGCGGTGGTGAACATGGCCGACGCAGTGAGTGGAAATATTGTTAATTTGACTATGAGCTTTCTCTTCAAATCATCCTTTTGTCTTTAAACCATGTTATCCCTTCGTAGGCAGTCTATTCTAGGAAGTCTCCAGAGATTAATCAGGAAAGTTGCCAAATGTCTGAGTGTTTCTTCCTGCTGATGAAACCTTCCTCAGTGAGAGAACTGCCATCCCTTATTTCAACTTTTAACATCTACTTTAATGCCATATATTTGCTATCATCTCTTGAGGTCTTCATAACCTTTCACAGGGGCTTTTTATAAGAGTCATTTCAAGCCCCGTAATGTTGCATTAACATGAGCTACAGACAAATCACCTCATACATAACATAACTAAAGACCAAACATGAATTAGAAACATACATAAAGAATGACATTGCCCATCTTTCTTGTGGTTAGATGTTCTTAAAAAGGCACCAAACCAAAAGCAACTACACCCTTTTAGTTCCAAAATAGTTAAGTATGTTCAGTGTTAAGTCTTCTTGTTGGGTTATCTACCCTTTTTGCCGTAAAATATACCCATAAAAAGCTTTATCTTGATATATGTAACACATTTCCCCCCACCTCTAGAAAATAAATATAGAAATAAATAAACGTTTAACCAGGATAGATATAAATAGTTCCAGTGTCTCAGTCTACTCCTTTTAAGAAATGGAAAATCTTTGCTGTAATACAGCGACATGTTGAGGCTTTACCTAAAAACCCTGAGCTGTTAGCGACGTGTTTAATTACCTTTATAAGATAGGGCTGATCGGACATGATTACTTTCCATAAAAAGCAGGTGAAGTGCAAAAAATAAAAAAACTCCCTCTGTGTCGTCTACTGTAACGCTCGCACGGGAAACTCTTCAGACCTAGTGATGCTGGTTTCCATGACAACCGACTGCTGGCTGCTTTCTCCCACTCAAACAACTCTCTCCGTCATCTACAACATGTAACTCTCACTTAACCCCGAAGACCTGATTTCTTTTTATCCATCTAACAGGTTGTTAAGAGCAGTGCAGTTTGTTCTTAGCGTAGGGCTTGAATCTAACATCTTATATAATCTCAACAGTTATATTTATTCTTTATCACAATAAAACCAACATTTAAAATAAAGACAGTTGGCTAAACCCTTTTAGTCATTTTATTGCTGTTTTTGGGTCATTTTAAATGCTCTTATAACATCTGCACCAAGTTCCCATGAAACTCTTTTGCTTTGTTCCATATTTCACAAATGTTTTGTTTCTTATTTATTTGATAAAAGGATTTATTTTGTTTTGTCATTAGTTTCTGTTCTAATCCGTTTAAGCTTTAGTTCTTTGGAGGTACGATGGCAAACATCAAGAGAAAGGCTTTTTTCTGGTGGTTTTTTGTTGTTGTTAATTTGTACATGTTTCCAGATCTACAAGGACCAGCTCAACACTCGCATCATTCTGGTGGCCATGGAAACCTGGTCTTCTGAAAACAGGATCTCCGTGGGCGACGATGCCCTGCTCACCCTGCGAGACTTCATGAAGTACAGGAAGGAGAGCATCAAGGAGCGCTCCGACGCCGTGCACCTCTTCTCGTGGGTTCACTCTCCTTATTTGAGATACTGGTGTTGTTGTCGTCCTACTTCATCTTCTACTTTCTCTCATTATTTCCTGCTGCTTAATTTTCTTAATTTGGTCTTTTTCTTTATTCTTCCCCCTCTTCCCTGTATTCTTCTTTTTCTTTTCTGTATTCATCTTGCCTATTCATATGAAATGCGTATTAGTAGCGTGAGATTTCTGTCTGAAGGAGTTTGTCACTTATTGGTATTATTATTTTTTGTATGAATGTTTCTTATGAATATCTCGTCTTCCCTACAGTGGCAGGACGTTCATGAGCACCCGCAGTGAGGCGGCCTACATCGGGGGAATCTGCTCTTTAACTCGAGGTGGAGGCATCAATGAGGTGAGATTTGTGTCCCTAACACTGTTTATATTGATTTAAGATACAAATCATGGTAGTTGTCCAATGAACCTAATACAAATGGTTTATCAACCCTCCTGTTGTGTTCGTTTGAATCGTTTCCCCCCCATTACTTTGGTGTTCCCGGTCAAATTTGACCTGTCCCGTTTTAAATACTCTTACATTAACAAAAAAAACATGAATCAACACCACATTTAATTTAACACTTTTTCATACTGTAAACAATGTATCAGACTACTGCTATACACGAACAACTGCAGTAAATATACAAAGAATACACAATGAACATTTATTTTTGTGATGTAATAAACATTTATTGTAAAGGGAAAAAAAAGCATTCAAAAACAGAGACCAAATTCTGATCAAAAAGTTGACTAAACCACCCAAAATTAAATGAATGTGGTGATCAGCAATTTCACAAGTTCAAATGTCTACTGTGGAGGATATCGTAAAGCCTCGATGCAACCAAATGTAAATCACAAAAAGTTATGAGCGATGAAAGTAGTACCTCGCTCAGATTTGACCTGAACACAACAGGAGGGTTAAGCAGCAGTGACTCGGGTATAACTCATGACACTGCACTTTAATATCTTTAATATTATTTACAGTTGTGATTGAGTAGTTTTAGAAGCAGGTAGCATGATTGCTGCACAGGAAGGTTAACTGAGTTAATACTGGGTGCTCTTCATCTTAAAGGTGTTGCAAAGATTATATCCTGCAAAAAAGACATTGAAGAAATATACAATTCAAATTGAATATTGATGAACGTTCTGTGATATTTATTACAATGACATTTTATAGCCCTTATCCAAAAAAAGCATAATTTATATATTATTTTTGCAGAGTGAAGAAATTAGTATTGGGCAACACAGCAGGATATGTAAGGCTTCCCCTATAAATAACATCTGATGAAACATCTAATGGAAAAGCCACAAGCCCTTAGAATCAACTGAAATATGACATATTCATAAATATTCCTTTATTGGCTCCATAGGCGTTTCCCAGAGATTCAGTCAACATTTGATTTCCTTTACACACCAAACTAAAATAGTTATGGCAAATATATGATGTGAAGTTAATGCTTATTATTTGCTCCATCATAGTGTGTTAATGCCGGTTATCTGTGTTCATTTGCAGATAGTACATTTATAACCCTCACCTGTTGCCAATTAGCACCAGGTTTTCTTTTGTCATACAAAATAATGGATATCATTTTTCAGCTGTTATTTTAAGATGTTTATATTTAGTTTACTCTATTTACTGTCCCTCATGTGTCCAATGTAATATGTGTGGTCTTATAGGGTCACGTGTTTAAAGTAACAAATAGTTCAAATGAGTGTCTGACTCAGGTAGAGTTATTATCTTTAACTGTGTGTATGTGTGTGCCTTCAGTATGGCGGCGTTGGCCCCATGGCCATCACACTGAGTCAGAGTCTGGGCCAGAACATCGGCATGCTGAGAAACAAAGAGCGACTCGCTGCAGGTTAGACATACACGTGCATGCAGACACTGGTTGAGATCTTCATAGGGGGACAATCTCTTTTGACATGGATCAGCGACACCTAACATACTCTTGTTTTTCCTATTTATTATGGTTTCCTCCCATTTTATTTAAGCTAACTAAAGCCGTTTCATCTTAAATCTGTCTCTTACAAATACCCGTTGTTTTTTTTTACCAAACTCAAGTAGTTTCCTTGTTCAAATCAAAACCTTCATAATGGCTTCTAATGTTTTTTTATCTTTAAATGTGTTGTTCTTTTAATGTATTTTAAACTGCACACGTGAAGTGTTTTTGAGTTCCTCTTAAAAGCTCTGTAATTATAATGTATCATATTAAAAGTATTATTGTTAGCTTTGTGTGCTGATAGTTTTAAATAACACTCCACCTCTGCTGTAATAACAGCTCCCTCTCGTGGGGAGATCTCAGAGTTGCTTGATGATATTTGTTGTGTGTGTCCAGGAGACTGCCGGTGTCCCGACCCGTGGCTTGGCTGCATTATGGAGGACACAGGGTATTCACCTTTTATTTTCCTACATTAAGAAATCTTTCTCAGGTGAAACAGGAGTCTGTGAAAACAAAAACAGATATTTCCACACTAATTTACTTGTATTTGTTGTTAATTATGTATCTGTAAAGCAGCTAGCATCGTTAGGGTTGGGGGTGATTTCTTTATTTGAGGAATATCTAATGTACTAAATGAATCTTTATCTGGGTGAAATATCAAAAGCATTTTAGTTGATAGGTCCATTCAGATTTTCTGAAGGGTTCAGGCAGTGTTGCAAATTCTGTTGCAAACAAATCTAACAATATTGATTTATTTGTCTTTGTTTGAATTGTATCAAAAAGCTACTACCTACCCAGGAAGTTCTCTCGCTGCAGTATCGACGAGTACCTGCGTTTCCTCCAGCTGGGAGGAGGCAGCTGTCTCTTCAACAAGCCCAACAAGGTGAGAGGTGATCAGCCATCACTGCCTGGGGAGTTTAATCACATTCACTTTGTTTATATCACATGATAAACAATCAAAGCAAGTCTAAAGACCACATCACTAAAACCTTTTCAGTACATCAGTACACGCAACACATTTTGTCTGTGAATAAATTAAGATGAAATAGTTTGAAATGTATTTGTGTTGTCTGTTTGAAAGATATGTATCAGTGGAATTGACTTTACATATATGTCCCCCCCCTGTAGTTGTTTGACCCACCAGAGTGTGGGAATGGATATGTGGAGATGGGAGAGGAGTGTGACTGTGGATCACTAGTGGTGAGCACATTTCACTTTACTCATATCTCACTGCTTGTGTTACACACAAAGACACAATCGATCTAAAGATGTACTATTAACCCTCTCTGAACCATAGGAGTGTGCACGGAGTGGCGCCAACTGCTGTAAGAAGTGCACGCTTACCCACAATGCCATGTGCAGTAATGGGCTCTGTTGCAGGGACTGCAGGGTGAGCTGCCTTAATACATCACATCATCTTCATAGTTTGTTGCTGTTTCTTAAGGCTCTGACTAATTATTTATATTTCATTTGTCTTTTCCATTCGTCTTCTTCTATGGTTGTTTGGGACAGTACGAGCTGAGAGGGGTGACGTGCCGTGACGCTGTAAACAACTGTGACATCCCTGAGACTTGCATGGGAGACACCAGCCAGGTAAATGTCTCATTATACATTTATAAAGATGCTTTAATAATCTTTTGAAACTTGTATGTTTGAAAATAATAATAAATAAGATGCTTATAGAATGTAATGTCATCTCTTGCAGTGTCCTCATAACGTCCACAAACTAGATGGCTACACGTGTGATGCTGGACAGGTGAAATCAAGCTATTGTTTTATGTTTTTGGTTGCTTTTTTAATTTAAACTTCGTCCTCACTAAGCACATTTAGGTGCTTTTAACATTTGACTTCACTGTATGGCATACATTTAGGCATGGGAGTTTTTTCAGTTCAATCTCAGTTCAATAATATACTGTGTAGAAAAACCATTAAAACATATATTTTGATCCGTCAAACATTATAGAATTATAGTAAATCATGGTGTTTTTAACAATCTAGAGCCTGCCATGTCTGCTCTACAAAGTGTCTGATGCAATACATCCTAATAACTGTTGTTACTGATCTTTGATATGATAAGGTTTTTGTAAAATAAATAAACCAAAGTGACACTGTGTAACCCTCTAAAATCTGTAAATATTGGATGGTTATGACTAAGATTGATCTTTGGTTAAATTATATTAATAGATTAATGTATGTTTTTTCCTTTTTAAGGAAATAAAAGCAACTTTTACAACAAGGCACAAAGGTTATTAAAAAAATGTTTCTCTTTTTGTCTGTCTTCTCCAGGGCCGTTGTTATGGAGGCCGCTGTAAGACCAGAGATGGACAGTGCAGGAATCTGTGGGGCTACAGTAGGTTTTCATTGGATATTATTAAGCTTACATTCTCCAGGTTGCATGGCCCTCTGATAGTTTAAGCAGGCTCACATGTTTGAATCTATTACTTGTTCTGAGTAACAATTACAGCAAGGCTATGGGATGTTCTGATAAAAGTGAAAGACTCTTCTGTTCTCTCTGCTCAGACTCAGCGGACAGGTTCTGCTATGAGAAGCTGAACTCTGATGGCACAGAGAAAGGAAACTGTGGGCCGGACTCCAGCGGTCAGGGATGGGTTCAGTGCAACAAGCAGTGAGTGAACAGCATGGCTTCAGAAAATACACTTTATTCTGGCAAACACACAGAAGTGCCAGAAACAACATGGTTGGATTGAGGATGCCTGTTTTTTGGTTTTATAGAATTCCTTGAGTCTTTAAATGTGGAGCCTTTAGTCAGTTTTAAATCATTGACCTTCTTCTTTGCCTCCATCAGAGACGTCCTGTGTGGTCTGCTGCTGTGCACCAACCTGACGGACAGGCCGAGGTTTGGTGAGCTGCAGGGGAGGCTCACCAGTCTGACCATCCACCACCAGAACAGATACATGGACTGCAGGTGAGGCAGCTTCTCTCTGGCAGCTCGGTTGATGAACAATTGGAGGATTAAAAAATACAGTCGGTCGGCCGCTTCATTTACATGTTTTCTTCAAATGTCTTCAATTTTAGCAACATGACATTCAGTTCACCTAAGTCTTTTATTAAATGTTACTTTTATTGTGATTCTATTATGCACTGGTGTATTATTTCTTTTATATTTGTTACTCTTATTTTGGATTATCAAAGTTCCGTTTTATTTTAATTGACCTTATCTTAATCTGGATTCACTATGTGCAGGGAAGATGATGATTATTTTGTTGTGGACCTTGCACTTTTCTTTCTGGTAGTAACAAAGAGATTGACAGACACTTACAAATGTGTAAAACAAATCATCCAAATGAGGAGGATGGTAACAAAAAAGAACACATAAAGAAAGCACTGATACACCTGATACACTTTTGATACAAATAGTAATTTTAGTCAAAAACAAAAGACTTATGATAGTTGGCCGCTTAATCTAAATGTTCTTCAAATGTCTTCAATCTGAGAAATATAACTTGTAGTTCACTTAAGTCTTTTATTACATTTATTGTGATTTTTATTTCTTAAATATTTTACTCTTGTTTTGGCATAAAATACTTTTGGATTATTACATTTCTGTTTTATTTTAACTGACTTTATCTTAATCTGGATTCACTACATGCAGGAAATATGATGATGATGATGATGATGATGATGATGATGATGATGATGATGATGTGCTGGACCTTGAACTTTTTGTTTTGGTAGTAACAAAGAAAGTGACAGACACTTAAAAATGTGTAAAACAAATCATCCAAATCAAGGTTTGGAACAAAAAAGAACACATAAAGAAAGCACTGATGTCGGAACAATGATTCATCCTGGAACTGAACCCAACGCCTTTGATATAAATAGCTATTTTAGTCAAAAACCAAAGACTGATGATTGTGACCCTCTGACTTTCAGGGGCGGCCATGCGGTGCTGGATGACGGCCTGGATATGGGTTACGTGGAGGACGGGACGCCATGCGGGCCCAACATGATGTGTTTGGAGCGCCGCTGCCTCCCCGTCACCACCTTCAACCTCAGCACCTGCCCCGGCTCCTCTGTGTCACACATCTGCTCCCACCACGGGGTGAGTCTGACTGAGTTCTGCTGGTGGGAACTACTTCTTGTGTTTAGTAAACAAGATAAGCTTTTAAATGCCTGCACTTCCCCTCCCTGTTTGCAGACTTGCAGCAACGAGGTGAGGTGTATCTGTGATGCCGACCACACCGGGAAGGACTGCAGCGTGTTCGACCCGATTCCCATCCCCACCCCGCCTGAGGGCCCCGTGTACAAAGGTACATTTAACTACACCGAGCAGTTTACCTGTAATGTGCTTTTACCAGTGCAGATACTGTGGCTCCTCACCCCAGTGGAAAAAAAGAAACTTATTAACAAAACAAAAGTAATTTCTCTCCTCATTAATCCAGAAAATAAAGCAAAAGTTGTCATCAAAGGATGGTCTTAAAAACTGCGACCTGCGTCCCGAAACAACTAAAAGTCATTTTATTTTTTGTAACTTAGACTATTAAAATATATAATAATAAATAAAGTAAACACATTTGTTACATGTCATTATCAACAAATAATCTAAGAACAATCAAATTGAATTTTACCGAAACGTTAGTCATAGATTTATTTATATATTGCTTTAAAATAAAAAAAAGTGTAATAAAAGATAAATATGTTTTGTTGTTTATTGGTGTCCATACTTCAATATCTTGTCTCACTCTTGCATGTACCCAAAGTCCACTTTCACTAATTCATACAGAATACTACAAGTAGTTTTTGTTAATAATAATACATAAATAAATAATTACAGCACTGATAATTAGAAATAGAAGACTAAAGGATATGTCTGTCTATTTTTTGGTATTGAGCACACTCACATTATTATTTGTTTTCCTATGTTCCCCCTCACACGTTGACCCCTTCACCCCCACAGGTCCCAGTGGCACCAATATCATAATAGGTTCGGTCGCAGGTGCGATTCTGGTGGCAGCGATAGTCCTGGGGGGGACTGGCTGGGGATTTAAGTAAGAGTTCTGGCATGCCTCTATCTGTTTGTGCCTGCTGTGTTTCTCTGTCAGCTAACACACACTGCTGAATGCTCCTCTGCTTGTTGTCTGATCCATCCTCACAACCAGAGACCATGTGGGATTATTGTTAATGCTGGTGGACCAATTCTGAATTATCCTACTTCGAAACCTGCCTTTTTCTCTCTGGCTAGTAAACTCTTTAACGACATTCTCATCCTGACATGGCATGATTGACCACTTTGATTAATGTGTGATTTTTTTTTTTTAAATGTTCTAAAAGTATAAGAGGTTAATCCTCATCTCTGTTTTAGGGTAGCATTTTAAGGCTACATAGATGCTTCTTGTATACTTGAATCTCTAACCAAAGGGTGGTTGGTAGAGTTGAATTGTGGGAAATGTAGGCACCAGATTCTGACAGGTTTGACTGTTTTGGAGGAAGAATGCGCGGAATAATGAAGAACACCTCTATACTTTCAAATCTCTCCTTTGCGATTCTGACCGTGCTGTAGGAGTGCAATGTGAAATCAGTTGAATGAACTATGCAGATTCTTACAAACCCCCCCCAAACAAATAGCTCTATAATCTCTTTCCATGTTCCTCTCCGCACGACTGGATCTTCTTTCTGGATCTTCTTTCTGGATTTTGTTTATTCACACTCGACATGCTGCCTTGCCTCATGATAGCTTTGCTGTGGCATGCCTGCAGAATGTAAAGAGACTAAATGCTTGTCTGCGACTGTCATCATTTGCATTCATCTCATGAGTAACATTGAAGCATCGCAAGATAGATTGTACAGTTGCAATTTGTTTCTAGACTTTCGGGATAACAAATATGTCTCTTTTGATGCTTTGCATTTAAAGCCTTGGGTTCATTGCATGTTTTTTTTACATATTTTTCTCTGCTGCTCGCACACATTACAGTTCAGTTGAATATCTGTCTTTATCTACTTCACTTGTCTTTTCTTTGTCTGCTCCTCCCATCTTGTTCCTGCCACTCTGCGGATCCAGAAACAACCGAAGAGGAAGGTACGATGCCGCTTAACCGTCATGATTCTGAAAACATTTACTCACTGGTTCATTATGTCGACATAATGCTGTCTGTTTTTATAAGAATCCTCTCCTTTTTGATCTGCTGAGCACCTTCAAAGATGCATAGGCCCCCCCACACACACACACGCACGCACGCACGCACGCACGCACACACACGCACCTGCTTCAATGGCTTTATTTTTATCTTCAACTTTTAATCTAATAATTATGTGTATAGGGAGGTATGCAGCATGAACCAACGCCACATACATTTATGTAGCCTTTGGTTTGCATTATTCTCCCATAGATTTCAAAATACACAACAATTTATGCAATTTAATCATAATCCAAAAATCCTCTATTACTTATAATCTGTAATACCGGTTTGCTACAGTGAGTGTCCCCTTACTAATTTGGCTGCCTTTTTTTTAGAAGATAGCTGCAGTGGTGACTTTGTAATGTTGATTTCATATATTTCAATAATAAAAGGTGAATGCCTCTTTTAAGTTTTTGGTTTTGGTTATTTTTTAATGATTATCTATTACATGGTTTAGTTTATTTTCTTGATTCTTCTATCAACAGAAAAATGTGTCAACAATTATATTAGTCTGATTTAATGTCTTTTCTTTGCTAAATATTACATACATTTGACTTGTTTTTGGATACAACAAGATGTCACCTTGGGCTTAACAAATCCTGAGGGGTATTTTAAAATAGTTTCTGATATTTTGTATACAAAACAACTCAATGAAAAGAATAAGCTGGACACTCATATATAATGAAAAGAATCATTGGTTGTAGCTCTAATGAGATTTCTGCTATGTTTAAATGAATCTAAGCTGCCCTGTGTGTGCTATCAGATTCCTTACTGTTCTTCCTTCTCTTCCCCTCTTTTCCTCCTCTTTTCTTCTTTCTCTTCTCTTTCCAGAAATGCATGAGCCGTGTCTCTCTGCTGTCCTCTCTTCCTTACACTGTGTCCAGTCCGGCACGAGGAGACAAAACAAAGATGTCTTCCACTTACGATCCTTCAGACCTCTCCTGTTTCCTTTTCTGATTTCATTACCCCTGTCTCTGTTGGCTTCCTGAAAAGTCTCATTATTAATATTTCTAACCGAGCCCTGAGGACACGTTCCCACCGGATCTGGAAGACTGTCACTAAATATCTAGTCCCAAACATAGTCCGTATCTCCAGCCATTTCATTAGTTTTTTGCATTTCTACCCGGGACACACTCAACCCTTAACTGAAGTGTGTATACTCAACATCTTAAACTCCTCCTTCCTCTGGTTACAGCTGATCTTCTGCCACATTTACTTAAAGCAATTCCTAGTCGGGACTTTTTTTGGGAAGCTTTCCCTTTTAATACATATTTAACCTCATGAGGAAACATAGAACATTGAAGCTAAGATAAAAAAAAGAAAAGAAGACATTTTATCAGACCAGATGAGGGTTATTTTTGTATGCTAGGGGCTAGGCCATTCCTTAGTCATACTTGCTCCTTATGCTGCCTTCCATTATCCAACAGTAGTCCATACTAAATTAATGCTTCTACATAATATGCATTAATGTATGAATGTAGTTCAGGCCTGCTAGGAAGCTAGTTGTGTCTCTGCGCCGATGACATTTAATTAGATTTCGGTACACACCAAATGTTTTATCCCGCTGTATGATATGTGATCTCTATACAACCAAAATGCATAGAAGTATGCTGGTGCTGATGTACATAGTGTATCATAGGGTGGACTCTTTGAGACAGCAGTGACTCCCTGCCACTCTGAATGAAGCACAAGCTTGGAGAGAGAAGACTCTTCCCGCCGCTCAGCGTCAATCTGCTCATTTGGAAGATTCTGTCAGGGAAAGAGGATCTGAATTTTGCAGTTTTAAAGAAGTCTGAACTATAGGTTTCCAAAACTGGTGAATGCATGATCACGAAGGTTTCTTATTGCCTCTGAGAGATTGTAATTTATGACCTGGATCAGACTTCCAAGCTCTGATTTAACACAGGATGTCCCTCGATTCAACGTTTGTACATACATTATAAGGATGTGCATTTTAGCTGAGGTTATAAAGAAGAAATGAAAATATGCTTTATCTTTAAAGGGTGTCAGATAGTTAAATAGATCCATTAGATAAGCAATAAGTATATATTTCAAATAACGTATCAGAAGCATGTTCTCCCTTTAGGAGAAAGAGTCAGCAGCTTTTATGAGAATCACTCTGTTAATCCTCTCTGGAGAGTCTATATCAGGTTCACAAGATGTCCTCCTCTGGTTGTTGTTATAAAGAAGCTTTACTTCACTTAGTAACAACGAGGAACTGCGCATTCGCACAGCCGCCACAAGAGATGATCTGAGTTACACTGCCAGTACAGTAGCATTAAAGGAATATGTTGACCTTTTCTCTGCCTCTGAAATTAGAAACAATAAAAAAAAAGAAGCTTAATTACTTTCCTATATGAATCAAGTCAGTCAGAGAAATTCGTTTTTTTAAAAAGATGCTTTCCTTATTTTGACTGGTTAAAGAGGCTCAAAATGCAAATTGTCTCTGAATTTTAAAATGTCAACACTTTGATTTGACTTTAACTCCGTATAAATGCTGTATCAAATCAAATACTCAAGGACAGACTTTTACAGGTCACACTGTGTTTACCGCCATCACACATCAAAGGTGGACTCATCTAAGGATATTGGCGCTATATTCACAGTCAACGTCGTTCAGTCCCAGGGAGGTAACCAGTATTAGCTTATAATGTAAATACTTATATTATTGTATATTGAAATGCATATTAAAAGATATCTTACAAACAATGACTGTTACATTGGACGCATGTCTGTTTCAAGATGCAGCTTCAAGAATATATTACATTTTTCTTTTAATAAATACTCTTTGATGTATAGCAGCGGTTTTACTGTGGTGGTGAAGAGTTAACTTTCTTGTTCTTCTTCCTACTCGGTTAGCAGGTTGTATTTGTAAATATTTGTAAGTATTTGTCAGGGATGTTTAGGACTGGAAGCATGTTTCTGTATATGTGCCTCACACAGTTCACAGGTGTTGCATGCCTTGAATCACCATAACAATGTTCTAAACGTAATGTTTTAAACTTGGCTGGGTATTTAATCCTTGCAAGGCGCCATAAAAGTAAATACAGGCATGCATGCATTATACTACGGTCATTCCCTTAATATACAGTATTTTAATCAAGCTGATCAAACTCTTTGGTTGGACCTTATCAGACTAGTTTGGAATGAAAACAGTTCATATTGACTTTATTTTATTTCTTAAAAAACAGATAAATAGATACAAAGGAGAATAATTCAAACAAACTCTGAGAACAGATGTTGACACGAAACTGAAATGCTGAAAACCAGTCCTTTTTTCTTCTTCTGGTGATCTCTGACATGTTTTAGGCACACTGTTCCAGGTGAATTCCTAACTCTCAGCTCTCTCCAGCGTCTCCTTTGCCTTTGGGCTGCCTCCAGTCAGCGGTGAAACACTCCTCGTAGTCTCCCATTCCTTCAAACTCTGCATCCGGAGACTCTGAGGCCAAAAGTGCTGCTTCCTCTGCTCCAAAAAAATCCTGAGGGGAAAACAAAAATCGGTTTTCTTTATTACAATATTCGCAAACAGGCCTTTTTGTTTCATGTCACAAAGCGCTACCTAAAGTCAGTAGACTCCAAGTTTGTTCCTCCTAATTATTGTGAAATCTCAAGTGATTTGTTTCTCTTTTGTTATTGTATTTTCCCTTTATCTCACCTCATCATCCATCTCTTGGTACTTCTGTGCAGAGGTCAGCATCTGCTTCTGGGCGACAGTGTGGTTGAAGAGTTTCAGAGCCTCCTGTTCAAACAGACAAACAACAAGAGCATGAGAATCACAAACTGAGCTCCTGTCCTTTACCCAGTTCTGCTTCAAAGCAGCTGGGAACCAACGTGAATAGTGGCCTTCAGTAAACGGTACATTAAACGCATATTTTTACAAAAAAGAAAAAGGTTTAACTACCCATTATTCTTTTGATTTGACAGGATAAGTTTGTATCTCTGACCATTTCTTGCTTTATGATATAATGTGACAACTTGCAGATGAGGACAAACTTTAGTCTTTGGTTCCTCAGGGGTTGTTTCGAGTTGACATTTTGTAAGATGTGTTCTTCTCATAACACTGAATATCTTGAAATAATAACAAATTAGGAGCTGTTGTTTTGGAAAGCTGAGGAGACAGATCTGATATTTGCTTTCACCATCCTGGGTGTGAAGTGTTTGTCTTGCAGGCCCCACTGCTCACTGTAGGCGCCATAGTACTGCAGGTTCTGCTTCATCACCTGGTCCTCAGGCTCAAACAGGAAGTAGCTGTACGCGCAGGGCAGCGCACTGCGGCCATCGTTCACTGAGCGGAGAGAAACAGGAGATACTCAGATGAGTGTTGATGTTATTCAAGAGCAGTGATGGAGAGTTTCTGTTGTAAACTTACATTTATAATAGGCATACTGGAGGTAGTGGTACATAGTGGCCACACATTTCTCCACAAAATAACCTCCGACATTAGGCATCAGGTTCTCTTCGCACTTCAGCTTACAGCGTAATACATCAACATATTCATCTGTGGAGAGGAAGAGCAGAGATTATTAAGTAAAACCAAAGACAGGAGCATTTAGGTCCTTTGTATTGGTGCTTTCAATTAAGTAGTGTTAAAAGTACCTGCAGATAAAAGTACATTTAAAATCAGACTTCAGTAAAAGTACAAACATAATTTGCTTAAAATCTAAAAGTACTTTTTCTGCTAAAAATAGGCCCCTTTTAAAAACTTCTGGGCGATTATCATAAAATGTTTAGCAAAAAACTTGCTAAATGTTAGAATAAAAAATAAATAAATGTAAATGCCAAATAGAAATAGGGAGAGGAACGAAGAAAAAGCAACTAATACATACGAAGCAAGACATTAATCTTTTACAATTTGTTATATTTTATTTTGATATAAGAAAACCTAAACGTATTAATGTATATGTATTTTTTACGTAAAATCTTAACCTCAAATGAATCGACAACAGCCAGTTGAGTCCAGTTTTGCTTTTCTTGGATGCTCAGTGATGTTATTTCTTCATTTGTTTAACAGCATACTAACCTGCTATGACTGCATAGAAGTCTCTGTCTGGTGAAAGTTGACTGATCCCTTCACAGTCTGCCTGACAGAGCTCAAACTCCAGGAGGTAGAACCTCAGAGCTTCCTCCATGTCTTTAACACCGCTGCTGTAGTCACCTGAATTTATGAGTTTCACTCCTCTCAGAAAGGAGGCCTAGAAAGGACATTATTCATATTGTCAAAGTTAGAAAAAGCTGTAATCTTTGAAGGAGTGGGACGTTGTTCTTAATGTGACTATTCAGCAAATATTGTGCAACTTTTCCATGCAGAAGATATTTGTATGAAGGACAGAGTCTAGGTGGCCCTCACCTCATGGGGTTGTTGCTCGTGGTCGAAGAGGTAGCCCTTCAGGTCGTACTGGCTCTTGTGCTCCTCCATCAGCTGCTGCACCTCCTGGTCCTCAGGGTTCTTCTGGAGGTAGGTGTAGGCACATGGGACGGCCCTCTGCAAGTCATTCAGCTGGAAGAAATATTTTACCACACTCATTTATCATTTACAGAGGGTTAACTTGCGGAATTTTGCTTGTGTTAGTTTAAGTATATTGGAACCAAGGTTTGTAGTTTTCATTTTCATGTTGGGTATTTTGTCTAAGACACAATTTCGTTTTTATTTCTATTCATGTTTGTCATTGATGGTAATTTTGTATAACTGCAATACCAATTGTATCTATGATTTCCAATTTGTTGAATTTCATACAACTTTATTTTTGCACCTGGCATCCAATGACCATGTTTTTATTTCTTCTGTAAAGGCTATTCAATGTGTTGATTTGTTCATACTAAGATGGTGTTCCTAATAAGGTAATGATATACATATGACTGTAGTGGATTCAAGGTGTGTTGTTACACGTGTACGGTGTATCTCACCCTCGAGTATGCAAAGTGCAGGTATCTGTAGGGAGATCTCCTGCTGAACTCCTCTAGAATGTTTCTGCCTGGAGGAGGCAGCTGCAGCGCGGGGAAATGCGCTCTGCACTTCTTCTGACAAGACGCTCTCATTATCACGTGCCAGTTGACGCTGAGGTCCCTGTTTCCTGTGAAGGACGGTTCTTCATATTTGCTGTTATTACAGTGCAGCACGCAGTACCTCACACTGTCTCTGAGGAGCCGGTGCAAACGCAAACTCAATTCCAAGTATTTGATCGACTCCTTCCACGTTTCTGCTGCGTAATGATCCAAAGCCAATCCATACGCAGTGGTGACGGGCATGAGCTCCTCCTTGGGGAACTTTTTGAAATGGTAGTTTTCGTATTGCGCGTCTGTCCCTAAAGCTAAGGTTAAACAGAGCAACGTCAATAGCGCGCCTCCTTTTGCGCAAAATGCCACCATGATAAGATAATATCCCACATATTATTCCGCGTCCTCTCTCTGTTCTTCTTATTTTCATGTGCCTGAGTGGTGGTCTGCTGAAGTGCTTAGGGCTCTGTGGGAATTCCGGGATTGGGTCTTTCAGAGTTTCTGTCTCGGGTTTCTCCATGCAGGCCTTCAGCTGTCACACACACTGCTTCTTTATTTGGCACAAGAATATGCGTGCGTAAAAGTGACTGCTAGTGCGCATTGTTGTCCTGTATGATCTGCAGTTGTTGATTGCTCCCTAATGCAAGTTTACTTAACATATGAGTAACACATCAGCATAAGATAAAATGTATAAACGTAAGTCCTATAGAAATGAATACAGTGTATTCTATTGGGTTTGAGGATTTGTGTTCTTATAATGTTGTGGATGTGTGCTTAAAACGTTCCATGCTCATAATATCGATTTTTATTTCTCTTTTAAGTCTTATGGAGACTTTGTATTGATGCTTGAACCGAAATGATTTCTATAGGCCCGACTCGGCATGTTTAAAGAGATTGGACCTGTTGCATCAACTTGGGACGTGTCATCTCTATATTAATCACATTTTGAAACTTCACGGCATTAGTGGAAAAGCTGAAACTTTGGGGGCTTTCAGGCCTCTTTACGGCTGATGGTCTGACTGAGCCACAGAGGCGGATCTATGTGGTTTCTGCAACGGTGCTGAAGAAACAAGCTAAGAAAATCAACGGGAGGCCATCCTTTCAAAATAAAAGCGGAAACAGACACAATTGAATAAAAAACGTAAAATCTGGACATATCAATCGATCTCAGAAGTGGACCACATTTAAAATATAACAAACCCTTAAAGACACATTGTGTATTAATAACGATTTGAATTTAGACTACAATCAATGTTTTGACTATTTCTGTTTATTAGCATCTGTTGTGATTTTGTTTTATTTTTGTTAAAGGAAGTAGTGGTCTTACATTATTGTGGGTAACTTGACAGAGGCGCTCCCCCCTTTTCCAACTCCGACATTCCTTCCCCCTGGCTATGAAAACTCTTCACTGGAACCTGGAGATTGTCCACGTTTACAGCATTTAGATCCACTGCCTGCTCCACATCTGCAACCACGGCCCTGTGCGTAAAGAGTGCACACGGCTCCAGGCTTTAAATTCCTCCATTTAGTGGCTAATTTATATTTTGGATTCGTTTAACTTATTTGCTCTGATTCTGTAACGATGTTTGCCTGCTGCGTTGCGTTTTTCCTCCTCACTACGTGGTCGTCTGTGGAGTGTAATCCCAGTCCCGTGTTAGATGTAGTCGTGGACAGAAAATTCATCCCTGCAATCTGTGCAAGAGAAGCCAAGGAGGGCGATTACGTTCGCTATCACTATAACGCCACATTTCTCGACGGAAAAACGTTTGACTCAAGGTAAGTTCATACGCTTTTTTTTAAAATTGTGAATGCGTTTATTTTTATTACTTTAAAAAGTTAGTTATTTTGCTGCAGAGGCCCGATGCAATTTGGCCATTTAAAAAAAAAAAAATGAATCAGCTGAGATTTAAATGTTCAAAAAAGTGTGCATTAGTCTATAAATAGACATGCGTATGTTTTGCACATAATATTAATTTTCTCAAAAAATGAACATCCTATTGACCCACTTCTGATGTCTTTTTAATGTTGGATCATTCACAGTCATGAGAAGGGAGACGCAAAGGTTGGCCTGCTGGGAGAGGGCCGGCTCATCGCTGGGATAGACAAAGGTCTGCAGGGCATGTGTGTGAATGAGCGCAGAACGATCACCGTTCCGCCCCACCTGGCCTATGGAAGCGCCGGAGCAGGTAAATGTCACTTTCAATCTTGTCTGCGCAAGCGGTACCTTGTTGGAGGTGCGCAGCTGCCTTTAATGACCGAATGTTAGTCATGGTGTGTTCTAGTTCTTGGCATATACAGGACATTATTTTTTCCAATTTTTTTAGGAGTTAATTGAAATGTCCGTTTTGCCCAGGCTCCAACTTGTCTATGTGGCAATTTTTTATGTTGGTATTTATTTGTTCAATTAAAAAATGGTTTTGTAATACTAAAGTATGTTGTGTATCTTGTCATAGAGAGGGGCCCTGTGTTAAAATTAAGTTTGTAGACATTTTTATATTTTATTTAATGCAATGCATAACCTTAAACTATTTGTGTCTCATCAAGTTGTCCAAATTAGTTTATATATTTAAAAATCAATTGAGTAATGATAGTAGCAGCAGCATATAAATACTGTTTTCTGCGTCTAAATGGGGGCCCATAGGCTCAGTGTATATTACAGTTAGTTGAGCAGACGTTGTATAGCTGTCTGTTAGCTGTCCTGGGAGGCTGTACTTGTGGCACAATGGTGCTTTGATCTAGATTCTAACATTAGCATGCTAACAATGAACATGCATATATGCTAATGCTTCACAGGTATGATGTTTCCCATATGTACCTCTCTTAGTTTATCATGTTAGCATGCTTATGCTTTCTTATCTGTGAAATGTTGGCACAATGATGGAGTTAGACGAGAATAGATCAGAAAACCTAAGGTGGAGCTAGAGGGGAAATGAAGGGGCACCAAAGTAAATATGCTCAATCCTTTGGGGAACATGATTGCCTTTATTTAACTGAGGCCATTCAATCCAGCAGATGTTGAGATATTTCACATATAAGTGATACTATTAACACTGTGGTGGTGCCAGAGTAAAAGTCAAGCAATCATTAAAAGTCAACAAACCTTAAAACATGCTGCTGCAATGAATGCACTGTATTGATACAGTTTAATCAGAAACAAAAGTTTAAATTAGTTTTAAATGATTATCTAAAGTTATTTATGTCATTGCTAACTTTTATCAACCATGTTTACAGGCGACGTGGTTCCTCCAGATGCCACCCTGATGTTTGAGCTCCATCTGTTGGATCTCTGGAACAAAGCCGACCTAGTGTTCACCAAAACCATCAGCACCCCCAAAGACTGCAAACGCTCCGTGATGAGCACTGACTTTGTGCGTTACCATTTCAACGGCACTCTGCTCGACGGCACAGTCTTTGACTCCAGGTAAATTATGGCTTTGGTTAGTGTTGGTGTCCAAAATGCTAACCTATTCATCATACAATATACAGATAGCTTAACAACTGTAGCCTGAAAAATAGTAAATAAACCACTCTCAATGAAAAGATTCTTGTTTGACACTAAATCTCTTTGTCATCTGAAGGAATGCCTCGTCTGAATAACAGCTCTTTCTGTGTTTGTACTGTGTCATGCAGGTATGTTGTGTTTGACTTTGCTCTTGTATGAGCCCTACGTAGCTACAACAGGCATCAGACACACAACACTTTGGTCGGTGAGGGCTGGCTGGTTAAGGGCTTGGAGGAAGGCCTGCTGGGTATGTGTGTGGGAGAGATCAGAAATATTATCATCCCACCCTTCAAAGCCTACGGAGAAAAGGGATCAGGTGAGCACAAATTATGAATCAATAAAAAGTCTAATGAGAGGTCATAGTTGATCTGGTGTCACTGCTTTGCAACCAAATCATGATTGTTCAAACACAAAGAAATTAGAGGTTAGAAAAATAAAATAATGTTACAAGGAAGTACCAGACATATCCCCCAAATCACATCTCATCAATAAATGCGTATACATGAATAAAGGCTTTTTTCATCTTTGCACTTAAAACACTTTTTTACCACTAGTAGTGCTATGGAGCAATATTTTTAGGTGCGGGTCCCCTGTGTTTTTACATGTACAAGGGCGGACACTTAAATAAAGAAGGAACAAGGAAATGGATTTGGTTCGAAACAAACATGTTTGCCCCTTGTATTTTGTTACTTTTATCTTTATGCAAAGTTTTTAAATCTTGTTGTAGCTAAAAAAACAAATAACATCCCCTCATTAAAAAAAAATCGAATTATTCACCGTCTGCTCTCCAGGTAAGGAGATTCCCCCCCAGGCCACCCTGGTGTACGATGTTCTGTTGGAAGACATTCACAACGCAAAGGATAACCTCACCATTGAGTCCTCGGTGGTCCCGGAGTCCTGCACACGCAAGTCTGTGGTTGGAGATTACGTCCGGTACCACTACAACGGCACCTTCCTGAACGGAAGGATCTTTGACACCAGGTGAGCTCATGTTACACTCATAGTAAAGTTGCCAGTCATATTGCAGCAATTTGTACTTTAACTATAAACATGTTATCCTCTGTTTAAATCGAAATGTCAATGTATCACTTCATTATAATGGTGCTGTCTCATTAAAGACATATTTTGAGTTTTGAACACAAGAGACCCCTAAGTGTTTATTTTCTATTCTCAAGGTATAAATGTAATTTTAAAATGAATCTGATTGTCGCTGCCAACAGCTACCAGAGGAACAGCACATACAACACCTACATCGGGATGGGGTACGTCATCGCCGGCATGGACCAGGCCCTGCTGGGGATCTGCATCGGAGAGAAGCGCAGAGTCATCATTCCTCCTCATCTGGCGTATGGAGAGCAAGGAGCAGGTGAGTCAGAGTAGATCTACCATGCAGCTTGTAGTAAGTTGTCTGCAAACATTGAACTGAATTGATTTATTGTTAAACAAACCCGTAAACCAAAATGTATATGAAGACAGAATTGCTGTAAAAGTGTTTATTTGTACTTTGACCCAATGTTAAAAACCAGAAAGAAAAAGTAATGGGTAATTTTAGCACTTATCATTCAGTTCTTTTTTAGTGGCGAAACGAGTGATTTAACTACCAAGGATTTGCAAATCACTAATTGATTAATCAATTACTAACTCATTAATTAAATGCATAGCACAAATAAGTTTAAAATAATGGTAAACAATTAAAATACAAATTGAGATAGAATGGGAAATAAGATGCATAATAAAATTAGTGATAGTCTAGGTAACACAAGATAAATATAACGATAGGAAATTAAAAACATAAAATGTATAACATCAGAAACTCAGGAGCATTTTCCACCAATCTAAGGAGATGAAATAATAACGTGCTGTCTCTCCAGGTGATGTCATCCCTCGTTCTGCTGTGCTTGTGTTCGACGTTCACATCATCGACTTCCACAACCCCAACGACACAGTGAGCATCGCCATCACACAAAAACCCGCAGAGTGTAACGAAACCACGGCGGCGAACGACCTCGTCCGCTACCACTACAACTGCACCCTGGTGGACGGCACGCCTCTCTTTTCCTCGTGAGTCACCTACACATCCCACTTTTTTTTATTTTAAAACAATGATATTAGATTACCATTTACATTTGCCCAATCTACGTCCTCAGACACGACTACGAGCACCTTCAGGATGCAGTTCTGGGGTCAGATAAGGTGATCGACGGTCTGGACCAAGGCTTGAGAGGCATGTGCGTGGGAGAGAAGAGGGTGATAACAGTTCCCCCTCACCTCGGACACGGAGAAAAAGGAGGTAAGACTCACGATATCAGTGCAGTTTAAATGGTTTTATACATTTTTGAACCCTGACTTGACATTTGATTTCCTAAAATGCTGAAAGGTAAACACATTTTTGTTTTGTTTTCTCTTTGTCAGCCACCGGTGTGCCTAGCAGTGCTGTGTTGGTCTTTGACGTTGAACTGGTGAGCTTCGAGAAGGGAGTGCCACCTGGTTATCTGTTCGTGTGGATTGAAGAGAGCCCTGCTGATTTGTTTGAAGCCCTGGACATCAACAAGAACAAAGAGGTCCCACAGGAGGAGGTACGTTAACTCTTACAGTGACACAACCAGCTACATTATTTCACATGGCAGATAAGAGCCCCTAAGATTATGAATGAACAATGTGTCCAAGTGTGTTCTGTAAATTAACATTGAGCTTATAGGTTACCAAGTAAAGCTTGGGCTTAAAAAGTCTTAGTATAGTATGCCATAAAAAAGTGATTGTCAAGTGTGCCTCCAAAATATTCTTTAAAATGTCATTGTATAGCATCAAGTCATAATACTATATTTTGGTATACTATGCCATAAAATAATCGTCATATGTTATGCCTTTAAAATAGCCATAATAAGACATAATTAAAAGTCATAGTAAATTGTGCCATTACATTTAAAAAAAAAAATCCTAATATCTTATGACATCAACAAAAAAAGAAGATATTATTATAGCAGTTATTGGATACTATGCCATGAAGTCATAGTGCGTCGTCTGCTTTTCCCAAACGACCTGTAAAACACAAGTCTAACGTGGTTTGATGCTTACATAATTAGTGTAGTTATATCCCACAACACTGTTATTGATATGTGATTCTTTTCTTTTTGCTGTTGCATTTTAGTTTGGGGAGTTCATCAAGCTGCAGGTGACTGACGGCAAAGGTCGGATAAAGCCTGGAATGATCATGGAGCAAGTCATTGAAGACATGTTCAGCAACCAGGACCGGAATAAAGACGGAGTGATCACGGCCGACGAACTTAAACTGAAGGTAGAAGAGGACAAAGAACGGGAGTTACACGAGGAGTTGTAAAGAGACACAATGCTTTATTCTCTCTCAGGAAAACCCACCACCTTAAAAACAAGCTGTCAGAGACTTTTCCCATACATCATCATGGTTTTTTGGATGTTTTTTTTTTATGACAAGGCGAGTGTAAAAAGTCTTTTTTGTGGAGTTCTGTGTTGATAGTTGTATTTCAGAAAACCAAAACAAGCACCTTTTATTTGTCCCTGAAAATCACATGAATAAAAAATGTTTTTAAGAAAATGATGTTTATTTTCTCAGACAATCCCAGGGAATGAACTTTTCTGAAAAATGATTTTTTTTTTAAACACCATAGTATCAAGTATTTTCAGAAAAAAGTCATAGTATGTTTTAAGTTGAAAAGAGTACTTACCAGATGGTACATTTTAATACTTTCTTTAATGACACTTAAAGTTAAGGACAACCAGCACATTGTTATAATTCCCAGTAGCTACTGTAGGAATCAGTTGAATGAAAAAACACTTGTCATCAAATATTGTATTCTGTAGCTTCCTAGTGTTCTTACTCACTACTACAATAGCCTAAAAGCTGATCTCACTATTGTCAACTTAGAATATGAAACAGAACACTTGGCAGATAAAGAGACGTTTTCTCAAACTCAAGAATCATTTAAAATAGACTGTAAACAAAAAGTAAAAATAAGAATTTGTTTCTGCTCAAAAGGAGTGAGAATAAATACACATGACATTTTTAAGAGGTTGCTGGCATGTTTTGAAATACAAAGACAATATGAATCCTCCCTGCACTGAGGTCTGTTGAGGTGGCTCATGGCCAGGTAGGTCGTAAGGTTGTTATCTGAGGATTCTCTCCAACATGAAACAGCATGGAGGAAAACCCAGCCCTGTTATACTGTGTGAACAAACAGAACTGACAAACATCACAGATTCTTCTCAACGAAGTAGCAATTTAAATATTTGTATTATGGCTTAGATAAACAGTCAAAACACAGAGAGTGTAAAACAAAGACCAGACCAGTCTCGTGGTCTGGATTGAGGTAGGTGAAGATCATGCGTCTAACTTGTTGTCTGTTGATGAGGTAATGTATTTGAGTATAGCGTTGGGAACTTCCATCGTCTCGTCCTTCACCAGCACGACGTCAAAGGACTTGACGTACAACTCTTTCCTCTCGTCCATCTGCAAGACACAAACACTGAGAACCAAAACTCTGGATCTCAATGTGTTGCTCGAAGGAAACACGATATATGAGACTGACCTGGTCGTTGAGGAAGCCGATGGTGAGGATGTTCTGATGCTCGGACACACCGTCAGCCATGGTCAGGTCTCCCAAAGAGTCTCCTAGCAACAGCACGTTGGGGCGACCCTGCAGCACTCGGAGGCCAGAGGCGTGTGACAGAGCCCCCTCCCTCTTGTTGAAAGTGTGGATGAGTTGGCCTTGGAACGCTCGCAGGACCCCCTTACGAACAACACAGCATTCAGTTACTGTTTCATCATATGGAGGGTAAAGCTGGAGTGGAATCATGTTGACCCCGTACAATGTGTGGGGAGAAGAATCAATGGATATGTTGCATTAAAGATACATTATGTACTTGTATTGATGTCTACCAGAATTGTACGATGATAAATACACGTAGGTGTGGTTTTAATAGTGTTTAATATGCTTGATGTATTCATTTATTCTGTTACTGTTTCCAAGCCCTAAAATGTATCACTTGATTAGAGAAAATGATCATTGCATTGGTATTTCCCTATCAAGGCCCATTTCTAGTAATAAAAGACAATAAATAATATAAACATTTAGATGTGTAATTGAAAAAAAGTCATATTGACATGTAGTATTTCAGAATAAGAAAAAAACACTGATAAATAATGTATGAGTAATTGTATGTCAAAAAGGTCATAGCATAGTATGCAATACAAATGCCATTAAAATAAGTGTTGTCTTAAAAAAACATAAAAATCTCATAACAAATCATAGTATGCCATAAAACTTTCCATATGTTGGTTTATACTATAGTAGATCATAAAGAAAAGGACTTATTTTAGTTGTCTTAAAATGTCGTACATTTTTTTTTATATAAAAAGGTCATAGTGTAGAATGTCAATAAAAATATAGAAAAATCATAGTATATATAGTGTGTGATAAAACATGTCATAGAGAGTAATAATACAGTATAAAACTCACAGCTTGGTCGAAGTCCATGTAGTTGGAGATGATGTGGACGTTGGGGTGGAAGACGTTGTTCTGTCGGATCACTTCCTCCAGGACGTCTCCGACACCAGCCGAGAAGATCAGCAGAGGCACCTGCTGCTCCGTCAGACGGTCGAAGAACACTTTGTAGCCCTCCCTAAAGACACACACACACACACACACACACACACACACACACACACACACACACACACACACACACACACACACACACACACACACACACACACACACACACACACACACACACACACACACACACACACACACACACACACACACACACACACACACACACACACACACACACACACACACACACACACACACACACACACACACACACACACACACACACACACACACGAACCAATGACCATCTAAGAACACATTCAAAATACTGCTTTTTACAAGTAAAGTAGGTTATTTCTTCAGCAAAATGTACTTAAAAGTAGCTAAAGTGAAATGACTATTTAAGCAGAGGATTATCCCTGTCAGTGTTTTAGCTGCCAGACAAGTGGAGTGTAATGTACTTAGTTACTTTCCATCAATGGAATCAGGGTATTGATTAAAATGGAAAGTGCTAACCTGAGCATAGTGCTGGATTCCTTCACAGCCTGGGCCAGCAGGTCCTTCCTGATCCTCTGCTGAATCAGCAGCTCGTGGACTTGAGTCCACCTGCAGAGAGCAGCACACACACCCCCATCAGGCTTTGGGTTGTTTCACTTCTCTTTAGTCCTTACAGGAAGTGGAGCTTTTTAAAAACAATGTTATGATGTCTGAGTTCAACTGGTCCATAAAACAATGAGACAAATCACAAGTGTGGGATTCTTTCCTTGTAAAGTTTTAGTGGAATTTGAACAGTATATGATGAAGACAGTATGTCTCTTACCACTCCACCATGAGAGGCAGCTTTTCTTCAGCAGTCCGGCCAGCGTCAATCTCTATTGGATAGTAGGTGTTCAACAGCTCCCTTATCTGCAGTGGACCAAGAGAAACAATGAACATACAGTATATACAGACCACCTGAAAGGGATGCCTCAGTTGGTACTTGCTGAGAGAATGAGAATTGCAGACTAGAGAACATACGTATATCTAGAAGTTCATGTTCTGAAACTAATTTGATTTTAAAAGTTCATTGTGCATTTATGTCACTGCATAAAAACCAACACCTGCAGTTACAACATGGAAACATTTTTACAAGGGGAAAATTGACCTAATATTTTTTTTAATTGTTCACCCTTTACTGAACTTATGATAGTAGTACATGTACCTTTTTACTGCAATCCTCGTCTATCAACAACCGGTGATCCAGGATGTCTGGAAAATAAAGAAAAAAAGCAGTAGCAATTTCAGAAAAAGCACACACCATCCTGGAAACAAAAATTACAGGAAAAATGTTCCTTACTGTGCGTGGTAGGAACTCTCTTTCCGTTGTGGGCAAATCTGGTCAGTGTCATATCGAAGTCTGAGATCACCTGAGGAAATATGACTATTTCAGTTTCAGAGCACTCTACCACTCAGCAAACACACATTCATGATCAAGCACAGATATAGTCCACTTTTGCTCAGTTTTAACTTGGCAAATATGTACTTCCCTATAAATGCTCACAACCTGGTCATTACTACCAACATGTATGAGCAAAGGGCACATACAGTAGACACACATGCTGACTACTAATTGCATCGATCATAAGCGTCATAAGTCTTTATGTCAGGTCCAAAACTTTGGCGTTGGTGCATTACAAATATAATTGAAATGCAATAGTCGACAGTCTAGACTGTGCAATTAGATATACCACCTCTTACTTTTGTGGACTTTCCAAGCGTAGTAACTGCTTTTGAAAAGTGTTGCTATGCACCTCTTTATTTCCAGGTTAATCATAGTATGTTTGAGTGTTGTTTCCTGTATTCAACCCTTCTGATGAAATGCTGCAGAGTTCTCTCACCTGCAGGCGGCCTGCCCCTGCTCGCTGCATGGCGTAGATCGTGTCCTCCACTCTGCTGCGATCCCTCATCAGCACCGAGCACTTGGCCAACTCTGGGATCTGACCAGGGAACAGTTTAGTCTTAGAAAACATGTTTATCACGACACAGAGAGCAAAACATAAAGGAGAGTGATGTGTGACAAAACATTTTTAGATGCTTGCACTTTAAGATCAGGGTTACATTTTACAGACATGTGCACAAGGCTCTAAAATCAGGCATCATCTTTATTGTGTGTAGGCACATACACAGATAACTCAGAATTATAACTTGGTAACGTTCCTAAAATTAAACTTCAATTGTCTTTCATGCGTTTCCTCACCTCGGCCTTGGTCAGCTGATGCCAGATTGCCAAGACAGACCGCACAGGTGTGTAGATCCAGGGAATATGGTAAACCTGAATGTGGAGACAGGGAGAAAACACGTTTTAGTAATGCTTATTGTACAGGTCTCTCTTTTTCCTGGACACAACTGGTAAATGTGCTGTTTTAGTCAGTTTAACTGGACATGTAAAACTGTGACATGACCTATGAGTTTGTAATCACTTCAAATTGAGCTGTTCTTTTGAAGGATTTTTATTTTTAAGAAATAATAGCTAACAAACTGCCTGACAGTACTGAAGAGACTGTTTGATGTGTGTCCTCACTCAGTAGGATTTCACACAGTGTATGTATTCGCTATACAAAGGGACCATTTATATTTGAATGAAATTGCATTGCACTTTGTTGTTTCGACATTAAAATCAAATAAAGTGAAGCTTGAACAGTCCCGTTTGTTTACTGAGTATTTACAGGAGTTAGCTAACAGCTGGCCGTTAAAATTATATATACAATAATAACTTACCATTTTTAAGCGGAGAGCTGACGAGGTTTGGACAGCTATTAGGAACAGTTAAAATACATCAGCTATATATATTCAAAAGTACATTTTAAATCTTTAAAAAAATAGTGCAACCGTCTACAGACAACTAACGGTTTGAATGATTTGTTTACGTTCTATTGTTGCATCCACATAATTGTCCCGCTTCTACGTAATACACACAAAGGTTCCGACTAACTTTCGTTCCTAGCTCACTGAGGACACTCACTTCTTCCCGACCGTACAGCATCTCAAACATAAAAACGAGTTTTTACTGAAATAATGCACACCTTAGCATTGCTGCTGAATAAAGTAACAGTCAAGAATATCATTTTATAATTTATCAACAGAAAAAGGCCAATCTGTTGGATGAATCCTCAGATACAGACATATGTATAAATATAAAGACATACAAATCATTGGGACACATTAAGGATAGAGCAGCCATCGGGATTGTTTTGTTCTCTTGAAATGTATGTCCATCCACCAAATGCTATAACAAGCTAATTTCCTAAACTGGGAAAGATCCTGATATCAGATGAAATTCTAAAATCCAAGGGATCCATTGGCAAAAATCATGCCCACGGTTAAGTTTGTTAAAGTTAGAAAGATATTGACGGTTTCAAACTTGGCCGATCAATAAGTTATACGCATAATACAAATATATGGAGAGACATCCTCAAAGATGAAAACTGGTTTTTAATTGATTGCAAATGTCAGTACACCTTCTCTTGCACAGACGAATGGAATGAAACTTTCACAAAATCCATATCTATAGCCAGAAAAAAATAAACTTGCAACTTGGTTAGACGAATGCCATTGACTAAAATCAGGGTTTATGAGAATACATTCTTGAGAAGATGATAACCTCCACATACAACTGATCAATTTATACAGTTCACATTACAAACAGTATGAAACACTGTTAGCCTAGCAAAGCCTTATTAGATCATATTAATAGAAAGCAAAACAGAAAGCAACACTTTACAGTGATTAACTTAACAATAAAGTCCCTTTAGTGCAGGTAACAGTGACTTCAAATGTATTAATGAGCAGCTGTGTTTTTTTTGGAATATCGAAGACCTAATGCATGTAAAAAGCCTTGTTTTACCCACATTTCTAAGTGCAGTAAGACGAAGTAAGACACAGGGCCAATTCTGCAAGAAGCACAAAGGAAACAAACCCAATTAGTCCACAAAGCCAGTGTCTTAAAGACCTTGAGTCATAAGTAAGAGTCTTAACAAAGTCGAATGGGACGAGAATTTAGGTGGAAATAAATAATAGACCTGTATAATCAAATAATGCACATTTTGTTAAAATAAATCATACACATGTATACATATCCATTGGAATGGCTAAGTGTTGTACAATATGAAAAAAGTAATGCACTTACTTTAGTGCAAACATGTATTAAGCTAGCTTATGTTTTAAGAAGGGGATAACATAAATTCCTGAATATGTGCTGCGCTGAATACTTAAGTTTTGCTACAAATATTATGATTGACCACTTTAAGTAGGGCACACGCAACATACACACTATGTATACACAAAATGATTTAGATGTGTGAAGCCCTAGAGTGCAAAAAAAACCATGGTGGAAACTGGAGGTAGAAGAAACATTAAAGTAGCAGGAGGAGTAAAATAGGGAAAGCCCATCTGGTTGTTACAGTAACTTAATTATCCACACACCTATAATTAACAACAATTAACATGACAATAAACATAGACAAACATTACTTTAAAGTTTAGATCCAAACACAACATTTTAATTAAACCTAAAGGTATCACTGTCAACTGTTTTTCACCACACCACGTTGACCTCATTAGGTGTTAACACAGAGCACATAAAGCTGGGCTAAGTTGTTTTGGCAATGACATCAATATTTTCAGAAATTAGACAACAATCAGTTTGATTTACTGGCAGAATAAGGCATAGGTTAATAATGCAAGGCCAAAATTAAAATGTAAGATGGATAAATTAAGAGCACATCCGGTTAATTATATATATATATTTCTTTTTTTATCTTAACCAGCCCCAGGTCAATCCATGCAGACATTTGACCTCAATAAAAGGCAAAAAATAAGACAAAGGTTACATGGTAACAGCAAGGCATGTATCAGCAGATTAAGTGCTTACTAGAAGAATCTCTCAACATTCGATTTGAGACTGCAGCTGTCTGCGCAGAGTGAGCGTGCGTCGGTGGAGCTGCTGCATCTGCTGCATGCGGTCCCGCTGACGAGCCAGGTTCTGGGGCATGGGGTAGTGCTGGCAGCCGTGGAGATAATGGTACGGGATGCGGACGTGGCAGGCTGCGGCTCTGCAGCGGGGCTGGGGTAAGGGCGGCAGCAGCATCCAGCGCTTCCTCTCAGCACAGTAACGGTACGCCTCCTTGCGGTACTGCTTGTCCATGTTGTTGCAGTTCCTCCAGCCGCCAATGATGAAAACGTCTTCACCCAGGTAGCAAACAGCAGCACCCTCCATGCTGAGGACCTCTGGAGGGAGGCTGTCCAGGATTTCCTCAGAGATGTCTCGGCTTATTGTCTGCTGAGCATCCTGAAGTGTTACCTTGTAGCTCTTTGAGCAACAAGAAGCTGTGTGGTAGAAGTTGGTGGATGCGACAGCCATTTGAAAACTACAGTAATTATCAACAAGCGGCAAGGAGTCCACTTCCTGCCACTTGTGACTCTCTGTATCGTAGCAGGTGGTCACAGTGCTCAGTCCGTCCTCATTGTCCATGTCTACAGGAGTCCTTGCCATCACATAGATGTAGCGGTCCTCTATGCTCACTGTTTTTACATCTCTTAGTATCTTCGGTGCTGGCTCCAGATTGTGCCACTCGTCCTGCTCCGGCTCGTAGACAGTAACGTCCTTAAAGCCTGGACTGAAGTTGCCATGGCCACCGATGCTGTAGAGTAAGTCTTTGACACCTGTGAGGCCAAAGGAGTGCTTGCGGGTTGTCAGGCTGCTGACCTGCTCCCAGGAGTTGAGGTTGGGGTTGAAGCGCTCCACCGTCTTGGCGAAACCTGGTTCCATGGAGCCTGCCACATAAACATGGTGGTCATTGAATGCAATAGCGTGTCCGTCGAGATGGTTGTGAATGTGGGGCAGGTTTACCCAACGGTCTTCAGCAACAAAGTAGCCCACACACTCACTCAAATAGTCTCCGCCCTCTGAAACACCACCGACTACCATGATTACATCCATGTTCTGGCCGAGTCGTGGCTGGATTGCTGCCGTATAGGAGGCACAGAGCTCAAAATCAGCTGACTTGAGGTTCTCAAAGTGAACAGCGTGGACCTCGAGGGCCTCCATCACCAGCTGCTGACAGGCCGCATTGTTTTCCACTAAGGGCTCCTTCCTCACCACCCTGCTCAGGTAAGTAGGAGAAATCTGAGGGAGCCGTAAAAGTTTGAACAGCTCCTCAAATTGCTTCTCTCTCTCCTCTGTGTTTTGGTGCACCCATTTGACTATAGCCTCAAACAACTCCTGTTCAGAGTCCACAGTGATCCCTGAGTCTGACAGCCAGTCCCGGACCAGGTGAAATGGCAGCGTGAAGAATTCCTCGTTGCTGATTATTTTGTGAAAGTTTCTTCTAATCGTCTTGGCTGCTCCCAAGGCCAGCGTGTCCAAGGTGTACATGTGGGCGAGGCTGTGCACCGCTACACAGTTGGATAAATTCAACTTCTTCATCAGAAACTCTCCGCAGAAGTTCTTCAGCTGGGCCAACAGGAACCTGTAGGAGCAGTAATACAAATGAGTTTGGAGTCGAGATTAATTAATCAGTAAAAGCAGATGGAACTAAATCCTGCTAACAGTAAGATAAAACAAAAGATTTAGGTAAAAAAACATTAGATATCGAGTTAAAACTCATGTTCGGAAATACACCCTGTAGAAACGTTGATAAGCAAAATAAACCTAGGCACTGTCAGCCAGAAAACATGTTATGTATTGTAGTGGTTTACTTTTTTTTAGTTGTTTAGTTTCTTGCAGTACAATGCTTAAATAAGCCAAATTGTTGGTCTCCAAGTGATTTTACCTGGGATGTATCTTGTTGTTAAACTTACCTACCAACAGCTTTTTGGGGCCCATGTGGCAGCTACATCATTTTTCTTAACATAAACACTTCAACCTACTGCTTATGATATAATACATAGAAAAGTCAGAAATGTTGACATGTCACAGTCGGAAAAACACAGGTGTTACATTAGTAAGCCTAAGCCTGAGCCAACGGCACTGTGACAGCAGCCAGCATGCACAATACCAGAACACTGAGGCAGGTACATGGCATTAAAATGTAATGTTTTTCAAAAGTCCTTGTTTGATTTCCCAAATAACTTACACCACCATTTAGGCCCATATATATGCACTTGGTGAACAGTGGAGTGCCAAGTGGCACAGGTGTGTAAACTCAAAACAAGTCACACCTGCCGATGTGAGGACACAGACAGGTGTGGCTCGTATCAATAGAGGCTAAAACCTGTCGGACAAATGCCCACACTTCCGTATAAGAGGAAGTATATTAATATTTTGAAATATGGTTTGAAATGTTTTACCTGTCAGCCACTTCCAACACTTCATGCACATTGGCAGTGGTCACCCTGATCTGTCCAGTGTACATAAACTGTATAACACTCTCCACAGTGTCTGGGTCTGGTCCCGTTGGTGAGCTCCATTCTTTGAGCTCCACTCGCCCCGACTTAGACTCCGAGAAGTCACCGCCCAGCAGCAGCGTGAAGTACTGCGACGCTGCGGATAACACCGAGCGGTGGGCGGCTAAGGTTTGGACCCTCTCTTCCTCAGACACCCCTCCGGAGCTGAATACCAGGCTCACGTCGCAGAAAAGCCCCGACTTCCTCTGCTCGTTCTGCCGCCGAGAGAGCTCGGAGCAGTAGGCCGAGCAGGTGAAGTCCTCGGCCTCCTCAGGTTCCCCGTCACCTGTTAGCGCTCCGCCGCTGCGGTCCTCCGTCGCTTCTGCTGCCGCTGCCATTCCGCAGCGGGATAGACTAAGAAGCAGATTAAAGCTCTGTATCTTCGGGAAGAACTCATAGGCATGTATAACACAAGTAAATAAACATTCAAAAACTGACATGCATGCGCAGCGCTCAGTCTTGGTCGAAAAACAGGAGTGCTCACTTCCGTCTTTAAGAATTTTCCGAATGTACTCGATTTTGGCTGTAGAGTCAGAGAGGCTCTACGATTTAAGATAATAACGAAGTCCACACAATAGACCGATATCCTGGACGCATACAGTCAAGTCCCGCATGATCAACATTTTTTTTGATGTTATGACGCATTAACACGTCTTTATTTGAGTGAAATTTAACTTTGTTTAAAGGGTGCATCGTATTCGCGCATGCGTGTTGCGACGCATCTAACTTCTGGTGCTGCTTGTAATTTCAGCTTTCTTGAGTAACATTTTCTCCCGCAATCACTTTGGGCTGCATCTTGCATGAAAGGGACTATATAAATAAAGATTATTATTATATATAATATATCTCAAAACACTCACATGTAATATCCTTTAATCAAAAATTACCTTCAGATCTTCAAACTAACTTACTAATGTAAGTCATGCAGCTATTATTTATATCTATAATATCTACCATTTTCTTTCAATATTAACCTCAACATTTTTACTTTTGAAATTAAAATGTTCCCTATGTTTTTCTTTGGAGATGATAAATCAAGTGTTTCATTAGCAATTACATTCCCACTGAAAATAACCACAACTTGACAAAAGAGCAAATCTTCATACACTTTGATGGAGGAGTGTTTCAGAGGATTTGTTCATCTTTACTGGACCTAAAAAATATTTAGACATTATACACACATTATTCAGCCAAAAATGAAAAGTAAAACAATAAGTTCTTTATTATTATACGACAGCGTATTACAAAAAAACAAAGCATTTTTTTCACAGTTAAATAGAAACAGCAAAACAAAGATCGAACACAGCAGGCCGTACAGTGGGTGGTAACAAAGCGTTGAGTCGGTGTCAAGCCAGAACTGTATTATTATTTGTATTATGTGCAATAACTCTCCCAAGTAAAGCAAACCGCTTTCATGGTCCCTCACAGAAATGCGCTTTCAAAGACTCAAAGGGCTCATTCATGAAGCACTTTGTCACTCCCCTTCTGATGCTTCTACATTTTCCTGTTTTCTGACAGTTATTCAGAATACAAAAAGTTCAATTTATACTTGGTGTGAAAGACTTCCCTAAAACTGCATCTAATTGACAGTAACCGATGAATTTCAACCACTGGTTTACATCCAGGGTTGTTCTTGTAAAGGCAATAGTGTAGTACAACTTAAATCATCATTTGATTGTTTGTTTACTTCCTTTATCTCAGTAGAATACCTCCTTTCCAAAACATGAGCTTGATTAGCTCTGGAATATCCAACACTGGACCTGTAACAACATTTCACTTTTAACAAAGATGACAAATTCCCTAATAATGACTTTGGTTTAAAAAGGACCTTTCCTAATGGGGTGAACACCGAAGGAGGAGTTTTAATCTGACATTATTTGCGTTATAACGTGTTTTAACTAAGGTGCAATACTTAGAAAGCATAATCAAGCTCACTTTCTTGTGGACTAAATCAAATCATTTGTTATAAACTATTTTGAGTAGTTTAAAAAAAAAAAGACATGGTATGGTAGAGCTTGAAAAATGCCACATCAGTAGCCTTTACTGAAGATTAACGGAACAGCCAGCGTAATGCCGGGGTCAGGTTTGAAATGTGCTTTGAATCCCGCAGTTTTTGCCTTTTTAATAAAAGTTCCAATTGATTTGGTGCTTCTGCAACAGCTGTGGTTTGGGTTTGTGGTCAAAATTGAATAAGTTACATCGCATACTTTAAATAATTTGTCAAAAACTAAATCTAAAAATATAATTCCCCTTTTTTCCATAAAAACTAGATTGAAAACTTTTTCCCATATCCCTCAGCCAGACAGTACTTTTTTTTTCTAGAATGACCCTGCCCAGTTTCCCCAAGGCTACAGTTTATCACAACCGGAGAGAGTACATAAACCTTAAGTTAGATGTGAAATGCTGCCTGACCCATTTGGGCAGTCACATCTGGAAGCGCGTCCTCTTCTGGGATGCAGAGATTACATGGACATATGTTCAGGAAGCACATATGAGATGTCATCCCACGGGTGGCGGTACAAACCCTGTTTCAGCCTCTTCTGGTCCAGGTAATGCCCTAATGCAAGAAAAAGACCAGTTAGATGTTTTCTTTTTACAATTTATATTACAAATGATCATGGCTCTGTTGGAATGGAACTCACCAATAAATCCCATACTACGGCCAAGGACAAAGATCCCATTTAGTGCACCGATCTCCACAAACTCGTCAGCCTCGTCTCTGGAACCGGTTCAACATTCATGTGAGAAACAATACTCGACTGTGTGTTTACTATTACAGAGAAAAGACAATGCACTTTTGGCTTCTGAAGTTTCAGTTTAATAAAATGGATTTTTAAATAGTTTAGAGTCATAAGAAGATGAGGTTCCTCATGTGAAAGCTGGTGTATTCAGAGATAATTAATGACTATATTGAACAATTCTATTGTAGAAATATAAAATATGTCTTGCAGTTTTATTCTTACCGTGTGAAGCCACCACATGTCCTGAGCAGGTCCACAAAGGCAACACCAATAAAGCCGTCTACGTTGAGTATCAGGTTGGGTTTCTGAAAAATGTCAAAGGAATAACGGTAAATTGCACTATATAATGTCAAATGAAAAAAGTTGAAATAGTCCCATTGAAAACATTGTGCGTTTCAAATGTTGTTCACTTTTAATAATAAAGCTGACAAGTACCTTAGAGGTGGTGATCTTCTCTACGTCTAGGGCGTAGTCAAGCATTACGGAGGAGGGGAAATTCTGTTTGACATAGTCCTTCAGAATCTGCACACGCATGTCTGGGTTGTTGATCTGAAAACAGAAAAATGTTTTATTTCTAATGAAAGCTCTTAACTGTACATATTCATTTAGTTTGATTTTAACTATAACAATAATTATTCTTAGGCATAATCTTAACAGCTGTGTTCATTAATCAGTGCCATTGTTTTATATAGCTTGATGAGGTAACTTGAGAGAGTATGAGAAACTGAGCACCGCTTACTGATTTGACTCTGTGGCCGATGCCCATGATCAGCTTGCCATCCTTCTTCATCTTGTTGACAAACTCCATCGGCACCATGCCGCTGTCGAATGCCTTGCTGAACTGCTTTGCAGCTGCATCCAGAGCGCCTCCGAAACGGTCCCCCTGGAATTCATGAATGAACAATGCTTCAGTACAGAGGAGATAGGTGATGACAGGTGAGCATTTTCATAATTTCTGTCATTGTTTTCTTGTAAAAGTCACAATTTCTTAGATTTATGTTGTGTTTTCTTTGGTGGAACCTATAGAAATAAGCGCTAACGGCATGTGTCTTTAGATCCAACTTTCACTTGTTTCAATACAAATGTTTTATATTAAGGGCTTTCATCACAGGCTCAAACATCATTGCAACTTTACAGCAATTTTTTTTTTAAAGAAAATCAACATTACTACTTGTATTGATGGTACATGTGCACAAGTGTCTAAGAAGTGCTTACAATGGTGAGCAGGCCCGAGGTGAGGCTTGAGATAAGGTCCTTGCCAGCACGAGCACAGACAATGGTGTTGTGTGCTCCAGAGACAGCAGGTCCGTGATCAGCTGTCACCATCAGGCACATCTCAATGAACTGGCAGGCATAGCGCGGCAACCTAGACACAAACACAGCACAGCTTATTCCTCTACAGATCTATGTGTAGGAAATGAAGCCAGTCGACACTTCTTCTCTCGGTAACATATCACCAGTTGTAGTCTAGGCGTCATACTGACCTTCGTTGAAACCAAAGCAAGCCCAGCACTCCTCCTAGACCCATCTCCTCTTTAAAGACCTCTGTGATGGGCATTCCGGCGTAGATGAGCTCCTGGCCTCGCTCGTCACAGATGCTGGTCATGAAGGAGGCTGGTTTACGAATCAGACCCAACTCCTGCAGGAGAACCAGAGGAGGGTTAAATCAATAATAACTGGGTGGCAAGGCACGTTTATTCATATAGCACCTTTTAAAACAAGGCCATTCAAAGTGCTTTAAAGAAAATTAGAAACATTAAGATAGGTAAAAGTAACTGTGTGAAAATGTCATTACAGTTTATAGCAGAGATCAGTATTGGCTTATACTGTATGCAGAGGGAATGGAAACAGTGGCGCCATTACATATTTTGTCCACCAGAGGAAACTGACAAGTCTAATATTTCGACTTTTAGGCACCACGTCCAAAAGGTCAAAATGTGTTAATAGTTTATACATAAATTCTCTTTATACATTTACCTTATCCTATCAAATGTATTGTAATTATACCAGATTCTACATATTATTCTTTAGTGGCCAACAGAGATGCATTTGAAAGAAAAGAGGGAAAAATAAGCCACATTTTTCTAAGAAGTAATAATAAAGTTCCTTACCCTGGCCCAAGAGTAATCCATAGGCACTGTAGGGGGGGGCACCTCCTGAGCAGGAATGATGGTACCATTGGCCACCAGTTCGTCATAAACAGTCCTGTTTAACAATGTATTCACAAAATCAGCTCAAACCCCCAAACTATTCAATGACATCCTGTGGTGTGACTGTGTGATGAATTTCTCACTTGACGACATCACCCAGCTCATCAAAGCTCTTTGGTACATAAGCGCCGGCGTCCCTCAGGGCCTGGTTCTTGGCTACTGCTGTCTCTGAAGCCTGGTTGGCGCAGGCTCCTGCATGGCCAAACTGAACCTGAAGATGGCAGTGAGACAGGTTGAGCTCAAAAACTCAATTCAAGCATGTTTTTGAATCATTGTGGCCACCAAACCTCTGAAGTGAACATGGTGGCACAGGTTCCAATACACCAGCACACCACAGGCTTGGTTATCCTGCCTTCACTGATGCCTTGGCAGATCTTGTACTCTTCTGTGCCTCCAATCTGGGTTATAATAGTGAAAGAGATTTGAAAAATGCAAAATGACAGAAAAACAACATTGTGTTGAGGTTAATCTGAAAATATAAACATTAGTGGAGCAACTCTCACCTCTCCCAGCATAATTATCATCTTAACACCTGGAGTGTCCTGGTAACGAAGGACGTGGTCCATGAAGGTGGATCCTGGATATCTGGAACATTTATAAAAAAAATAAAAAAAAAGACAACAGTTTTACAACAGGTTTTTTTTAACTGGACAGACATCACTCCTCAGCTAATAAGTTATTTACCTGTCCCCCCCGATGGCCACACCTTCATAGACGCCGTCTGTGGTGCGGGAGATGATGTTGTTCAGCTCGTTGGACATGCCCCCGGAGCGCGACACATAAGCAACGCTGCCAGGGCGATACAGTTTGGAAGCCAGGATGTTGTCCAGCATGCCACCTGTGTTGCCGATCTTAAAACAACCCGGCTTGATGCCACCAACCTAGGACACAAAAAAGAATGGGTATCATATGTGTGCCAGTTGTAAATTTGATCGTTTTCCGCTTACAGCCTGATTATTAAAAGCGTTTATACACTCAGACAAAAACAATGACACCTGCATTGACAGTCTACCAGCAGTATTTGGAAAGCGATCCTTTTTTTGTATCTCTTGGTGAGATATGAATCATACCGTAGCAGGGCCGATGATAGTGACACCTTTCTCGTCTGCCATCTTGATTATCTTCCTTGTCTGAGCTTCAGGAATGCCCTCAGCGATGATGGCGATTGTGTGAATCTGAAAACACAATCAGATGAGAGAGATGACTTTCATGTAGAACTGCATCCTTAACCTTTATGCAGTGATGTATGGGCATATATTTAAGCATATTTTACAGTAAGTCTTTGTACCTGTGGATGCTGCATGGCCTCCGTTGTGCTGTCGAAGGCTGAGCGCAGTGAAGCGAAGCTGATCAGGACGTCCACCTCGGGGTGCTTCTTCATGGCGTCGTCCATGCTCTTATAGACGGGGGTCAGGATCTCCTTGTGACCCCAGTAAAACTTCTGCTTGTGATCCCCACTACGCAACACAAGGCAGAAGACTATAAATACAAATATTTGGTGTATAGTCGAGTACAGGTTTATCTTCAGATCAATTTAACCAAGGTAAAATATGACTTGATAAAAGAATGCATATCTGACAAGTTAAAGCAGGATATTAGGATACAAAACTAATGTATGGGTGGAAGAAATGTCTGCTTAATTCTTTACACAATGTGACAAAGTGATCTGTGTAGTTTTTCTTTTATCATTTGGATCTGGTAGCAACAACACACACATTATAAGACAACGCCACATGATGTCTGCACTGAAACTGAAATAAGGAGGATACTTTTGCAACATTGTGGAGATTTTGGGATAATCAGTGGAATACAAAGTCCTGTAATTCAACTGATTTTAAACAAACTTAAGATCTTGGGGAACCTACGTGAAGGGGTACACCATGGCTGCCACAGAGGGTTCGTCGCGGGAGCACACGTAGTCAAAGTCCAGCATGCCTTGCACTGCACGCGTCTGCATACCCCACACTATGGCCTTGGTTTGTTTTCTGAAGAGCGTGGTGGCTCGAGCTGAAAGAAAGAGAAGTCAGACAGAGAGAAAATGAATTTGGCGATTTAAGCAGAAATAAAAATCACAACTGGCAAGAGGGGGAGGGGGAGGGGGAGGGGGAGGGGGAGGGGGGTTCAGGCTCAGGAAAACAGCAGGAATGCAAATGGTAACAACAGAGACACAGGAGGTAGAGAAAAAAACTCATCACCATAACAAACATCGCTCCAGAAGGAAGGCCATGTTTCTCTGATGCAGTTTGCCGGCCATATTGACATGGCAGGTCTTTATATGTGCATTGTAATATAAACCCCACACATTTGTAACCACCTAAAAGTCTATGTAGTGTGTATATATATGTATATGTATATATTCACATTTTTTACTCTGAGTTTGTAAAAATTAGCACTGTAAAAATCACCCTACAAGCTGTAAGCCTCGATTGTGATGATAAAGTTGTCATCTTGTTATTCAATTAACATATTTCAAAGCAAGGTCCAGATAAAGCAACCCCCAGAGTAGTATGTATTCGGTTCAAAATGCAGATTGTCATGTTAGGGCATAATGTGGTTTGGAATTTGCTTTCAGTTAGTCACCATCATGCCACACATTAGTTTAAAGTCTCGCAAGTCTCTCCTCTCTCTCCAGACTCACTGCCTTTGTAAAAAAAATAATTGGGAATAATTTGACTGATATTGCATTATAAGAGTCAATTATCCTTTTTCAAAAGATATATTAAAATGATTATGATGAGTTTTTGCGGGGGATTTCTGACACTTTCCCCCCCCACAGTAAGCCACATTGCCATTTTGATAAAAATGATTTGAATAAGGATGTGCTGGCCTTAAAAGGGTAAGGCCAATGTTAAAATGATTGACTCGTTTAGGCTGTCATACATCATAGTTTTGTTTATTCTTATAATATATAAGAATTATTCACCAATGTCACTGTTGATGTATGCTTCCTTGACAAATGTATGTTCAGAAAAAACAGCCACCCTTAAAAAGGTGAGTAAGCCACCCTAACAACAGCTAAACAGAACAGATTGCGGGGAAACATCAGCAAAAAAAAAGACAAAAATGTGAAGGCAGGGGGAAGAGGGCTGAGAGGGCAGGAGGACAGGTTTGTTCACACCCTTCCCTACCTCTGCTGCAGCCTGAAGAGGCTATCGCTTCTGTGACCCAACGGGACAGGAACACAAAATGAGAACATAATGAGTGCATCTTCATTCATAAAACAGACTTCAGTGCATTCTGTAAACTGTGTCATCTCTTCATAAAAGCAGACCAGAGGAAACACCATGCAAAGCTCAGCTGCTACAGAGCATGCCTTTACTTTAAAAAAGAGAAAGCCCAAATTGAAATCTTACTTTGAAATAGCCTGTGCTGAACTTATTAATACTACAACACAGTTCCCCTACACAACAAAAAGTCTAAAGATGCAAAGCTTTTCCAAACAAATCTTGTAATAATGCATTAGAAAACTGACAGACACCCATCCCCCCCCCCCACACACACACACACACACACACACACGTAGAGGGGTACAAGGAGCCGAGCGCAGTGTGGGCATGGCACACCTATCACTTACCTTTCCAATCGCCTATGACCACATTCTTCAGAGGCCACAGTATAGAATGAAGAGAGTCTTAGAGAAACGAGCATGAAAAGGACGAGGGTGAGAGGACACAGTTTGTGCAGCAAACCAAAGAAGAGGAGGAGGAACAAATTGAATGAAAATTAAAAAGCAGAAAAGTAGCATTTGGGGGAGGGAAGGGAGAAATAGAGGCCGCAGGGATCAGTGAAATGAAAAAGCGTACGAGTACATATGGGGTTGTGCTCATTAGACAGTGGACTACAGTAACACTGTGTTAGTTACCTGCTGGAAGACCTGCTTTACACTTTTTAGCCGGGGTGACATCGTTAGACGTCCTTGCTTCGGAGAATGAAGCTGTCCTTGTTGTTGCTGGAGTCTGGTACAAAAGAAATAGAGAAACATTCATGTTATTGAAAGCTTTACGGAAGCTTGCAAGAAGAAATGGTAGCAGGGAACCAACCATTTCCCCCTTACAGTATACGTTTTACATTCCAGTGCACACATGCAATGTATGAGCTTATCACCAGTTCTTATAGCTGTGAAAGGTATACATTTGAAAGAAAAACCACAGCTGACAAACAAAAAGGCCGAGTAGCGGACAGACCATAAAAAAAGAAAACTGTAAGGCTTCACAATAGAGCTATTCAAGCAAGTTACAAACTCCAAACCTTAAATAGTGTTTGAACATGCAGGATAAGGACAGCTCAAAATGTGAATTCCATCCAACTGGACAATTGGCACATTGAAATTAATCTCAAGCAATATGACATCTGTAATGTGTTTAAAATAAAAGAGCTGCAGGTCATGTCAAATGTTCTCTCATTGTGTGACTGAATGTAAGTACCGCTGCACTGTTGCTGGCGTTGAGGAGGAAGTTAGCCGTATGAGCGTCCATCGGCGGCTGGTTAGGGATCGGCTTGTGGCCCAGAGCCATTCCAACAATGGCCGTCATATGGGTCTCAGTACCAAACACATGGATAGGAATACCTGTGGTCTTCCCTGCAGAAAGAGACAAACAACAGAGACATAGCTGTTCAAATAAATATGTTACATTTCTTTTAATGACAATTAGTTCCTGGAAGACAGTCGGGGTTGACTATCAGTGCCTGCCGCTTTTATTTCAGACGCTGAAATCAGTTTATCAAGCATTTCTAAAGTAACAAACGAGTCTTTGTCTTGGTCTCTTTCTTGTCACCTTCAGCTTCATCTCACTCACCTACTTCTCCCATCACCCTCAGCCCCTCCTGGTAGTTGGGTCCGCCACGTCGAACAAAGATGGTGACCTCGTGCTCCTTCAGAGGACCTTGGTAGTCTTTGATTGCCCTGACAATGCCCTAAGGAGAGAGAGAAAGGTGTCAGTCAATAACAGCTGCTCAGAGAGACGGAAATAGAGTGGTGCAGTGATACGTCCTAAAACCCGGAAGTAAGCTGCGAATGGGTCCCTTCCTGTTCCCTCGACAAAAAGGCAATGCAATTTCTCCATAGGGTTTTGGAAAATAGCTGGAAATAAGGTCTGTGGTTGACACGCATTTAAGAGACGGATCACGTTTTGTTCAGTCGGATAATCTCCGTCTCTTAAATGCGTGTCAACAACAGACCTTATTTCCAGCTATTTTCCAAAACCCTATGGAGAAATTGCATTGCTTTTTTGTCAAGGAAACCGGAAGGTACCCATGCGCAGCTTACTTCCGGTTGTAAGGACGCGTCACTGCACCACTCTATTGGTCTGTGTATTGGGGTTGGATCATTTAAAAATATCACTCCATCTTTTCCGATGTTACGCACCCTAGCTTAAACACACTTAAAGACCTATATTAAGATTTGGACTGGGGTTTACTTTTCATGATGTTTTTCCTATATTTATGAGTTTCACCTTGAATGTTGCTGCTACGTTGGTGAAGTTGGCAATACTTCCTCCGATGATCAGCACTTTCCCTGCAGGAAACAGAGAGAGTAGTGTTGTTAGGAAGATGTTCATGACTGAAATGCGACACCCCAGTTACAGTTTGGTGACAGCCATGAGGTCTATTGCTGGCATCCCACACACAGTGAACAGCGGTCTTGTGACAATCTTAACAAAAACATGAAGGTCACATTGCAGAACCCACATTTTATTGCTTAAAGCAAACTTGGAAAAGTCCAAAGCAAACATTCTATTAATATAAAACAGTCAAGCTTGGTTTCCTAAAGTCTGTCTCCCGAGACTTTTTGTGGCTTGTTTTATTGACCTTGTTGGGGAAAAACAAGTCTCAACGAGTGTTTGCTGCACCGACCTTGAGGATGTTTCTCCCGTGTCATGAGGGAGAGGATTGTTTTAGCGTAGTCATAGGTCTGCTGCTCACTGGGTGCGCCGGAGTACTCTCCGTAGTTGGCCAGTTCGTCCACCCCTCCCAGGTCACAAATGGTGTCACTAAGGAAGAGGAAAGATGGATGGTTAAGTGCTGAGTTCACATTTTAGTTGTTGCTTTTGGTTTAAAAATAACGGTGCAAAAACTGCACTTAATGCTGGCTTCAAGAGGGAGTCATTCTACATATACCTACATTTTAAACTTTGCAGCAGAATAAAATACGTCTACAGCCTGGTATGAAAGGTGGCTTTGGTTTCTTTAGCTAATTTACCCTTTTAGTGATAGGTGTTCACCCGTTTACATTACATGACATGTTACTTGTTAGACGCTTTTATTCAAAGCGACGTACATACTCAATACTGTGGGCAATCCCCACAGGAGCAATTTGGGGTGAAGTGTCTTGCCCAGGGACACAGCGATATGCTGACTGCAGTGGGGTTTGAACCTGGGAACCTCTGCAGCCTTTAAAATAACAGCTGTTTTCCAAACAAAAACTTGCTTTGAGGCAAAATAAAATCCCTTTATATTTTAAGATAAGATGGTACTTTATTGATCACAATTTGGGAAATGTTTGTGTTGCAGCAGCATAAGAGACAAGGCATTTTACAATAAAACAAAACTAGATCTAAACAAGAAAGTAGAAAATATACATGTTAAGCCATGGAGCAATGACAGTTTCACACAATATTAAAAACTCCATATATTTATTAATCCAGCAAAGCAGATTCGTTAGCTAAAGAAGTTTGATATGAACCCTTATTAAAGATTGGTGTACCTGTAGACTACTGAAGCCCCTCCCCCGGCCACCATGGTCCAGATCCTGCCCTGAGGGTTCAGCAGCGTCAGCTTCAGACTGGCTCCACTCTTTGCATCCAGGTCAGCTATGTATGCCTCCTGCACACGACAAATCATACAGTGGTAATAAGGCCAAGCAGGAGGGCATAACAATGTTGCACTTCAGTTTCATGGGTTAGGGTCCAAACCTAGAGGTTTTGGACTTTTTAATATATTTGCGGCGGTCCAAAACTACACATTGTGTGATGCATTTCAACCCAATAGATCTTAACACACATGTGCATAAAAAACTTCTTCACTATACTTCAGATCTCACCTCTGGATATGCTTCCCTGCCAAAGGGAGGTGGGAACTCCACATCCCCCCATTTAGTCTTGCAGATGTAATCTGCTGTGGCATCAATCTTGGCTGCCATGTCCAGGACGTACACTCCATCTTTGGTGACGACTGGTTAAGAGAATAAAAGTTGTGCTATTTATTATTGTGATGTTTTCATGTTTTTTCTCAGATGAAGATGTTATAGAAGAATATGCCACAGTGGTACATTTTGAAATGCATCATTAATATGCACCATTAGTAAATTGTTCCCATAAATTAATAATGAATCCCCTCAAAGTACTTAATTCATTCTGTTGAATTTACAATGGTCAATTTGAGCAGTTGGAATAATAAAATACTTGACATATTCCCAAAGTGAAGAATGACACTTCATCTCACTTCTTAGTGTCCTAACGTCTTTGAAGTTGAACAGTTTGTACCTATAGGGTTGATCTCAAGGTAGGTGAAGTAGAGGTCCTCGTACAAGTTGAAGAGGCCAACTATGAAGCTGGCTAAGACTCTTTAAGAAAAACAAAAACATTCCATTAAAATGAGGAAACGTTAAGAACATTCATATATTACATAACATATTATGCTAAGTGCTGCCACTTATAACATACAGTGCAGCAGTCATTTAATTCAGAGTGGATCACACTTTGACTAGTTTCTTCACACACTCTGCCTTTGGAAGCAAACAAATGTTTTGCTGCATCAAAGAGGGATCAGCATGTCCTCTGCACCCCAGGGATAATATTTGGAAAAGGGAAAAACAAATCTAAAAACACACATCTCAAGGTTACACAAGCTACAACGAAGAGAGACTATCTTTGATGCATTGGAAGAAAAATGTAGCAACAGTTACAAAAGGAATCATCCAAAACCAGGTTAGGATATAAGCCTATTTTAAGCAAACGTTTTAAAATGTTGCAAAACAGAAATGCAAATGATTTGCACGTTCATCCACCAGCAGTGAGGCAATAAACTACCCTGCAAAAAGTTTAGTTTCATCACCATTTTGTGGAACATGCTACACTTTCTGCATGGCTGTTATCTGGCAGTAAACGGAACTGAAGAAGGTTTGAGGTTAGAGGTGGCAAGTCAGAGAAAAATGGTGAACTCTTCCGAATGTTTATAACTGGGCTAGTTTTTAAATGGGAAAGCTTAAAATTGTTCATTCATAGCAGTTCATTTTGCCTTGTTTTATGCTGTCTGGAGAAATATAAATCCAAGAAGGTGCAAAAACACGGGCAATTCAGACGTTTTCATTTTGTATTTTCATTTTCTGCTTTAATGCAGCACTTCTAAAAACACTCAAATGAAGTTAAAGGAAACACAGCTTGTGATAGGTGGGACAATAACTATATATCATGATTTCAAATATGGATGCTTATCATAGTGTTGTATTTGTAGCAATGGCCTAATACATGAGGGGGTACAACCTCTTATCCAAGTATCTCTGAAGTGAAATTGGGTTGAGTTGACTGCTGTAGATCTTATAGTGTGGATGGAAAATAAATGAAAGCATGTGTCCTTACTGTTTCTTGTCTTCAGGAACGTGTGTGAGGAGCCGCTCAGTGACCTGGTCCTCACTCAGCTTTTCGTTCACTGCCACCATCAGCCTCTCAGCCTTGGCGTCCACATCGCCCACCTCCACTCCTCCCTCGTGGTGGAAAAGCACTTGGTCGCCCTCACGTGTGGCATAAATACACACATAAAACTCCTCCTCCTGGGTAGATCAGTACAGCGAGTTCAAGCATATATACACAGAGATATCTTTGGCAAACTGCAGAGCGACTGTTTACAAAAAGCTGACGAGCTTGTTTGACAAATATCCAATTTAGCTCCCCATTTTAACAGAGCTGACCTTGAGGCATGTTTTCTCACAGTCATGGGTGACACATACTGCAACACTATTTAGTCTTAGTTTGTTCTCTTCACAAAACTGTGAGGGCATCAACCACCTAATCACATGACCTGAATACAAAAACATATTTGTGTCTTTGCCCTGGAGCTTTGACGTACTTGCTAAGCGGGTTAACAGGGTATATGCAGGAATCCTGAAGTCAAGTGTAAGACCTTTTTTAAGACCCTTTCCATACATGTTAAGACCTCATCGCCACTTTGAGTTTTAACCGGCTACATTGGCGACACACCTTACCTCACATTGCCTATATACAGTATTGATTGTCCTTCCTCCTTATCTTCCAACCATTTGGACTCAAACTTGCATTTCCCCATAACGATGTTGTTTCCCCATAACTGGTGTAAACAGATCTTCGCACGCTATCAAGCAGTGAGCGTGCGATGTCCTGTTCAGATGACGTCAAATCCAACGGGCTGCCATAAATAAACTACACAGAATCACACTACACACCTACGCAATGATTACATTCAGCCAGACTGTAGAATACAACCTCTTTGGACAATTTACATACTTATTGAAAACAAGCTACGAAATGTAATACCTTGGAAAATGCCGTTTGATACTTTTTAATAGCCTTAATTTTCGCTAAATTGATTTATCAACTTTTAATACTTTTTAAGACCCCGCGGACACACTAGATAACTAGGGGTTATTGTTTGTGACTTAAGGGTAAACAAATTAACTTGACTTTCAGAACAGGATATGAAATGATGAAACCCAAGAAACGTAGCATACATCACCTGTGGGTGTGGAACAAACGGCTCAATGAGGAAGTTCTTCAGCACACCCTTTGCTTTTCCAACCTATTCAAGACAAACATTTGATGTCATCAAACCCAAACATGTCATTTCATACTCCTCCCAGGTTTAAATTTATAATGCTGTCAGATCTACACACCCAGTTTTTCTATGTTCCCCATGCCCTTTTTTCTATTTAAAGAAAGATGATAGAATGACAAATTATACTAAAAAAGCTCATTGAAGGGCATGTCTGGCCAGCAAATGAGTTTTCCTTTTTTACTGGTAGAATGGAGACAGTTTGTTTGAAGTGCAGCACGGCATGTTTGCATTTATGGTGGACCAGAAATAGTCCATGCTCTTCCTTGACATTATATAACCTCTGACCGGGCAGATCTAAACATAAGCCCATGGCCTCTGGCACTGGACACACCAGCCTCCTGCACATAAAAGCTCCACATGCTGGGACTAATGCACAAGAAAACGAAGCGTACAGTCTTTTCAGCTACTGTACAAAAGATGTGATTTACTGCATGGCTCGGACGGTTTTACTGCATTGTTATCTTCATTTTATGACATAATTAGTCAGAAGAGTCTCCCTGAGAAGCAGAGACCATGGGTGTTTCTCAATGTCGAGGACGCTTGCTTGGTAGCACATGTCTTCTTTGCTTCAGAAGTGAGGCAAGAATCCTTCCTAGCCTCGGAAAACGAAGAATTGTGGAACAGGCTAACAGGTGTGAGTCATATGCGAGGACCCGCCTTTAATGGAGCGCAATTCCCACCAAAGATTTGGAAATTGGTCCGTGCGCAAAGCATTGTGGGGATTTTAAGACCACGGAGTCTACACATGTGCAGCCTCGAAATTTCTCGCTACGAAGTACGCCGGCCTCGGTGGAATTCCAAGTATGCTGGAGATTGGAACAGTCCTTCGGCGGCACTCGATGACGTAGTATGCTTGAAATAATGGCTCTGGAGCATCCTTCCTCGACTTTCAGAAACACCCCATGTGCTAAACATATCTAAGATTCAATGCATTTATATCGTTAAATGAGACTTCTTTGTCTTTTTTATAACATCACATACCAGTCATACTATGTCAGCTGTTATTCCACATATTTCAATATCGGAGGATTGAAATGAAGATAATAAAGTTATCTGAGAGCGGATACACGGTCAAAGTATTTGATACTTATCCAAGCAAATTCTGAGAAAATGTAAAAAACTTGATTAGGGAAGGGATACAAACAACAAACAGCTTTCCCTTTAGTAAAAAAGACTGATTACTCTTTGTCAGGATGACAAAACAGCCAGATGACCATTAAAGCTGCTTTCGGAATGTCATGAAGGGAGTGTAAAAAATGTCTGGTAGATTACTTTTAATCTACGTGTGCTTGGTTTGTTGGTGCCTGATAAACAGTGTGTTGGATCTGTTACTCCAGCTAGAGTTCCTGGATCATATTTCATCGCCTTTAAAAAAGGTAATGCTGGGCTGCTTTCTGTCTAAAGGCTCACTAAGACAGACAGAGAGATTACTCACAGTGGTCTCCTTCATCATACGGGTTTTAAGCCACTCTTGGACACCCTGCAGGTCCAGGTTGATGCCCACCAGCCCGAGCTTTCCCCGCCGTTTGATTAGTTGATCTGGCTTCACCACCAGCCGCTGTAAGGAAGAAAGTCAACGATCAGCCAATTATTTAAAAAAAGGCACAGATTTGCACCGATACTGGTGTGACAAATACAACTCTCATACCTCATTCACACCAACGCAACTCCGGTTCAAGCTCCGTGCTAGAGCTTTTCAGGTTCAGAACCGGTTCTTCGGTTTAGCTCCGGCTCTTTTTACACTGCCCAGAGTCCGACTGGTGCTGCGTCATTGCGTCATCGTTTGCGTCATGACGTAACCGTTTGCGTGCCTGCTTCATAAAGCCAAACCGAGCAGAAACCCCTCACAGCTGACACCGACAACAACAATGGCCGATTGTGCTCCAGATTCCTCTGTACCTCTTCGGAAGACCAGCTTCCCAGTAGGTAGCTGGTCTCTTCAGTGGACCACTGCTGCTTGTTAAGTTTCTCCATCGTTGTGTACAAACTGGATAAAACACAGGCTTTTTGTTGTTGTTCAGGAGTTGATCCCGTGTTCACAACCTTATTAATAAATGAATTATAAAGTATTCGTAAACCCTTTATAAGGGTAGTCTTATTGTAAAGTGGTACCCCTAATACTACTAAAACAACAGTCAAATAATGCATCTAGACCAGCCTTTCCCAAACTCAGGGTCGCGACCCAAAATGAGTCGCGGACCCGTTTTAATTGGGTCGCCAGTTAAATGCATTGCTACACACACACACAGCATCAGAGCTGATGGCTGCGTTGCAAATACATTTTTTTTTAATAATCTTTGTATTTTATTTTGAAAATGAAATTATGCAATATAGCATTGTATATTGAATGATTTAATTTTCTAAATACAAATAAACAAAAAATAAAAGATAGTATTTGTAGCAGCTCTGACGCGTCCCCCGCGAAAGTTTTCACGCTGTCTGTTTATTGTCTGTGGATTAATCCCGATTGTGCATGTTGGCAAAAAGACGATACAAAGAGGAGTTTTTAAACGTTGGCTTCACAAAAGCTGTTAGAAATGGAGAGGAGTGGCCTCAGTGTGTGTGGAGAGGTGCTCAGTAACGAAAGCTTGAAAATGAATAAATTGGACCGGCGTCTCCAAACAAAACATCCTCTGCATCGGGACAAATCCAAGGATTTTTTCATCTGCAAAGAAGAGTCTTTCAAGAAGCAGTGTTTTGACGGCGGAAAAGTAAGTCACTCATTTTAATCATTTGTTTTGTGTGTTTGTGAGTTTGTCAGGGTCTGTTGTGAAATTGTTTCGTTAATGCAGAGTTGGATGAAATGCAGACTGAGCCCCGGAGCGGACCGCCAGCTGCGCGCTCTCGCTCGTCCTCTACTCGCTCCCGCGAGTCCACTTCATTCTGCAGCGGCATAGAGCGGTGTTTCAACTTTCACTAGCCTAAAAATGTTTTTAAAACGGCCGGGAGAAAAACAGAAACAATAACCACAGGAAGATTAGAGGGAAAGTGACAGGCAGTATGAGAAGGAAAGCGAGAGCAAGTATCAGCCGCACGGACGTGACTGCTGCAGTGTGATGCACATAGGAATACATATGGGGGTTATTCCCTATCTTTATTCAAGAGCGTGGTCTTTAAAATTTGAGAGCATACTTTATTGATTTCACGTTCAGAATATGTATTTCTTTCCCTCAAACCCTGTCCTCACACTCAAATAGTGCCTGCTTGCGCTTAGATTTGCTCTGCTTCTGTTCAAACTGTACGCTTGCACTCAGATATATTGCTTCGCTTGTTTCCTGTGTTCCAGTTTAAAACCTTCTCCTTGCACTCAGCTGTTTGCTCTCAGATTTCTTCTGTGCACGCTTAGATCTTTTGTGCAACAACCCTGTCAAAATCCCTCTGTGGGGATCCCCTCCAGGGTTTTGAGTACGTATGTCGCTTTGGATAAAAGCGTCTAACAAGTAACATGTAATGTAATGCGCTATAAATGCGGTTGCCAGGTCCACATTGGGTATGCAGCGTACGCCGGCTGGTGTTAAAAATCACCCAATAACCCAGCAATGTTAATGATAATATCTTCTCTGTTATTTTCAGGCATTCAAAGGGAACAGAGGGGCACTGAGGGCATCCTATCAAGTCAGTCTCCACAAAAAAAAAGTTAATCAGTTGCCAAGTGTTGGAGTTTCTTTGTCTCTCAGTGTTTTAAAACAGCTCTCTTCATTTAAAAGTGTTTTAAAAAAAATGTGTGTACATAGTTTTTGATCTAGTGACAAACGTAATGTTGCACTTCTTATCATTTAAATGTGGTTTCACCTGTGATTAGCTGAATACACTTGACTGCACTTCAGTTAGTGTTTTGTCCCTTTCTGTTTACAACATGTTTGTTCTTTGTTTATTTAAAATAGTTTAAAATTGTGTCTACATAGTTTTTGAGCTAGCGACAAACTTAATATTGCACTTTTGATAATTGTATAATTTTGATTTGTACTGTATATACTTGACTGCACGTCCCATGTTTCGTCTTTCTGCTTTGATCCTTATTTCTTCTGGGCAAGCTCAAAGGGAAGGTTGTTATGGTGAGAAACCTAATTGCTGCGATGCACTTTTATAATTAAATAAATATGTTCATTTACATTTTAAATTCATGGTGTGTTGGATTCTTTGTTTATAAATGTAGATATTATGGAAAATCATAACATTTTTTGAGCTTGGGTCCCTTAGGACCACAACATTTCCGTTTTGGGTCTCATGCTGAAAAAGTTTGGGAACCCCTGATCTAGATACATCACATGCCACTGTGAAGGTAATCATGCACACAGTCACAGTACATACAGTAGATAATTAGCCTCATGACTTCAATCAGCAGAGGAAAGAGTCTCAAACTAAGACAGGCGAGCAGAAGGATGTGTTGTGTCTTTCTCTGCAGCCTCACCTCAGTCAGCAGCCATGGATGATCCTGTGCCAGGCGGACCCAGTCGGTCTCAGCCGTGGCGTTGGCATAGCGGAAGCGGTTCTGCACGGCCGCCGAGGTGCAGATATACTTATACAAGAACTCTTTTCCCGTCTGCTCTGAGATGGCTTTCGCTGACATGGTGGCGCTGGATAGCACAGGACCTTCAGGAGAGAGAGGCCGACAGTTCATTTCAGAGTTACAACATCACCACATGTCGACATTGGTGGATAAAATAAACAAAAGCCAGGACAAATCGATTCGTTTTTTTTTGCATTCCTCGGAACAAATATAGAAATAGAAATAAATTGTGAATCCTGAATAATAAATCCATGTTTTGTGCATCTGTTTTTTGGGACACATTTTATCAATCACCTATTGTCCTAGCCACACACTAATGTTTCACAAAGCTAGTTTGACAAGCTTTGATCTAATGACATGCATATTTCATTAAGTTCAAGCTAACCTTTAAAAGTTTTCTGCTGCTTTGGCAGCAATATTTGTGTTTGATATTTCAACAGCGACAAATCCTTTGCTACATATTGAGCTAAAGCGTAAAAGTATTCCCTGTCTGCTGAATGGTCACATGTTTATACAATTCACTTGAGCTGGCAATGAAGGCAACTTCTAAAATCCAGACAGACCAAGAGAGAGTTAAGGTCCACAACCAATGGATATGCACCAGAACTTAAAACGGTATGAAATAGTGCGTGAACTAGTGTCCTTGAGGCAGAATAAATCGTGGGAAATGTGGGAACAGATGTCTCTGTTTAGGCTACATCATCATCATCTCACTAAGGATTTCAAACTGTCATCATAGAGAGAGAAGATGATATTCAAAATAAATAGTGCCCTTCTTTTAATCCACAAACGTTAAAGTCAATTTCATCAAAAGTCACACAGCTTGACCAAATGAGGCATTTGTGTTTTTGCAATTCAGTCTAGTCACAAAAAGGATATGAGTCACAAAAAGGATATGAACCACAAAAAGCAAGCAAACTATCCTTTTGTTATGTTTGTGTGGTAAGATGTGAAGTTGCACTGATGATCCTGAAATGCCTGTTTTTAACGTGTTGTCATACCTGCTCTGCAGACATGTCACTTACAATACTGCATCAGAGATAATGTAGAAAGCAATGAAGAACCTTTACAATCACTTCTAAAGACCAAACAGAGATAAGCAGTGAACCTTTTTAACATGCATCATATCCTCCCTGCCTTTGTGTATCTGATAACACGTTATGATGGCTTTACAAATGCTCACAGTAGCTTTATGATAGCAGCTTCTGCATCAGCTGCAGCACTACAACATATAAAGTCAGTCTGCAAAAGGTATGTCAAATGTAACCTGGGGTTGTCTGGCTTGGATTTAGCTTAGCACGCTATCCTGTCATGCTTCCATAGCCAGATGTCCCAGTGTTTAGCCTTCCATAATCCACGGGTCCAGCCTATTGTTTGAAGCTATTTAGCCGTGAAATATGTGTCACTGTACAGGCTCCTGAGATGAAGGAGACTGGGATTGGTAGGAGGCAACGGCAGCATCACATGGGGCCAGAAAGGGGGTACTGTTTCAGCTGCTATAGCATCACTTTTCCCCATGTATTCTGTAATGCTACATCTTGTGCGTCAGGCCAACATCAGTGAATGGATCTCCTGTACCAGCTACCACACCCACTCCACATAGTTAGTAGCATCGACTAGCTAACAAAGCAAGTTCAATAACGTGCTGTGCGTAAATAAGGAACTTCCTGGAATGGAGATGTACACATGTATAAGGTGAAGCGAAAGTCGACAAGTGAGCTAGGAAAGGGAAACAACAAGCTTTTCAGGACGGTCAGGACAGGGAGCTGATGTAGTTATGTTTGTGATTAATTTCTGCTTTTTCTCACCAGGCAAATTATGCGTGGTTTGAATATATCCCAAAGATAAACAGCTAAATTAAACAAAGTAATAAGGAGTTATACTTGTTCTGTCTTAGGCAGGGTGACAGCTGTTGTATCAGATATTACAGCATCTTACACCTGAAAGTCCTGTCTGACTGGCTAACTGCTGTAGCCTAACACTGCTGCATGCAGCCTTTTGCTAACTGGTGAAGCTAACGTTGGTGTACAAAAACAACATTTAACGGGATGGGGTTACCTTGTCAATTAAAGTAGCACCTCCTTGAAGTGCAAGAATCACGTCCCGGTGTAAAATGGCACAGCTAAAGAGTCACTACTTGTTGTTGAACCCGGGTCTGCTTCTGCCAGTTGCCACCTCGCCTCACTCTCGTCCCTACTGTCGCACCATAATCTTGCGACCGATTACACGTCGGTGCCGGCGCCTGGTTGGTCCAAACCTGGTCACGTGATGACGTCAGTTACGCCCACATGACTACATGAGGCCACCCAAATATTTATTTATATCTAAATGGTGTAATACTGATTTAACTATACGATAATATTTTGTAAGAATTTATTGTGCAATAATATTTTAAATTTGCAAAACTTTTATTTATTTGTATATTTCCCTAATATTCTTACTATTCCTGCAATTTAGACACATTTAATAGATTGTGTTCATGTTTTCTTTTATAATTTCTGTTTATAAATATTCTAAAAGGAGCCACTTTAAAAAAAATGTATCTGTGCTGGAAGAAGAAATATTACCCCTAACTTAAATAAAACTAGACTAAAAAATACCAAAATAAAGTCTTCCAAAACTATTTCTTTACACATTGCATAGGTTTTTTTCATTATGAGAATACATTTGTAAAAAAATTGTGCTTTAGGGAAACCCTCTTTCAGAATGGTATACAATTATGTTTTTGGATTATATAATATAGCAGAAATACTTTTCCAGCTGGTTGAGGTGTCATTTAAAAACTACTCCACGGTATATTCTGTAAGGCAGTTTACTCTGTAACAGTGCATCAACTTTTTAAAGCAGATTACATGTTTTTATGTGCAAATCCTAATGAAAGTAACTATGGCTGTTAAATGAAGAGATAATACATTATATTAATTGAAGTATAGTATTTTAGTAAATTACCCCATACATTAAAAAAAAAAAAAAAAAAAACATTACAGTAAAAGACGAGCCTTTATTTTCCGCAATAAGAAAAGCATGTCAGTAATACTGTGACAAGTTTAAAAATGATACATAGATCAGTGATAGAACAATTAACAATAGAAGTTTCCAACCTACCATCAGTGCCCCTTTAAAAACAGGTCGAACGAGTAGGGTAAGAGCTGTACTGACGGAACGTGCATTACAAGTATGGGTGGATGATAGCCAGGCGTGATTGACAATACATGAGATGAAGTATTTAATGTTTGATGGAATGAAGAATTTCATTGCAAAAAAATCATTTTCCTTCACTGGCCAGGTGTTAAACACGACCTGTAAAAGAGCACAAAAACAATGTGCTATACAAGTGTAAATGCTGCCTTTTGCAAACAGGACTTGCTCTTGAGCTTTTGCTGTACTGTTTGACTGTAAGAAGATGAACTGATCTGGTGTTTCTGGTAAGGCACCAATTACATTTCAATGGGACAGTGGGGCAGATGTGTTATCAGTGCTTTCGAGAGTCGGAAATCTGTAGGTGTGTGTGTGTAGATTTTGGCCTGTTTCTGGAAAAAAAAGACTTGCGTAATCTGAAAGCAAAGATGATGTGAAAAACATTTACAAATGAGTCTCTTAAAAAAGGAGGAAGACAATGAACACTGGCATTATGCTGTATACAGGTTAGGATATACAGTACAATAAATATAAATAGACTAAGGGAAAACTGAAGAAGAAAAAAACATTTATGGACAAAACGCTTTACATTCGAGTCAAATATACAATGCAGCATGGAGAAGAAACATAAAACCCTGCACGTTGATTCTATAAATTTGCAGAGTGAGCCAAAAAACCTGAACACGCGCTCGCAAGAAACCGGTGTTGTCCTATAAAGGCTGTCCTGAGGTCAGTTTAGACATTGAACTTCCACAGCATATTGACTCTTGCTCTATGGAGACATGCTGTCCCAGGAGAACCTTAAAAAAAACGTATGCCATGTTAAGTCTTCTAAAAATCAATCATGATGCTTACACTTCCAATTCATTTCTACCAACTGCTTACTTCTGAATGTATAGGCAGTTTAACAAGATTTCAATTTAGTATTGTTTTGATTTTGGCAAAAGGGGCATGCTCTGATCAGCTGATCCAAACCTCCTAAAAAAAAGACTTCTTAAGCACTTTCTTATTTACAATGTTAATTCTTAACTAAAGTCTCTCAATTATCCTTCCCACTTTTTGTTAGCATCAATGCGGGGCAGAGAATTTAAGAGTGCATGGAGTAATCAAAAACAACTTTTAAAAAAAAAAATAGTGGGGAGATTTTGCGAGACACTCAGGAGTGTGAGCGTCAGGAGGTGACTGTGGGTCCAACTTGATTCTGTCAACTGCAGGGCGGCATTTTCCCGCATGCTCCTTCACTTTAACCAAACTGGAAAAAGAAATTTCCAGGTCCAGAGTCTTGAAAAACATAAAAATAAAAGTTAGTTCATATCATGTGATTTCCCTTATCAATTATTCTGTGCTTCGATAAACTAAAGGATGTCTGAACTGGGCAAACATACCTGGACTAGAGTCAAAACTATATCCTCCCCCTCCTCCTTGTCCTCCGTGTCCTCCTCCTCCACCTCCACCACCACCATGGCCGCCAAAGAAAGCCCTGAAGATGTTGTTTGCATCAAAATCTAGGAAAAGATAATATAGCAGAATTAGCTGGTTACGATGAGCTCTAGGTAGAACAAGATGATTCATTAGGCTAAACAGAGTGGAGGTGAATCAAGCTATTTGACACTGAACATATCATAATACAGTGTCACCACTGCATTGCATATGTACACTACAGAGAGATACAGGAAACTAATAGCGTCCTGTACCTAAAACAAACCCTAAAGTTAAAAGGTGGGTTGTTGGGATCCATTGAGTACTCAGTACCACAAAATAAAAGATGTTTTTTTATAATGCTTGGAGTGCAGAAGTTCATATTTATAACAACCAATTACTGTGTAACAGTTAACCAGCATGGACAGTACCAGGAAATCAAACCGGTTACATGGAATTCAATTCAAGCTATTATTTACAATTGTGCTTTCCCTGCAAAAATAAGCCATAATTTCTGCTTTGAAACATTTCTTTTGAACCATCATCTTTGCATGAGGTAACAATTTGCATAGACTCTGCAAGTGTTGACTCGAATAGACGCACATTTGTTTATTTTGCATAACCTGTGTAATGACAGCCTATAAACTGTGACTCGACATTGTTCAATCAGACACAGAGAAACACAGCATAAAAGAGGCATATGATTGTGTTCTAAAATATATATACCTTTAAAATACTTTTTGTAAAATACAAATGCAGGTTCAATGTACATTTATCAAGAAAAAAAAATTGTGTAAAAACCTCTACCTCCGCCGTCACAGGAGCCTTCGTCCTCCAGGTCGTGGCCGCTGTCGTAGCGCATCTTCTTCTTGGGGTCGGAGAGCACAGTGAAGGCCTCGCCCACCTCCTTGAACTTCTTCTCCTCTTCCTTCTGAACCTCTTGGGTTGCTGCACTGTGGCGGTCTGCAAGACGATGAAGCAATACAGAAACCTTGATAAATAATCCTTCAAAAGTGTAATCAGTAATCACACTTTTTCACCGATGATTTTCAATGACTTTTCCATGACTTCTCCATGACCTTTACCTAATTTCCCATGACCAAAAACGTTACTCTCTCAGCGGTACCACTGAAAATGGTTTATTTTAACATGGAACAGGAAAATAAGATCTGAAACATGTTGTGCCTATCTAAAACAAATCAAATAGTAGGCTTACTAGCTTCTACAGGCTAAAGCAACTCAAATCTCTCACCAGCAAAATACCTCGTCAGTTAAATGCCATTTCCCGTTTCATTACTATACAGTATTTATTATCATTATAGTATTACTAGTTCGGCGATTAGATCAAATATAAATTATATTTGATGCAACTTTAGTTACATTTCCATGAAAAATATTGTTTTCCATAACTTTTCCAGGGCCTGGAATTAGTATTTTGAATTTCCAGGACTTTTCCAGGTTTTTAATGACCGCAAGAACCCTGAATCAGAGGGGGTATCCTGCATGTTGGTGCAAAGACCAAGCGACCTACCAGGGTGGTGCATGAGGGCCCGTTTGCGATAGGCTTTTTTGATTTCGTCTTCGGTGGCGCTTTTGCCGACTCCCAGCACCTTGTAGTAATCTTTCCTTTTACTCTTCTTCAGCTCCAGCTGTGCCGTCTTCAGCAGATGCTTGTGCTCTAAAAAGGGATCAAATGTGAGTGGCGAAATTCGAGCCAATCTATCAGTTAAGAAAAGGTAACCATGTAGAAAACAAACACCAGCTTACCTGACGTTTTTTCTGTCTGGTAAACTTTTTCATAGTCGCGCACGGCCTCCTCATACTGCTCTGTGTTCATGAAACTAAGAGGTCACAAAAGGTATTTTAAAAAACTGCACAATACTGAGCATACAATAAGTCAAATTGTCTTCATGTCTGTGGAACATACCACTGAGCTCTTCTTAGGTAGGCCTTGATGTAGGTATCATCGAGTTTGATGGCACTGGTGCAGTCTTCAATGGCTTCATTAAGTTTCCTCAGCTGTAGAAGAGGAAAAAGAGCCTGAACACTTTGCAAGATTGCTATTTAAAAAAGCATATAATAAGACAGCATTATTTATAAAATGCCTTGGAATGGCAATATGCCCTTTAATTCCTTACCTTTACTCCTGCCGTGGCTCTGTTGCAGTAGAGTTTAGCGTTGGTCTTGATGTTGTTGGGGTCTATCGTCAGGGCCTCTGTGTACAGCTTGTGGGCAGCGTCATAGCTGCAGCTCTTAAATGCCAGGTTGCCCTCATCTTTTTTGGCTTTTAATGCTTTGGCATTCTGATTTAGAAAGGGAACAATTCATTATGTTACTTTAAAAAACATTGACTCAAACTTGAAGTGAAATTTAAGCCCGAGTGTGTCTGTAAAAAACACAAGTTCTTTACACTGTTTTTCAAAAATAATAACAAAGGTGTGTATAGAGTGCCAGTGACACGTCCTAAAACCCGGAAGGAGTACGAGCGCACGTTTTGGAACCAATATAATTAGACCGGGCCCTATTAATAATGAATTGTCAATTGTTAATAACAATTGTTTGCCCATAATAGGGCAATAGGAACCAATGCAATTAAAATCCTATGGAGAAGAATTGGAAGTGGTAAAATGCTAACTTACTTCCGGGTTTTAGGACGCGTCACTGTGGCACTCTATGGTGGATGGCTAACAAGTCAAAACAAATCAACATCTATCTGGTATTTCTTAACTGTCTTTTTTATATATGCACCCTTTTCATCATGCCATAAAGGATTAGCCATAGCAAGTGGTGAACATATAGAAAATCTGAAAAATGTGTTGCACTGTGCCAAAACATACACAACAAAGATAACACTGGCAGAATGTCATGCAAATCTGGATTTTATTCATTCAGAATACTTGATTTTCTCAAATAGATACTGCGTGAGGAGGAAGAAAAGAATTCCAATCTTACCCTGCAGGCTAACCGAGCCTTCTCGTGATCAGGAGCCATGCGCAGAGCCTGGACAAAGAACTGCACGGCTTTATCGATGCAGTCCTCGTAGTAGAGACACAGGCCTCGGACGTAGAGTGCGTCTGCGTTCGTGGAATCCATTCGCAGGATATCACTGTAAAAGAAAGTATAGTGAAAGATCTGAAGAATCTGTACATCTAATTCCTCTTCTTAGAAAGCAACTAAAGCAGAACCTGTAAACATATTTCAAGTTAAATCAATTCAAGAAAATGAATGCATCACGGTAACTGTAACAAAACCATCATACAGCGTGAAGCTAACAGCAGTGGTTCCTACCTTGCAACGGACTGGGCTTCTGGATAGCGACCCAGCAGAGCCAGACACTCGGCCTTGAGGATTTTGAAGCGGTGGCAGGCTGTAGCCACAACTAAGGCCCGGTCCATGCAGTACACCACCTGGATCAGCACAAGAGCCCATTAATACAATTCAATATTTGATTCATTGAGCAATGAATTCAAAAATAAACAAACAACAGTGTGAAGAGAAGTATGTAAATAGTGTGCAAACTATGGAAATGGGGGATTTTAGATACGCGTTTTATTGTCACACATGTAAACAGAAGGCACCGGGAAGTTAAGATTCTGCATTTTACCCGTCCTAGTATAAGCAGAACTATTAAACACCGTTTTCAATGGACAGTAAGTATTTGTACAACTAATCAAGTAGATGCCTGTAAACTCTGTCAGCGTGTTTAAATATTGGGCTTTTACAAACTAAAGCATATTCATGGATTATAAAAGTTGTTAGAGATACCTAAATGCAAAGAAAAACTAATCGGACAACATGAACAACTGATCACATCTTAAATGGGCTGTACTGTTAATGAGTTTGGTGGGGGGGAAAGAAATGGGGAATAAAATACCTTTCTGAAATCCCGTTTTTCAAAGCCAAACTCTGCCATCCGTTCGTACTCTAGTAGAGTTGAGGCAGTCTTATTCTGAAACATAAGGACAATAATCAAAACTTTATTTACATTGTTAAGAGATGGGTTTGAGTTACAAGATTCAACGTTTAGCTTCAAGGCTGTTCTTAGTATGTTATTCAATTGAATGTATTCCTAAATGAGAATAACATGAAATCTAAAATGTTTAGGTGATCCGCACCTCCTGCAGGGCCTCTCTGTTGCTAGGCTCCAGCTCCAAGACCTTCTGAAAGCAACGATTGGCCGCCATGGCGTTTCCCAACAACAGGTGGCACTTTCCCTCACGTAGATGACCCTGGAGGACAGACGGGGAACATGTCCTACTTAAAACAGCGTGAAAACGTAAACCCACTTTTCTGTGTATCTTAGTGGCAGGCAAAGCAAAGAAATGAAGATGACTTTCAAACCGACCTTCATGAAACATTCATCCAACCGCACAGCCTGCTGGGAGTCTTCTAGGGCCTCACGAATGCGGAAGAGCATCATGAGGGTAGCTGCCCTGTTCCCATAATAACTGGCTGTTTTGGGACTGGCATCTTGAGAGAAAAGAAAGAAAACCCATGTCACAAAGGCAAAGTGGGATGTAGGGGCAAAAAAGTGATGAATACAGCAAATATATTGTATGTCCATTAAAATGGCAGAAGTCAAGTTACAGTTTTAAAATACATGGAGGGGACATGTGATGGGAAATATCCCAGGAGGGGGCAATGACTCATATGTCACTGTAATGTATTTTGCTGATTTGCTGGGAGAGGCGCAACAAAATGAGAATATCAGCATTTTTCGATAGGAGAATATGAATAAAGATTGGTCAATAGGTAAAGAGTGGTAATCTTACCTATGGCCTTGGTATAGTAGTTGAAAGCCTCGGAGTAATCTTTCTTGCTGTAGAATGCATTTCCTTGCTCTTTGAAGCCTTCAGCCTCACTACAGAAATAAATAAATAAATCAGAAATCAATGTCAAGTTGGAACAGGTAAATTATAAATACATTAGTAATGTTCTCATCAAACTTTTCAGCAATAAATCAGACAACAAATGAAAAGCACCACATAAATCACTATTTAGAGCATTTTTTGAAAACAGACCAGCTGGTTTGGTCATCTGTTTCCATCAGAGAATTTCTTGGAAACGAAGAAGAGCCTGAAAGGACTGAGTTAGTCACACCTGGAACTGGGACAGTAGCGCAGGGCACACTCAGTCCTGGAAGCTGCAGTACTAAACATAGCAGTGAAATTCACCTGCTGCAGCCCTTTCAAGAGCCAAGTGTTAAAGGGTAAATCTACACTGTCTGGTTCAAGGGAGAGGCTGCCTCTCTGTGTGACGAAGTATTCAAAAGAGTTGCTTTTGATGCCACACCCAAGTCAGTGACATCATGGGCAGTTCTTTCCATCAATTCAGATTGGGAATCAGGAGAAATTAAACCAAAAGATAGGAATGCAGCAACGATTTACTGCAAAACTGGGCTCTTTTAGTAAGACCAACACAACTTATAACAATGATTAGTGTGTGTATAAGTGTACGTTAAATTCTGTTATTTTATAATATTTGTCACATGCTGCCGGGTGATATCGTAAGCATATTCACCCTTCATTTGTCATAAGAATATTAGACTTGAAATGGTACTTTGGCAACATTTTGCCTTGAAATTTGAAGATTGCACTAGTACATCTTTTTTTATTTCAATGTTTTATATTTATTGTTGAGCTCTGACTTGGAGTTTGACCAGAAATGCAGCTGACTACTTATGTAATACATCTCACTGAACCCTTCATCAACACTTTTTAGTATAAAGTGAAATCTTCAAATCCTCTTCAATTTCAGCCAGGGGATTTTTTTTGTATTACTTTAAATGGGTCACAAAACAATTACACGTTTCCTTTTTATATTATCTGGCCGACTAATAGCTTTGCATAATTTCAGTTACAGAAATCATTCAAATATTAACACAATAGAGGGGAAACATGTCTTCTTTCAAACAATTAATTTTACATTTTGACACTAGTACAGATTAGCTTCCAACTTTTTTGTTAGGCAATGTTAGCTCAAAGTCAGACTGTCAACTTTACATTTCAGTTGCCAGGTTTTTTCAGCAGTGAAGTGGTTAATTTGTACATTTATGTGCAGCATTTAGAAGATTCCTATAAAAGAAAATGCATTTATCCAATTTGCTTTTTACTTTTGAAAACATTAATTTGGTATCACAACACTAAAGTACTACTAATTTGGGCCGTTTTAGATGTTTTAAAGTTATATAATGACTGTTTCTTGATCTGATCATTTGAGTCCAGCTAAATGCTATCTGCCTGCCTCTTCTGGAACTTTCTAGAAAGATCTAAGCACAGAAATCTGCTGTTAGGCAACAAAGAAAATACTGTACCTGTTTTTTTTTTTTTAACATGTTCAGATTTAAAATGAGTCAGTACAAATAGTTAAAAAAACTAAAGGGTCTCACATTACTAAATATTTTTAAAAAGCTCTAACCGAGCATGTGCCGAGACACGGTAATTTTCTTAGCTAGCTTCTCTTGACGATTAAGTTTCGAAGTGAAATAGAAGAAACCCACAATATGCGGACTGATGTAACCGTCACAACTACAATTATGCCACTGCCTGTTATTATGACAACTAAAAAAATGTAAGATGTTGTATAAAGGGCCGTTTTTTCCCAGGTAAAGCTAGCCTGGTTAGCTCGTGATCTCGTTGTTGTGTCCGAGCCTTGTCAGCTAGCGGCGGGTTGGTTCAGTCCGTGAATCCCGGGTTATTTTGATACTATACACACATCACAACTAAACACACACAACATTTAAATGTTTACCGCTCCAAGTCATCCTGATTAGGGATTTCAAGGTCTGTGTCCACCGGTACGTCGATGTCAACAGCTGCCATTTTTTCTGGAAAGGACGAACACGAACCTACGTCATTTCCGGTAAGAGAGCTTTTTTTCTTCAGTTTTTGAGGTCATAAGTAGGCCTATGAAAAAAAAGGAAAACGTAACGCTACATTTCTTAATGAACCCCGTCCTTTTAGGGTTGTTTCTTAGTTAAAATTAATGTTATTTAGAATCCTAAATGCGTAGCAAATAAGAAATGCATATCAGTAGCTAGAGATGTTTGTCTGAAGGAATTTGTCACCAATTGAAATGAATGAAATTATTATTTGAAAAAAAAGCAGTTCAACTCTATTACAATTGTAATAATAATAACTATTATTATATTATCATTATTAAAGATTGTTTATTATTATTATTATTATTATTATTATTATTATTATTATAGACTGATAAAAGAAAACACATACACAAACAATATACAAAACACAACATATTCTTGCATAACTTTCCCAAAGCAGGATTTGTATCACATCATCAATTATACAATATTACATAGTTATATTATATATGTGGCTTTAATCAATATTTAAAGTTATGTACATTTGCTTTTAAAAATGTATGTTCTGAAAAAGGAGGAAAATCACCAGTAATTACTGTTTTACCTTGTTACTGTGTTTGAGGTCATCAGGCTGCTATCATCAGGAATTATTACATTACATGTCATTTAGCTGACGCTTTTATCCAAAGCGACTTACAATTATCAGATGAAATAAATGCTTTGGCTTACTTTGTTTAGAGATAGTGTCACATTAAGAGCTGACACTATAGAAAAACACAGTTAGTGTATCAATACAGTGATTTCAATGGCATTTCTGTTTAATTTATACTTATACGCTCTTACTTATGTATATTTTAGATTGGTAAAAATGTATAATATTTCAGAAAAATCCCTGACATCTCCGCTCAACCCATCTTGCTTCTTTTTTTTTTATAGCAAAATACCAATAGAGGGCACTACAGTATCATAAGGTATCGGGTATGGGGCACACATTAGCATGACTTTCCCACTCAACAGTTTCCAGCTAAAGGATTGGAGTTAGAGTTCAGTGACTCTCCACAGTTGATATGCTCTACTGTACTTGATGATTCATTTTGTTAAAAAAATGTATTTATTATTTTCTTTTGCCTATGATATCCCTGGCCTTTGAGTGATCTCAAATGAGAACAGTATATTACTGATGATGCAATACTTTTAGTGTTCTTGCCCATAACTATTATCAATCATGAACTACACCTTTACTCACTGTATATCGATCAGGACTCACTTTCTTATAGAAGAGACTCATATTTGAATATGAAGGAAGAAAATACCACAAGTGTAAAAAAGACAGTACCATTTATAAGTTCATATAGAATACAGTATTGACATATTTTTCCACATAATCATTTACATTATTGCAATTGATGCACACTTACACTATTCATACATTTGACCGAGGGGCAATTAAAAACAAAATATTGCTTAAAATGATTTAACAACACAATCAGATGGGAGGGGATTTCTAAAGTAAAAGAAGATTGACTTTTAATACAATTCTCTTACAAAAATAACAGATTTAATAAAGACATCAAAGACACATTAAATAACTTGTGGATACATGATTTACATTTTGGGCAACAGCACACATCAGCGAGTCTGTTCATATGCGCAGCATCAAGCTGTTGCTGAACATTATTTATTCACACAAGTTTTTAATCTTATAACTTTAACGAAAAACAAGTCTTGAATGTATTTCCATATGGCGAGAATTCTTGGCATCATATCAGGGTGGTCGTTGATTGTCACCTCATAACACAGAGAGCAAGAGAGAAACAGACAGAGAAATGAATGTATTTATCTTAAATAAATGATAAAGAAACACATACATTTCAGACAATGGCTGTAGACATGTACATTTACTTAGAAGCAATATCCTCAGCAATCAATCTCCTTTGTCATTTCATTAGCAAACTGTATTTTTTCTTGGTTTTGGTTATGAAGACTAAAGCAGGAATGAAGTACTGTACTTGTTCTCCCAGAGTAAAATTAGAAAGCTCTGAAATTTAAAGAATTTTGGCAACAAACACTTAATTACATTTACTCACGCTATTGTATTAGTCTAGGATTATCTTATAAATAAAACTAAAAGATGCTTGTCAATATGGCTTCCAGAGAGGTCCAGACCCCAGGGATCATGCACTCAACACAAAGTCGAGGGGAAACAGCTGAGTGATGGTCCGTCCATTTTGAAAGAGGAGACAATATGGTCAGTCAGTACTGAAGTATCAATCCACACTAGGGAGTGGGCATACTGTTCTTATGACTAAAACCTGCCAAACATGACATGTTGATATGCTGCCAGCGCGTTCTGCGTTGTGTCCCGGTGTCCATTAGGGGGTCCTGTACCTTATCCTCACCGACCATGCTTGTCTTTCCTGCTAGTCCAGCTTTGGCTAGGTTATGTCCACTCTACTGTAAGTCCTCCAACCTAGCGTGGCTCATTGCTAGTAAGGAGAGAAGATAATAGGTGCATGTGTGGCCCTCAGAGGTCCTGGGGCAGGCCTGAAGAGTGTTGGGCTGATCAGGGGACCGTGGATGATGGCTGTGGGCCCCTGCGGCAGGCGAAGTCCCAAGGTTCCAGAAGCCATGGAGCACAAAGCAGCCTGATTGAGGTGGTTTGCCAGGAACCCCGCCGGCAGGGCCTTGGAAAAGTGCTTCTGCAGGGCCAGTTTAGTCTGAAACCAAAGTCACAATACATATCAAAATGATCCTGCTAACTGGTTTGCAATGAGATTCTAAGATGCTGATGATTAGCCGTTATAACTTACCTTTACCTTGTTCCCCATTTGCTAATTAACACTTAACACAGAGAACATCTTGGTAACATCATTAATTTTGCTTGTATCTAAATTGCTCATACACATGCATATACACATGAAACAACAAATGGACAAATGTAAATTCTGACTTGATGATGCCTCTATAAAAAGGTCAGAGTATCATTAAAGGCATGACGATTCACCATTTAGTAACCATCAATGTCTGTTCGAAATGTCATGGCAGTCCATCCAAGCTATGTTGAGATATTTCCGTCTGGACAAGAGTGCGTTTTACCATAACAAATTAATTTATATTTATAAACCACTAAGCAGTCATTAAACTTGTAAATATGTTGACACAAGACCAGGAATAATTGATTATGTTATTTCAAATGTATGTGTGTGTGTGTGTAACAAATTCTCACCGCTAAGATAGCACTGGACTGTAGTTTATTATAAGGGGTGAACTTCGCCTTGACAGGCTTCCCAGCCAAACGCTCTTTGTGTCTCCTGCTGCTCATGTGCTAAAAAGGGGCAACAATATAAAGTTATTCAGTCAGGACAGCGCTGATTAAGAAAACCAAATAGATCAATCTTGAATTGAGAAACACCAAGGTTAGGGTTCTGTAGTCAAATCTGTTACATTTATAATATCAGGTTAAACCCACCTGCTTCAGCTGTGTCTCTGAGTTGACGGACACCTGGCACATTTCACAGTGAAAAGGCTGGCTGGATACACCCACCAAGGCTCTGGGCTTGCTGCCCATTCGCTGCTTAATTCGACTGGTGGGCCTGGGTGATGATGACATCCGGACCCTGCGTTGTGAATGGCTGCCCTTGTGACCATCAAGCATCTGTTTGTGCTTAGAACCTGAATCAGCCAACAAAGAGGACTGAATGTTAGAATAAAAAACTAGCTAACATTAAAGTGGCATTCACAATTATTCTTGAACGTATCATTATGAAGTAAATGTTGATTGCGCATTGTAACGGCTCTACAATAGTGACACCATCGGCATTCAGATCATTTCTGTCAGCCTCTGGCTTGCGATCTCATGGGAAAATGAAGGCTCGATGTAAGGCACACAAAGGAAGAGGAGAGCCTTGAAATGGGCCTTTACTTATGAAGCTAATACAATCATAATAAGTAATAAGTAGGCTCTTTCGTCTGATACAAGACGGCAAACTTTGTATTGGCTCTACATTGTTAACAGCTGTTTTTAATTTGAACCTTTCACAAAAAAAGCCCCAAACATATACACTGAATCAAAAACTCCCAGAGAGATCTGCACCAGGAGGCATCTCAAAGAAATAGCTAACAACTCATCCAAAAATCTAACAGTATATACGGTTTCTAAGTCAAATTGGACTATTTATGGTTTTTGCTTTGGACGGTTGCCATGTTGCAAACTACATTTCGATCTATTGTGTCCTGGGTTGTTGGTAGCTCTGAGGAAAATGGAAAGCAACACGGCTGTCTTTGCAACAGCAGTGCCCACAATGATGCCAATTGGAGACATTAAAGGGGAAAGTTGTCTGTTTCCACTAAATAATATCAGTAGTATTGTAGGACATACCACTACAGTGAGCCTCCAACTGTGAGCTCGAATTGACCGTCACTTTGCACGTAGGACAGTGAAGAGGTTTTTTGTCGCTCTTGGCCTCCTTAGTCTCTTCCACCTTCCCCACCACCTCCTTCTCACCTCCCGTGGAGCTCCCCTGAGGGTCAGGTTGAGGGGCTGAACCGGACGCCGGGCTGCACTTCTCCACTGGAGGACTGTCAGAAGGTAGATCAGGAAGCTGAGAGTCGGCGCAGATTTGTGGAGACAGCTGAGGAGACCCGAGTGAGGAGGAGTCTGTGGGTAAGAGCTGTGAGGACGGAGAGGGAACCAGTGGGCTCTCCTGCACGGTTTCTGGTTGCTGCTCTGCAGGTTGGGAGGAGGTACTTGGGCCTGAGGAAAGACAAATAAACAAAGAAGTTACACTTTGAGTTACAATATGATAGGTTTTTTTATTATACGGTTAAATGTTAGTAAATGCTAAAGCAAAAAATGCAAAAAGTATGTAACGTTATTCTGATGATGGTATTGTAAAATAAAAGTTATTATACAGTATTTTTCAACATTTGTATCTACTTTAGGAAGAGATATTGTTACAATCAGTCATTATCTTTCTATATACATTACCAGCGTTCACTCAATGCCAACAAAAGTTTTAGTTGTTGAGAAAAACGTCAATAAACACCAAATATGTGGGTAAATCTTCATTATTTTGAGTTATAATATACACTGCTCACAAATCCTTTTTTTCTAGCTTTGAGATCATTACGCCTGTAAAGCCACAGCAAACAAAAGCCTGTACAGTAGAGTTAACAACAACAACAACAACTTCAACAACAACAACAACAACAATCAATAAATGAATTTTACACAATTAAGATATAAATACATATTTGACTAATGCAATCCTCTTTGTTTTATTTTCTTATCTGTCTTTTTGTGGCGCCGACCAGTCATTTTCAGTTTTTGTTCTATACCTTAATAAAGTCCTGATATTATACTTTTTGCTCTCTTTTCTCTTTAATTTTTGCACACTTTCCTCCCTTTGTTATTATCTTTTCTGAATCAATCTTCCTTTGTCTCTGTCAATTATTCGTTATCTTTGCAGCAGCTCACTCTGTCACCATCAATCAAAAACCATGGCAACCCCTGAAAGAAACAAGCTTATCATTGTGTGGATGGAAGAAAAATGATAGGGGCAGAATAAAATGGGAGGGGGAAGATCAATTATTAAAAGAAAAGCTAGACAGAGTAAAGAAAGGAAGATGGTGACTTTTCCTTATTAAAGAATGAGAAGTGGGGAGACTAAAAGACAATAAGGGCATGATCTATCATCATCTTTGTGCAGTATTCACCAAGGGGTTGGATAAAGAGAAATATACATTAGGTGGCCTTCTAAGTGAACGTAGTCTTCAGACTTGTATTCTCAGTATGACGTCAAATATGGAAATTGCAAAGCTATTTTCAAACCTACCAACATTTAAATTCAAACTTCTAAGTGAATCTTAATTTTTTGTTGCAATAAGATAAAAATGTGTTTGCCTTTGTTACTGGCCTCCTCCTCCATGTCTGGTCTCAACTAGTCTGGTCTACTACTACTTTAATTAAGCCAGATTTTGATAAGAAAACATGAAGGCGCACGCTACTCCTACTCTTCTCTCTCCCATAATGTTCTACTCCACCCTTTGACGTGCCCATTAGCAAGCGACAACACATTTCATTATAGGAAAAAGGAACTGTAAGTGGGTGTTGCATTGAGCCAAAATGAAAACTCAAAGTCAGTAACACCACTACATCGCTCCTTAGATAGCATCTATTTTTCAGGTGCTTCACATCTTTGCTTGATGGGAGTAATTAACTATCTGACATAGCCAATGATAGCAGCACAGGTAATAGCTGCTAATTAGCCAGTTGACTGAGTGACAGCTTCCCAAGCTTTAGTGCCGCTTATGTCTCTCCAATTAACACTAATTACTTAGAAGAGGGAGAGAGTGGCACCCTTAAAAAAAAAGGAAAGATTTATACCCGTTATGTCTTTTAAATTTGAGTCCGTGGGCTGCGCTCCTCCTCCCATCAGCCCCTTCTCTCGGTCTCTGTCTTTTCCAGTTATGGATGGGTTCTGTCCGTTCTTCTGCCGGTTCCTCTGCGTCTCCAGGGCCTTCAGCTTGCGAGCATGTTTGTGACCCTTGTAGTGGGCCTCTGCCTGAGTCTAGCACACACATATAAGGGCAGAACAAACAGAAGAGAACGTGAGTGTACAGTATATGAATAGAGCCACTGACATGATTACATTAATGAACGGCAGCAGAAATCAGTAAAGTGTAATCTTTCCATCTGTTCCATCTCTTTGGCTTCACATGCTTCCATGGAGTTCATGCAATGAGAATTTGACTCGAAGGAAAAGTGACATCGCCCTTTTTGATCATCATCGCCGTCACGGTTGTGCACAAATGAGCATCAGATGACATCTCATGACCATCCTCTGAGCCCACTGCCTCATCTCCCCACTGATTCGTTTTGACACAAAATGGCCCGTGTCCGTTATATTCTGCCACAGAAAATGACCTCTGTGCCTCCCTATCAAGAGAGGAAACAAATTTGTGGCAGTGCGAACACAGATGCATGCGGATAAGGGATCCCAAAATGGCTCTTGATGGCTTTAGATAAAGCTTAATGTATTCGACAGAGGATCTAGCCAATAAAAGTGCACCAACATAGAAACAAAACATGTGAAGCAGAACACAATTATCTGGTAATCCATAAACAATTAATATTTCCACACAATACAGCAAATATTTATTTGACATGCTCTACTTAGCTTCAGGAAACAAACAGCAATATTGTAAAGCATTTTGTTGATTCATTTGTTTCTCAAAACAAATACCTTCACAATAGGTTATATAGCTTTCCTGTTTATTATTCAATAACATTTTATGATCACTTAGCTTAATTCATGAAAAATGAGCAAACTCCATCCCGAGAGGCTGTTTAAAAATGTTAACTCTTTGTAGCTAGAGGAAGAAATATATAAGAGTAAATGTTTCGTATTCATTGTAAGGATATCAGGTGTTACAATAGGACTCTGAAATGCAAACAGATAAATGAAATTCATCAGTTATTTATTTTATTTTTTACACCTTTGCTTTTTTATTTACTGTGGTATCTCAAGTCTTCTGAGAGTTATGACCGACTCTCTGAAGGTGAAACGTTCTGAAAGCTTCATTGCCTGGAGAAACCTATACATGACATAAAGTATACAAAACAAGCAGAAGTCATAAAAGATGGGTCTAGAGATATTCTAGATTGTTGTTATTGTCAACCAAAAACCAAAACCAACCATTTATTAACTTTACACATTTGTTGAGCCCCATTTCCTTAGTTACAATGAACATGGGCACCGTAACGTATATTTTAACAAACTGGCATACACACGCTAGACTGTATGTGTATTAATATGTGTTTGAGTAACACGCTTGACATGACTGGCTGTTTAAAGAAGTAATTTAGATACACACAATAATATTTATGTGACATTTTTTTATATTTCAATATGGATGTCCCGCAGCCAAGGTAGTGATGTTGAGTGGACTTTGTTCTTTTCATGAGATCTGATAACAATAACAAGAACGCAAACAGAACCAGTCTCATAATTTCAGATCGCACATTTTTTCAACACAAATGCCGTTCTGTATATTGAAGACACAAGTGCACTCCCTACACATTGTCACATATTCTGCATTTTGAACAGTGTAACAAGACTTGGAGGATCTAGCTTCACACGAGGCCGTTAGATAATTTGTCATTGCTCAAATTATCCAGTTTCCAGGCACACACTGTACAGTCTCTGAGCTCAGTGTGCAGATCTTTCAGTGACTGTGTGCACACTCATGGAGTACGATTCTCCCCATCAACACTTTGCATAAACCTTAGGCTGCTACACAAACAGAAAGGGTAGGCTACCACAGTGGGTCAAAGTGTGTGGCGGGGGGATACAGGGCTGAGCAAAGGGTGAACGACCCCTTTGGCTGCGTTGAATGTCAGTGCACACTAACCATTCAGCGTGATATTCAACTCAGAGGGATACATCTGCTCCCATCCGCATACTGCCATACTATCTGGCATGCCAGTGTAGTATGAGTTCACCATAGATCCTTAGTTAGAAACCTGAAGGAGCCTGTCTGCTGATTCAAGCTGCTTTATGCATTCTCACACCACTGATGCCCAAACCACTGTCCTAGACAACAGGGCAGAATATCATGTGCGATCCTTCAGGCTTGAATCTTTCATGCTTTTTTCAATGATTTTAGCAGCAATAAAGGAATAATTTCAAAATCTTCAAGTCTCTTCTTTTTCTTATGCACAACTGTCATGTACTATAAAGAGTGGAAATCATTTTCACAGCCATCCATCTTTGTCTTCATATAGAAGAAAAATATTTTACTGTACTTGCAACTAGCGTAATTTTCGGACTATAAGGCGCACCTGAATATAAGCCGCAGCAGCTAAATTGAATGATGTGTACATATTTAAGCTGCACTGGACTATAAGCCGCAGGTGTTTTAATGTTTAATTACCATATGTAAGGGTTCGTGCACAGAGGGGATTGTCGGGAAAGAGATGGCTGTTTGAGGAAGCTCCCATTTATTAACATTTCAACAAACAAGTTGCATATTTGCATAACGTATTCAAGTGTTACCATTTAGTGCAATAGTAGCTACAGAACATGTACTGTGTAAACTGTACTGTATCACATAGCGTTTCAGACACACAAACTTTTCAACTGTCAAACTTAAACGGTGCGCTCCCAGCGCACGTACCGGCAGTGATCTACAGCAGTGGTTTTCAACCAGTGGTACGGGGACAAACTGTCTCGCTCTCGTAATGTCTGTCTGACTTGCTCTCGTTCTGTCTCTCGTACCACTCTCGGTTCCACTTTTACTTTTGCGCGCTACCTGTCTCACTCTTTTCCGGCCTCCAGCTATTCCTGCTGGAGCCCGCCGCTTAAAGGTGGGGGTCCGCGGACCGGCCATAGAGCCCATAGAGTTAAAGGTGGTGGACTGTAACCTATAAAATCCATAGATTTAGGAGGTCCCCTAGTGGCCGTTAGCTGTAAAAATCCATATATTAGCCGCACCGTTATGTAAGCAGCAGCGTCGAAAAATGGGAAAAAAGGCGCGGCTTATAGTCCAAAAATTACGGTATATACCGTACATAATATCTTACTATTGCCATTACTTGTATTTGTAACCTACTTGTACTTATAGTTCTTAACGAAGGCAAAATGTAATTTTGTTTATATATCTTAGCATATTCATATATACCTCTTACTGTTTATTCTATATATTACCACTATGCAGGCTGTAAGTATGCTTCTGTTTATTTGCTTGAGTTGATTCTAATAAAATTCCACATTGTGAATTCACTTCTTGAAAACCATCTCTCTATATTTATGTGGTTTGAATTCCTCTCTTAAAACATTTGTTAAATTAGGTTTGCTAGTGGTCTGGCTCTAGGGATGCTGGTCTTTTGGTCCACTGCTCTGGTACATACTGAAATATGTTGACAGCTGTGGATTGTTTATGGTTCACAGAAATGAAATCCTAATGACATTTCTGATAATGACTCATAATGACCATTAAAATTCAGCATGATCGACCACTGTTAAATCTACTGCTGTTGTTAGAAATCATGTTAGCTTTGGTTAACAATCCTAGTTTGTATCAGACTGTGGATTTCCAATGTTTACATTTAAATGACAACCTGAAGTTGTGTGTCAAATATAAATGACTGTGAAAATGAAATCTACTCTATATACTACACAGACAGTGAGTATAAAATATGAAAAGACTTGAATTTATTTTTTAACTATTCCTTTAGTCAATATTCTCTATCAAGGGCGTTTCCCAGCCGCTCTGGGCACCCTGTACCTGCCTGTAACCCGGCATCCAACTCCCGGGTCAACCAGCACCCTCAGCTCAGCTGCATGTGACACAGAGGGGGGAGGAGACAGCCTGTTAGCTAGAAACACATTTCTTACAGCAGCATCACTGTGTCCACAAGTCCAGAGCAGAGAGAAGAAGACACAGAGAGAGGAAGAAAGAGGCAGATGAGGAAGTAAGGGAGGTATGGACGGGCTCAGGTTGGTGTCCTGCTTTCTTCAAGTTTTACAAAGAGGAGTCATTGTCATTCCACCAGGTTCCTCATGACAATATAAATGCAAATATGTATAAACGAAGTCCATAGGCACGAGAGCCAAATTAATAGAAATAAGGAGATGTGATAAAGAGGAAAACCGCATAGAACTAGCTCACTGGTTTCTATTGGTCTATTTAAAAAAATGGAAGCTTTAGAAATATACTGATACGATGAAAAGCCCGCTTCAAGATTGTTTTTAGTCGAATAGGATGCAGAAAATATAAAATATGTTGAAAATTTGTGGACGCTTGAGTGCAAAAATGGTCAGAAATTGGGCCTTAGGCTTAGATGACAGGTCACGAGACAATAAGTGTTTGTGTTTTAAAGTTTAGCAAAGCAGTCTTTCAGCTATAACATCAAGGGGGTAATAGGGTCTAACAGTCAGTAAATATTCTCTAATTGACTTTATTATAATCAAATGCAACCCCAATTGGTGTTATTAACTAATGCCTACATACTGCAGAAAACAGATAAGAGTGCTTAAAGGTGTTTTTTTCACCTTTCCCCAGTGATTTAAAAAGTAAATCCAGACCTTTCTTCAAGCTTTTGTCCTATCCACTTTCCAAAGTTCAAAGGACGCTCAAAGGGGAATAAATCACATTTGATTCCCTCTGTGATATCAGGGGAAAGAACTGAATTGAATGAAGTGTCTGACTCACAGTGGAGTTGAAGCGCAGGTGACAGATGTTGCAGGAGATGATGGGTTTCTTCTTGGGTGGAGCCACGCCAAAGGTGTGGTTGATCACTGCCTTCTGCACTGGGTCCATCTAGGAGGGGAAAACAAACACACAGAGACACACATTTTTAGTTTCAGAGTAAATGCAAACAGGCAATTTCAGTTAGCCCAAAAATAACACAGTGACAAGTAACGATGTTGGGGGCCTCCTGCTGCGATAAAGGCGTAAGGCGCACTGTGTGTGAAATGACATCTTCAATTACAATATGGCCATGACTTTTGGAACGTGCTTTGGTGCTTAGTAGCTTAAATCCGGGCTTTACGCCATTATGAGACGAGGGGGAGGGGAAAGGGGGTTTGGGGTGGTGTGGGTGTAAATAACTGAATACCTGTGGTGTAGCTATTTTCACTTAGATTGAAGAATTAGATATTCACGGAGAAAAGAATGAATGCAAGCTGTTTCTATTTTCGGAATAAAATATGTAGAAACTCCTTTCTTAAATTAACATTTTTTAACTCTTTATTACTTATTTTGTTTATATTTGTAACCCCTACAGGGAAGCTTTGTCAGTTGATTCATATTTTTAGCATCAGGTGTGAGACAGGTTTTTTTTTTTGCAGCCTCCCACATGCCTGAAACATCGCATTGCTCTGACTGACTCATAAAGGGTTAAGCTAAATGTAGACTATGGCAGTCTGTCTCATCTACATTTAGAGTGTGTGTGTGTGTGTGTGTGTGTGTGTGTGTGTGTGTGTGTGTGTGTGTGTGTGTGTGTGTGTGTGTGTGTGTGTGTGTGTGTGTGTCTGTGTGTGTGTGTGTGTGTGTGTGTGTGTGTGTGTGTGTGTGTGTGTGTGTGTGTGTGTGTGTGTCTGTGTGTGTGTGTGTGTGTGTGTGTGTGTGTGTGTGTGTGTGTGTGTGTGTGTGTGTGTGTGAGTGAGAGAGAGATTATTGTTATATTCAGAATGTCTGGACAGTATTTTTTCACCACTGGGCAAAGTTATATTTATTTAACTTATATGTGTAGCTACTTTGTTAACATTTCAAGTAAAATAAAGTTGTCTTTTGCAAAACATTCCTTACTTTTGAATAGCCCTGCTCCACAGCTTTATTTTTATATATTTCTTTGTTTATACAATTGAGTGTACTGTAGCTCAATTATACTGTAATCTAAAAAACAACAACTTTTTTGTTTGAATATATGTTTCACATTTCTATGGGGGATTTTGAGATAACAGGAAACAACATTTTTACGAGTGAAGAGGAAACACTCGGAGAAGCATTTTAACTCTCTAAGCCACACTGAATCCAGTAGGATTTTAGTTTAATGTTGCCAACAATATTCCTGAATGTTTCCTTGGGTTTGGAGGTATAGAAATCAGGGTTCTGTTTTGGAAGGAAATCGCTTTTTGAGTGAGTATTTAGGATAACATGATCTTTATATACAGTCTGTAGGTGTGATATGGTATCTTACCGCGCTGAAGTTGGGGAAGAGGCTGAGCGGCGAGGAGCTGTTGACCCTGAGCGGCAGGAAGTGCTCCAGCTGGGTGTGAGGCCGCGGCTGTAGGGGTCGGCTCGGCAGGTGCAGCGCGCCCAGGAGAGGGTGGAGCTGGCTCTGGGAGAGGGCACCTGCAGAAGGGAGGACCACACGCTTATTTACTTTATCCTGTGAATCGATATTTGGAGGGACACAGATTTCCCCCATTTGTATTTGACACAACCAAAGCTGAACATCCTTATACACTCGAAAGCGTAGAGACATATTTTAACTCACGACATATGATATAAGGACCACAGTGAAAGATTCACTCAGTAGAGCTTTAATGACTTCAGGGGCTCAATAGAAGGGGATACATAATGAGAGTCTTTGTGTGGCCTTTTCCTGCTTAATACGTCATGACAAATGTCTCTGGCCTTTAAAAACAGCAGTGGAGTGTGTAAGTGAATTCTGTTCTTCCTGCAAATGGGTTAGTCGACTTAAAGAGAAAAGTGCTATATAAGGAGGTTACAAGGCTTAAGAAACTCAAAGACTGTACATTATCAATTTAATGAATATTAGTTAGCTGTTTGTTCCTCACCCATTTTATGTCTTCATGAATATTTTACTTTACTTATGACGTGTTTGTTTTAATGCACCCCATGGCAGTTTGCCAAAAAAATCTCCTTCCACATGACCTCTTGTCTCATCACGCTTAATTTTGGTCAGCCTAAGGTGCCGTTTACACGAGAAAAAAATGGGCTGGATCCGCATAGTTTCTCTTGCGTATGGCCCTTTCGTTTACACGAGGCCGTAAAAAAACGATAGAAACGGACCCCATAAACAATAACGGGTCCCAAGGTGGATAGATTTGCAAACGAAACGCTCTGGGGGGGTCAAACGTCTCCGTGTAATCGCCTCTATACGATCATTTCCCTATAGATGAAGCCATAGCCCCGCCTCTCCCCACCTCTGCTGCTCACTGCTGTAGCATGGTCAGTAGCTACTGTCAGTACTGTCAGTAGCTACTGCTAGTGCTACTGCTACTGACCATGCTACATTATGTTAGTACAACATCTACAGCTCGACCATCCATGCTACAGATGTTAGTGCAAAATCTACAGCTCCTCTACCACAACCATCAGCAGCAAATTGGAGCACCAAATGGCCCCAGAAGAGGTTTTTTTTGCTAAATCTGTCTAAAAAGGTCAAATATCACTTGTTTTGCATCAATCTTGATACAGGGTACTTATTATATGTTGTACTTTGAATTCCTAAAGCTTTTAGTCCAACGGTTAGTTTTCACTACAAAATATTTTTTGGACGGACACTATAATTTACAGTTTTTTACCATGTTCAATCTGAATTTTCTTTAAAATAAAAAACATCTATATTGATCATTCTGACTTTTCTACATCCAACTCACAGGTTTATCATTACTTTGAGAAAAAATATTATTAATTTAACCCTTTTAGAAGGGAAGATATGGTCATTTGTTCTGGGAATGTCATTTTCGAGACTGAAACCTGAAAAACAGGCTTGGGGCTTAAGAGGTTTTTAAGTAATGTCACTAGAAGTGTCTTCAAATTATATGAAGTGTTTTTTTCCATTTCAAAGTCAGAGCTCTACTTGGTATGAAGTTAAAATCTGTGGTTACTGAGGGTTGAGATTTGGCCTTGGTGGGACGGAAAATGTCAAGAGGAGCTGAAGGGAGCACGGGCTGGTGGGAGGAGATTTCTGCATATAAAAACTGAATGAAATTAACCAATGATGCCAGAAATATTAACATAACAGATGACGACAGGAGGAAGAAGAGAGATGACTCACTCACGTTTGATTTGGGAAGATATATGAATGTTTTTTGTGGCGTACAGCACCCAAACACTGATTATAATACAGTTATTCTCCTGCTCTTTAAAGATGTAATGCAGACATTAAGTTGATTTCATTTGATAGAACTGGAAGCTGCAACAAGAAAGCAATTTCCCCCAATTTTCTGCCTCTGGATTTCAAGGTTTTATCTCTGGGGATGAGACAGGATTAAAAGTCTTCGAGCATTAGCATGATTTTTCTAATCTGGTCCCATATTCAAAATGGTTCCTAAAGCCTGAGCAGCACACAGAGGAAGGGGAAGGGGAAAGAAAAAACAACATTTGCAGGCTCAAAGAAATTGTATGAATAGTACTGTGTAGAGGAAATACTTAAAACAAGCGCATGACTTTAGCAGTCATATAAAAAGAGGTTTACAGAGATCAAAGGCGTTGAGTTGCTCCATGCAGGTTTGCCAGTGTGTTTTTATTCATGTATTGTTTTTATATTGTTTGTTGTCAGAGCCTTCAATGACAAAAAGAGCAGCATTGTTGTGTTGGTTTATCATCGCTTATAGCTGGAAAATACCTCAGGGTCATTTTGGAAAAGCTTGTTAGAATTAGTTTTGAATCTGATTTAAAATAATCCAAACAAACACTTTATATGGAAGGGAAAATGGAAATGTCCTTTTTAATATTAAACATAATCTAAAGACGTGCTCTGTGATGTCAAATCTAAGCTATTGTTTAGCATGCAATGTTTACCATCTTCACCATTTTCGGTTTTAGAGTGTTGCATGCTAACATATGCTACCACTAAGCTATACATCCAGCTGTGGCTAATGGGAAAGTCATTCATTTTTATTAGTCATAAACCAAATTATTGGACTAATCAAATTAACCCCAAAACTCCCACTAAGCTCACCAGTTAAGGATTCACCTCAGAATAGCACTGACTCACAATCTAAAACAAGAAAGACACAACTGAACAAATTAAAGCTGCCTGTCTGCAACATTGAACAGCCAACACAATGAAAAGTGAATATCTATCTGATTCAAAGCATTGAATGAAAACTGGCAGTTAAATCTTTGTTTCTACAGACAAGAGAAGGATCTGACCAAAAATACAGCAACAATCACCTCGGTCAAAACACAAGAGAAAGGACGAACAGAAGAGGAAATACTACACGTTATTCAAGACGAGATAAGATTAACATGTGAAGCGATTTTCACTATAATCAGCTTCTTTTTTTTTTTGGAGTTAAAAAAAGACAACACTAAACGTAACACCTAATTAACCTAATGAAGCCAAGTTGTTACATCAAATAGCCTACATAATATTACTCCTGTCCTATTTCAGCACAGTTTGCATTGTTCATTCAGGGATTTACAGGCATTCAAGCATACTGTGTACTCTTTGGATTAGAATTTGAAATTATTGAAGCTGATTATTACTGTTGATCTGATCCTGATGTGCAGTGCAGATCTCTGAGGAGAACACAAATGCACAAAAACACCCAGAGGTTACATGTGGTTACTGATTTCATTTTGTTTGTGATGAATTCCAATTTCATTTAAATGCTCCGCCAGGACCGTTCATGTTCCACTGATGCCAGTAATGTGTATTGAATGGCGTTACAGTGAATCCAGAGCGAATGACAGTGACAGTGGTGAGAAATGAGAGAGTGGAAGAGAGATTGAGGGGAAACAACGCAGGCGAATGAGAGACAGTTTTTTCCCCCCTCCGCTGGGCCGATGTGCTTAATCTGCCTGTCAGTATGACTTTTGGGGACATTGATTCCCTCTCCTACACAAATCTGAAATTGATCTCATTAATCTCCCACGCATGTATTCACAAAACACAGCAAGGCGGGACGTTTAATTAACTGCGTTTTGCGCCAAAAAAGACTAGAAACCGCTTTCATCTGTGAAAATGTGTACATCAGTCGCTCCAGATTTTCCTTTTTCATTTTTCCCATTTTGTTTGCATCCAGAGTATCACAGAAAAGCTTCATCCTGTGACTTTGACAAGATGGACTAAAGCGGGGGTTATTTTGGTTTCCTCCAATCATGCTGGGAATGTGTTAACCAGCACGGCCATGATTAGTTTTTATAAATAGACATTCATCACTTTAGAACTTCATGAACTCAATTACTGTGCCCTAAAATAAAAAGGTTGAGTAGAGGGGTTAAGTCAACCATTAAAGACAGAAAATAACATCAACAAGACCACAAGAGGACGCATCTTCCCTTCTGTTCTAATATCGTTTTAAAAAGAGCTTAATTTGAAGCTTAAGTTTGACATAAATAAGTGTGTTATATGGTGAACTTGACATTTACTGTAACCTTTTTCATTGGTTAGCTCATAAACGTGTTTCTTTTTTTTTTTACTGCAGGTTACCTAGTTTGCCGAACAACTGCGGGAGCAGAAAAACACTTTTTAATCCAATACACTTGTGCTCTTTACAGGGATTTAGGAAACGTTTAATTGAGCGAGGATGGTGTCACTTTAGATTTGTCTTTTCTTTCTTTCTACAAAAGGCATTTCCACATTTTAAAAAGCGGCCGATTTCTGCTTGCTCTAATCTTCATTCACTTTCTTTTCCTATGGAGAAAGATAGCTTCTTCATGGAAGCTGGGAGTGTAGGTCACAGCAGCCAACCTTCCCGTATTGAGAAGGGATAAAAGCGTATGAGCTGGAGAAATTATAGCACCTTAAAAAAAACTGGGGGAAAAGCTTAATCTCTATTATTTCCAGGATTAGTCTCTTGGTGACTCAACATCACAGCAATGGCAGAGGGAAGGAAATGGCATCTCTTTATGAAGGGCGGAAAAAAAGGGGGGATGAGAGGCTTTCAATGCGGCGAATCAGAGCAAAAGCATCAGAGGAAAGGCAGCTTCGGTTCCTTTCACGGTGAATGCATTTCCAGAGATCATCTGTCTGAGCCAGGCTCTCTGTCTTCAGTCAGAAACAACATGGCGGAGTGGAGGCACGCTCTCTTTCCTGACGCCTGCCAACATCCCCTGATGAGTTCCTGATGATGTTTGTGACATGAACAACTGTTTCATTTCACTGAATATAATGTAGGAAAGCATAATGATATAATATCAATTAAAATATGTCCAATGAAATATGCACATCCGACAGCTTTAGGATTGAACGCAGATTCAGGGACAGAGAAGAAAGACATTGTGGTGTAAAATGGATTCCTATCATGTCAAGCTGCAGGTGGAAATTGCAGATTGTTCTATCATTATTATTGTGGGTAACATACATATTAGAGCTTTGATCCATATCGACCTCAGGTTTGCGACTTTATGGTCTCTTTAATCCTTCACGTTTGAATCAATTCAAGATTTCTTATAGTTTTATTTTCATATTCTGGCTTAAGCTTTGTGACAATACATTTGGGTTATTTTCATTATTATTTAGGTTAAGATGAAGCACAACATTCATTCGTTCTGCATGAATGAACAGTATAGTTAAACTAAACATTTGAAAAATGACATTGGAAATATGTTTCACTGGACAGGGAGGCTGTGATTTTTTGTAATTGAGGATTATTACATTTTTTCTGTTAAATAAATCACAACAGAAAATGAATGTATGTATAAACATTTTCTTTCCCTTTCTCTATTGTGTGGATGTCATGATATGTTTTTTTCTTATTTTTTGTTATGATTTCAATGTCACTTTTTTGAGTATTATGGTAAATATAAGCAACGCGGAAGGAAGTCTGTGTGTTTGTTTTATTGTAAAATATTAATAAAAGCAAATAAACTGATGATTAAAATGTTTTAATGGTAATACATTATTCACCAGATTCGTCTTGAGAGCAAAAATCAACAGTCAAGAATTATCTAATAAAACTAACTTGTAAAAAGATTAATATATATATAACAAGTCTCCATTATAGTAGGATTTTGATTTTTGGACAAGGCTTCAAGGTCATGAAATGCTTCAGTGGTCAAGACTAAGGAACCTTTTTGGAAACCACAAATCTGGTAATGTGTTTTTTCTGGTGTTGAGATGAGGGCCGTAACACATAATAAATCTGAATCAGGGCCAATAGTGTCATTTTAACAATCTGTGTTAGTTGACATAAGCACTGGCTAAAGAGCCTGTTATTACAAGACATTACATTTTACAACACACCCTTGTAAACACCTCATAAGACATCATGAGTATTTTTAACATGTGAAAGGTGTTATCACTCAATATTATACAGTATTATTACACTCATAGTACATTTAAGCTGTTTTCATTGCCATGCTCTAAATCAAAACATTAAGCCACTGCTGCACAGTGTATTTTGTAGGTGCAGATCAGAAAATCCCACTCGCTCTATCTTTAACTAACAGTAATCTTTCTATTTGCAGAATGGCACTCAGTCATAACAAACGGTTTAATCAAAGGCTGGATTAAGCACTGAGGAACGTGGACCAGAAATGGTAAAAAGTGTTGTCCCTTCTCTGATAGAGATTTGCTGTTCAGCCTGCAAAACACATTGTCCAATGATGAAAATTGAATGGTATGTTTTCCACTTCATAATAGCATGAAGCAGCTTCTCTGGCTCATAACACAGAAGTGGTTAGTGCACTGCTCTTCTGCATTAATGATGATGCTATTCAGTGCTTACACAATAGGCCGAAAGCTGGGCATTTATGATGATTTCTGGAGGATGAATTAGCATCCATTAAAAAACGTCATTGACAGCTCCGTTTAGCTCCCTCCTCCGGATACAAAACGTTGGAAGTGAAGGCCTAATTTCCATGATGGCTTAGAATGCGGCCCCCGTCTTGCACTGTGTGGTCTTTAAATAAATCATCTTTATACTGACAAAGTACATTTAGGGCACAAACAGCGGCCAACGGGCAAATTATCCTGCTGGCAGTCACTGTCTATTTAAATTCACACAGCCGCAGCTGGCGGCTTCTTGAGAATTTCTACCTGCGGGGCAACATCCAACCCAGATCAGGCTCCCCGCGGTAATCTGTCCTACTTTCAACAGGAGCACTGAGGGCCAATTTTCACCCCAGGGTCCAAAAACTTCTATTGAATTTATTCAAGGTGAAATACAGGACTAATGTCCTCAGGTCAAACAGAAATCATGGGGTGTTGTCATTATTCTGCAAAGGACACAAGCTACCGCAGCCTTTAATGTCCACATATAGGAGAATTACAAAAAAACATAGAGAGTTAAAATGCATGTGTCTCCAGATTAGAAAAGCATGTGATGCATATCTCTTTAAGCATCATTTAAATCTACAATATTGTTCCACAGCGTTTCCACAGGACATCATATAGTTTAACGTTTTAACTGGCACTAAATTAGATTTAATAACTGCCAATTTTGGTTAGTTTCTGGGAGCACATGATTTAAGATTCTCTCACTATGATCTTCCATTTACTTCATTGAAAATACTTTCTTTTGAAAACAGGTAAACACCAAATTCAATTTTTATGCACATATTTTTTGCTTCTTCGACCATGAAGGATAAACAAACACTAGGAGATAATGTTGATCTGCTGGGAAATGAGCATGAAAGCACCATCAGTGCAGCTCAGATAGAGCAGTGTTTTGTTTCCTTTACCGACCCTCTGCCCTTCCATAACGCTCTGCACGTCTTTATCAAGCACACTTAAAATAAACTGCCACCATCTGCTTGAATTGAGATAAGCCTGAATCCAATCAGAACTGCTGAGCGGCAGTCAGCAGATGTGCTGCACATACTTATTGATATTTAAAGTCTGTTGCAGCTTTATCCGCACCACAAACTTAGTAATTAGCAGCTTTCAGTATGGATGCTCCACTCTGGCTGTCTGCCTAGCGGAGTGAGTTTGAAGGATCGTACATTTGCGTCTTGAGAGCTGAGAATCACCGGATCTCTGCTTACTGGTGCATCTGGAACGATGCTTATCTTGAAAACATTAAAGAACACAAGCTAGCATCAGCAGACGCATGGGGCTGCACAAACAGTGATAATCATCAATGAAAAAAGTTTGGAGAGTTCTTTAACCTTTCCAAAACCACAGGGAAAAAGTGTTAGGAATGGACGAATCAGTCTTAATCTGCTCTTAAATTAGCTGCATTTATTAGCGTGTCGGGCTAGCTAGCCTAAGCTAGGTAGCACTACTACAAATGTGTGTTTCAGAAAAGATCATTGTGTAAAGTTAATATTTCCCCTCTGTGTGAAAGCCAGTCTTTGATGATACATGTGCTGTGAATTTGTATGAAAGTGTCACAATTGGCGTTACAAATATTGCTTTATGGTTGCTGGGTGAATATTTTCCTGGGCCCATAACTTTGACCCAGTTTATCAGTTTGTAATGACCTTATGAGCACAGGCTTTTGTCTCCCTATTCCTGCCTGTTGGCGTCACCTGATAGAGGTGTTATAGTGCTTTATGCACAATGTTGATTCTTCTCTCAGAACCAGCTAAATACATGGGTCTGGGCTAGAGATCTTCAGAATTGGTTTGGCAACCGCTGTGTCAACTCGTGGCACATCACGTCTTGTGAATATATATAGAAATTGTATTTATTGGGATAAACCCCTTGAGATGCACCATCCCGTTTTCAAGGGGGTCCCGACAATAGCAACAACTTACAGACACACATAAACAAAAAGACAAAAAGCAAAACATGACAAACCACGTACAGTCTATTAAGTAAAATTCAAGTAATACATACAATCATTACAATTTGAGAGAAAGTCGAGCAGATCAGTTTCATCAATACCAGTTTCATCAACAACAAGTGCAGACCAGTTGAAAGTGAAATGATAATGCATGTTTAAACATACCCAATGATGCAAGAGATCTAATAGCAGCGGGTAAAGTATTCCAGTCTGTTGGGGCTTTGAACATGAACGCTCTTCTGCGATTTTTTTGCAGACGGGACAGAGAAATACATCTGAATTCTCCGGCCGAAGCTCCAAATAAACCATCAGTGAAAGTTCCTGCTCTCCTCGTGTCTCTCTGAGTCCTGTCTCCATTGCTTCAGAAGTTTCCATCACAATGGTGACCATGTCCTTTGATCAGCAAATTCTAATAAATCAATCCTTTATTCAAAGTTGAAGCATGCATAACATCTGAAGAAATCCCTCTAGGCTTCCCCGAGATATTGGGTTCACGAGAATGTTACAGAGTTAAATGCCTCGGGCCACGGCTATCACCAAGACATAAAAAGGTCACCAAAAATGTGATAAAGAAAATCATCCTCCAGGGACTATAAATATTCACAGAAAACAAATTGTAGTTCTAGACAAAAGGTCACTTGAAGAATTTTCATGGTTTCAAGTAAATACCAAATTCCATGACAAATGTTGGAGAAATATCCTCTTCTGGAGCCACATTGGGGAGTAACAACTACAACGTCAGATTGCAGGGTTTGTGCTGGAACGTGGACCTTGAAGAAAGATTGTATTTTTGCTACAGCAATAATAGACAACAGGACAATAACATAATCTTGCCATCTATACAGTCTGATGGCTATTGACACAATAGCCATCTACATCTGTATACATCAGTGTTTGCTTTCACTTGTAAGTACTCACCTTGATCGCCTACAAAGTCAAAATGAAAGAAGTGGACAGTCAAGCGATCATATTTGTGCAAATGACGCGAGGTGAAAACGTCTTCTGACTTCTGGCTGAACATTTAAAGGGTTTGTTGACATAGCCATACATACATACACATAACAGCAAGTTTACAGGTGTTTGCGTGTTAGCAATGCCGCTAAATCTTTAAATTGTTTCTATAGGTAATGCCACCACAACCAAACTCATTTAATTAATAAGTAAGCCTCGAGTCCCAAAGTCAAATCGGAGGTACAAAGTGTAATCAACTTTCCTAGTCCTAATTTTTACCCCAAAAATGTTCTGACAGTCAACCAAAAAAGGGCTATGTAATGTAATTTCAAATATTTTCCAGGACCCACTTTTCTATTAAGGAATTTATTTGTTTTTTTTTAATACATGTTACTAATTGGAGAAACAAAATAATCACTTTTTTTTTTTACAAGCCACACTGTAGGAGATGTGATGTGAAATATTTTTAAAGAAAAACCTGCATTGTCCTAAACAGACAGGTCCAAGTGTCCTCCACAGACCTGTGAGATCATCCTGTCACATTCTCGCTTACCGAATATCTTGAGGCTACACGAGCTCTTGGCAAATCCAAAAGAATAATAGAGATCGATGGCATGCATGTGTCCAAACCATTAAAATGACTTCACGTAGTTGATCTTGGCATGCAGCCTCATTCCCAAAGCACATTTGGAAAATATGTGCCCTCATTTTGATTCATGAAGTGAGTCATTCGAAGCTTCTACGTGTACACCTACAAGTTTGACAGGATAATGGAGAAAATTGTTGCATGCAATTTCATCTTCTAACAGCGTTTGATGTTTTAAAACTACATTTTGCCACTTTCAAAATGATGATTACATATTTGCTTAAAACAGCTCAAATACAGGCTTTTTGAAAAACATATCCGGCTCTAAAAGGGAGGGATGTACACCAATACAAAATGAAACGCACAATTTATAATTTCCTGCAACTAGTCACGATACACAAAACGGCAATTGGTGGCGTCATGTAGCGTTTGATCAAGGGAGTTGTTATATTGTCGTTTTGCCGTCAGCTTCTCCCGGTTAGGATTCCTTCCCCTCATTCAGGAGGTTTTTAACCATTTGCCAAATTATCTGTAGATGTTTCAACCTCTCCAAATGAAAAAATGAGGTGATTAATACTGGTAAAAAACACTGAATGAAACAGTTTAAGAGTAAAACAATCAACGTCTCATCCACGCTGTTCGGCTGCAGCCAAATGTTAAGTGAACAAATCAAGGTGACCGTGGTGGATAAGAAATAAGATGACATCAGGTGCGTTGCGTTGAATGATCACATTGTGGGAAAATAACTTGTTAAGACAGTGGCATGCCAGGGACTGTCAGAGTGAGACAACATTCAGGTCCCTGCTTGTGTTAACATTAAAGTTAAACCTTGTATTTATGATTAGGATTAGATTGGAGAATGGTTAGGGTGGCACATGGGCACTAGTCAAAGTAAAAGAAACAAGTGTGTGTGTGTGTGTGTGTGTGTGTGTGTGTGTGTGTGTGTGTGTGTGTGTGTGTTTGTGTGTGTGTGTGTGTGTGTGTGTTTGTGTGTGTGTGTGTGTGTGTGTGTTTGTGTGTGTGTGTGTCTCCCACAGTCATTACCAGTCTATAATAAAGTTGATTATAATCTAATCTAAAAGATAAAACTACACATTTATTATGATTTCGTATCAAAAGACGCAGTCATTTTATTATAGTTGATTCATAGATGGCATACCCGTTTTGCCTTCAACTGATGTTGTAATCAAATATTTACTTTGCTAACCTTTGACCCAAATATAACACTTTGCCTTACTAACCTTGAAAAAGTAAACTTAACTTATGTGGGTTTTCTTTAAATAGTGACATGAGAAAGTTTGTTTCTTATTTCTTTCTGTTACATATGGATTACATTTTCAATTATCATCAACAGAAGTACTGTCAACATACTTTACTTTCTATTCACTAAACTTGGCCTCACACTGATGTCAGTTGTTTCAGATACTGTTGTGGCACAAATAGATTAAAATGCTCTCACCGACACAAGGCGCTGAGTCAAAGTACAGTAGCCTAATTACATTTGTTCTCTATGATAATCTGCAATCAGTATTGCTATTAAAATCATACTGCGCCATACTCATTACCCTATGATTAGAATAATGAGTCATTAACGCTGCAGGAGAGTGAGTTTGAGCCCCAATAGGAACATTAATGGACCCATCTCTGAACTGACTTCTGTCTCACCAAACATTTCGAAAAACGTTTCATTGCATGTGACGAAAATAAGAACTAGCTATCTCCACCGTTCTCGATCCCAACTGGAAACAGATGAATGCTTCATTGATCAAATGATGGGTCATAATATAACACTTGCTAATGTAACTGCTTCCTAATAAAGTGAGTCATTCTCTGTCATGCACTGAACGGTTTTATTTGTTCTTCTGCATTATCCGGTTTTACTCTAATCACTATACATTTTGTACCTTTTCATATAAAAAATGTACTTTATTAAGTATACTTCAGGTGAAATCCAATCCAATAGGTTAAACGGCTTCATGCTTTGCCATTTAATTCCAGCTGATAAGAAAGCTATCATTGGTTGCAATAAAAGGCAATTATGTGTTGTTTCTGTAAAATTCTGTTGATTTGTTCCCAACAGTGCAACAAAAAAGATGTAGGAGGGGGGACAGGAGGCTGATAACTCAAAACTATAGGAGACAATGTGCCCAACAGCACTGGAATACATTATTCTGCAATGTCATAATGAATTCATGTGTTTTAAATGAAATGCTGTGGCCTTGAATTATCTTAACCCTATTCATTGTTTCGTAATGTTTATTTTATGTACACAACAGTTCCTTTACATATACCAAATATTAAAACTTGTATCTTTTCACTCTGTTTTATGTTTTTAAATTAGTTTCAAAGCAATTGTGAATCTTTTGTTTAAAACAACACTTGAACGAACCATGTGAAAATCACTTGTTACCTGCAGTTGAATGCAGCTCATCTCCAAATTGTGGTTTAATTGTGTTGAACACACCATTACCAAAACCAGTCAACAAGTCATACTTTAGGCGAAGATTAACTTCATGATTGTGCATAATGGGGACTTTTAAACCGAAACAGAGCTTTTCCTATTTGTTATAACTCGATTATGATCCTGGTCTGCTGTAGAATACATGTTTTATCCGATGACTTAAGGCCAGTTTCTGCTTGGCTACATATCATTTTATAACAATAATTTCTCTGCAAAAGACATAGAAAGACGTGAAGCTCAGAAATATGTCCTTTGTTCTAGGATATTTAAGTCTCTTGCATCTCATACTGAACTCAAAATGAGATTTATATACATAGCCGTCACTGCAGCCCCCGAACGAAGCTTTAGACGAGGGATGGGGGTGGAGGGGTGGGGACAGCTGCAGCATGGCCACCAGGCAAAACTCCACAGTTATCTCCTCTCCAACTGTTTCCCTTTGATCTCTGTAATCTGCCATTTGAAGAAGACAGCATCCAGAGCAGCCGCACTGACACTTCCTTGTATTTCCATCCCGGCAGACACGGCACAGCGTGTATTTGCCCCCGAGCCACTGAAGTACATCACAAAATGTAATGTATGCAAATGGTTTAAACCTGAGCCATACATTGACTCTTTGCGATGAGAAATTACACATTTTTCCTCCTGTTTTATATAGACCATAAGAATATTCACCCAAGAAAAAAACCATAAATGTTTGCAGTATGAATGGCAAAACTAGATTTTAGTTTCATTAATGTGTTGTTTTTTTCAGATTGAATGTTAAGACAATAGTGAAAACTGTATCTTAACTTCCGAGAGGCGTAGGTGACATGTTTAAAGTCTTTCTTATTAATCAAGGGTCCAAGCTCAAAATATAATAAATACAAATTCATGTAAAACAGATCTGGCATTTAGGAAGCTCCTACTTACTACTTTTTGCTTGAAAAGTAACTAAATTATGGATAATCAAAATCAATGCAGATTCATCCTTTCAGCTCTACATAATATATTCATACTGAACTCTTGTTTACTGTTTCATTTGCATGCATTTATCTAGAGGTCAAACTATGAACTTGACACTGATTAATTCATCTTAGATAATGCTGTCTGAGTAAAGTAAGTGGTTCTAAATTTAAAAACCCTAAATGCAATCAGCCTTTTGCTCCTTAGCCGAGTAAAGAAAACAAACAGAAATGACTGAATATCCCCACACTGCCTTTATCTTTAACAGGCTCCAATTATGCAAGCTAATCTGGGCATATTTCCCTCGGGAGGCAAAGACATAATTGCCAGCAATCTGCGCAGTGATATCAGCTCTGTTCTTGTGCGGCTTTAAAATGACTTGACACATCTGGGAGCGACGGTGTTGTATTGGTCTGAACTCCACACTCGGCTTCATCAAAAGGGGTCAATTAGAAAAACAAACAGGCGAGGGACTCATTCTGGATGCAGAGGAACTGAAAGAGGGCAGATGGTAGGCAGGAGCCTGCCCTTGAGCAATGGTGTGAAGTCATTGTTGGAAAAACGCACACTGTCAGGGGAGTACTCACATGCGTTTGGTCTGGTGGATCAATAAAAACAACACATCTCAAGACAAATACAACCTGATACAACCTCAGCTACGTGTGAGGCAATTGCATCACCATAACTAAGTGGTGCTGACACACACTGAGAGAGTAAACAAACGGTCTTACCGAACAGCATCTCCACGTGTTTTGTGATTCTTCGGATTGCCACTGATTCACTCAGGCGTCTCCTGCCAGTTTATCTCCCATCAGAGAAGTTGAACAAAAACCAACAAAGTGCCACCTCGCAGATCTCCGTCTCTCTTCTGTGTCTATATTACCTCCACTTTGATTCTCTTACTGAAGGGATATCCTTTTTTCCGGTCAACGACACATCTTGGCTGTGATCCAAAGTGAACGGTACATACGTACTTCAATTAAAAGCCTCGCACTCCGCTGGCCTTTGTGAGACGTTTGGGAGCGAGGCGGATTGAGAAACAGCGGAGAGGGATAAGAGGCTGAGAGCGCGATGGTGAGAGTCTGAAGAGCAAGTGTGTATTCTTCTCTGTGCGTGAGTGTGTTAGAGAGAGCGAGTGAGTAAGTGAGTGAGGAAGAGGAGGGGGGGGGGGGGGCTGGCAGAAGACTGGCTACCAACAACATGAACATCCCATCTCGCTCCCCCTTCTCCTTCTTCTTCCCAGAAACATTTTCTATTTAGGGTTCACACCTGCATGCTCCTTAAAGGACTATTACATATAATTTCCTTCCTGGCATTAATTGACAACAATGGCCATCATTTATCAATCTGTTTCTATTCTGCTGAAAGCCCTGCTTGAAATGCAGCTGTGAGATGTTATCCCCAAACTTTCCGTTATTGAGGCTCAAAGACAGATGACAGTTTTAAAACCACATCCAAATTATAAACCTTAAATGCAGGGTGTAGGCCTACTTAACAAAACAAATCCAATTCAATTTCTATTTACGTGTCAAAAAAAGGCAGTAACCTAATCAAAGTATTACAGTCACGCAAGTTGATTAATTTGCGTTACTTTGAGATGAACTTAATACCTTACTTGCTAAAAAGAATGCTAAAATTTAGCTTTTATTTTGTATGTTAAGCAGAAAAGGAAACATCACAGAGCAGAGCTCCAACCAAGCTACTGGTTGGAAATAAACAAGATAGAAACGGTAACAATTCAAACTCAAAGCTTTAAAGTGTTAGTCCACAAACCAATAGGTGATGTCATGTTGACCGTCCACTATACAGTTTATGAAGGAATTACCTACTTCTGCTTGACCAGAAGGTTTAAGTGGTTTACTCATTTCCTACAAATGTCTTTTCACACTGGAATAGCCCTCAGATGAACTGTAAAGAGAGCAAACCATCCTACTTTGGAATAATTTGCACTTTACCATGATGTGTATAGTAGTCATGTTGTGTCAAGCAGAAAGTGGAACAACCTTCCCTGCTTTACATAAAACATAATTGTGACATTTTCACCCAGTGAATGGATTTGTTTCATCAACAAAAGCGTTGGAGTCCATTGTGTGAGACTCATGTTGCGAAGTGTTGTAATGTGCCTGGTAGTACTGTATATTGTTCTTTATTTTGAAATTAAAATGATAGTCCTGCTAATAATCCTAATAGTACTAAATGTTACAGTTTCTTTAACTGTAACAGAATACAGTTTCCATTTTTTTTTTCTTTTTAATCGTTTCCTTTGTTTTCTGTTATTCCCAAAGCGTTTCCATCAGATACTGCAGTCCTGTGTTGGTGACGATTGATTGCACGGTCCTGTTTGATTAAAATAAATGATTTATACACTCCTGTTTACATTTCCAATAGGTTGAATGTGCAGAGGTTTCAATCAGAATACCGGAGTCACTCATGCAGCACATAGTCATTATTTTTTCCTACAGCACTTCAGTGTGACTGATAATAATAATCACCATTATAATTGAACAGCAATGGTTGAGTGTTTTGCCAAAGTCAGCAGTAGAGTAATATTTAAATTAACGGTTTGTTTTCCTACAATAAACCTCCGTTTGGTGTTCTTAAGCCTAAACATTCACTGCATGTCAAATCTTTTGGACCCAAACAGCCTCTCATTTCTAAATATTTAGATATTTGTACAGGTTATTTATAATGATGATCACATGAGTGGCTGAAATGGCTTTAATGCTTCATTTTTTTGGGGGGGGGAAGGAAGCCACACCGCATGTGGAACCATGACAAAAAAGGAGGATTTGAAAATGAAAGCGATTCTGTATTCATTTCTTAAACAATGACACACATGCCAATACATTGTAAAGCATAGAAAATGAATGAGCAGTTATGTAAAAGTCTCACCCCTCTGCAGTAAACACACATTCATAATACCTAAACATTAAGCTACTCATTTAACGAAGAATGATCTTATTATAACAGTATTAACAGCCTTTTGCAAAGTACAATGTGACAAAGGGTTGATCAAGTATTAGCAGAGTATAATGTGTAGTCATGAAAAAATATAAAATGTTCTATTCAAAAGGCATAATTCATTTTAGATATGTTATCAGAAGACCCCAATCTTCCAATGGCCCCATGCAGCAGAGGGTTATCTCTGTAACGAGTTCCACACATCTAGACAATAAATCAAGGAAGCTTAGCATATTGATAGTGCAGCTCTTTCTCACCGTGTGCTATAATCAAAACTATTTGAGCTCAAGGAACCGACAGTGTGTTTGTTATAAAGAGCAGGTGGGAGAGATTATTGTTCACCTAATAGCTTGCTTTTTTTCTGGCTAATTTTCCCATGATTGCTGTATTGACACTTTGCAGAGCAGAGTTTGATTATGGGAGCTGTGTTGCCCTTTCTGTGCGATATTAACCTCAAATGGCTCTTTGAGTTGCAATGTATTAACAACAGTAAAGGATTTGGTGTTACCATTGAGAAATCATGCACATTATATTGATTCAAGTATATACCATTTTAGGTTATACATACTCCAATACATTGCAGCTCAGTTTGACAGCTGCTTAAAATACATTATTTTACAGATTAAGATTAAATGTTCATTGGATGCCCTTGAAGCCTAAGGATTAACCACCAAAGGTCGCTGGTTCAAGTCCAGCTGGAGATGTTTGTTGCAAGTGGTTCAACTGTCCGATCCCCAAAAAAGGCAAAGAAATCGGTAAATGTATCGGTTTATAACTACTAATACTAAATAATTTAAATTAAGGATGTTCAAATACTCTGTACTGTTTGAATGACAAAGCAAAAATAACTATAAACTAAGGAATTATTACGCAAATATGATGTTTATTTCAAGTACTGTAGAACTTTTATGTGTTGGTATTACACATTATACTAGTGTAGCGCATACAGGCTAGAGGATAAGAATATTTTGACATCTTCTTATGGCTCTCAGGTAAACAATTTGTGACCCGTTTGGACATGCCTTTGAATAATAGGGTAATACTTTAAACCTTAAGAATCACTGCCATGTAGTCTCAGCTCATTGCAGAAACACATAGCTGGATATTCATAGTGGCAACAGAGAGGCTTGGCTTTCAATGCATTGTTATTCATTCCACAGTCGCTGTAATCACTTCAAATAAACACAATTATTCTCACAGCCTGTGCCCTGAAACCCTGGCCTCAAATGTCAAATACAAGTGTCGTCAACACACACATAGACACACATGAAACAGATACACACACACACGCTGCTTGTGTCTACACTGTGTGCTCCTTGCTGGCTCCTTGTCTAGTCGAATAAGTGTGACGTGGAAGCACAACACTGACAAATCCTGACAGTTATACACTTGATTTCAGCCGGCTGCATCCTAATACACGTGCGGGGAGATGGCCTCGAGCAGAGCGGATACACACAGCATGCTATCATCGAGCTGCGGACATGCTAAACATCAGCTATGAATATCTCTATTCAACCTACATGTTCTCTGTATGTGGGGATGATTCACATGCCATGTTATTTATGGAAATCACTGATTTGGTAAAGGGAGGCAGAAACAGAGAAGAAAAAGGATTTACAAAGCTTCTTTTCTCTCAACCTAATTCACCCAGAAAAACACGTTTTCTGCATTTGAACAGAACTGCAGCCCCTTGCATACATACATAGAGGTTTTTAAATGACTACACTTCCTAAATACACATAAGACAAGTTAATATACTGATATTAACATATTTGTATCTTGGCAAACATCAAAACATTCAAAATTCTCCAAAAGTACTCTTTAACCACCAAGATAAATCCTTTGTTTGGCTAACGGCTCTGAATAACAACCCTAACACACTAAAGTACCAAAAACAAACGATTTTTTCGTTTTATTTGAGTAAAAAATCCAGGTACAGCTCGCTGGGTAATCTCCGACACGTCCCTGACCTGGGCATGACACAGCCACTGGGAATACTGCGTCTGCTCTGACACTATACGCCCTGAGGGTTTTGGTGCCATCGCTGGCAACCACTGAGTCAAATCAAAGAAAATTCAACATCACTCCCGTCATTCTGTCTCACCCTCTCCAGCTCCTGCTCTTCCTGCAGGCCTTCAGACTGTGCTGAATGGCCGATGACAGAACAAGTGAATTATTAGAAATGTCTGCTTTCTGCTGAGCAGCCCCTGCTGTATGAAATGAGGCCAAGCAGCACAAAACCCCGGCTGATAAACGTCCCATTTCACAGCTCACACAGTGTGTTTAAGCATGTGTGTGCATGTCTATGTATGCATATGTGCCTGCAGACTTACAGCATTTATGGTTGTTATGTATCTACTGTATGTTACAGGAGACGGAAGGATTTAACCTTCAGAAAAGCATTAAGCCGAGTCGATCTGCAGTGGAGCTCAGTTTGAGAAATGTTTTGATTTTCCATTAGTGGTAGGAAAGCTTTGTTCCAGGAAGAAGAAATACTTAATTTCCCCCTTTCAGTGGGAAGACTGTTATAAAAGCTGCAGGAAATGATAAGGTTAACTTCTATAACCAACATCATTTTTCTGTTTTTATGTGGGATGTGTTTGAACTTTCATAATGTGAAAATCAAAGAGTAGAAAACCAAGTTTGGTCACACCACTGTGAAACAGGGTGCATATTAAAAATAGCCAAAGATGCATATCAGTGCACATATTGCATGCAATGATGATACAGTCTTGTTCATTTTATCTGTGGTATCAACTGTGCTCAAGAAATATGTTCCCTGATATTATCTGTTAGACAAAATCTGCTTTCAGGAAAGATAAACCCTACAACCGTAAAGCAGCATCAAGACAGAGGGGGAGCATTGCCCTCAGGAAATTGTTTGGAATTCTGCAGGCGTGACATTCAGCTTGGTCCCACGATGGATCTGGATCTTGCAGGAAAATGCTTAAATTAAGGAAACATGATTGTTTGTTTTTCAACTTTTGTAGATGTGTATAAGATTATAACGGTGCAAAGCCTATGTTGCTCCTGATGAGGGTTAGAGGTCTTCAGAAGATCATTATTAACTCAATCTCAAATAGACCCATGGAAAAGTGAAATGCTTAGATAAGCTTTTAAGTTATTGAAAAAGAAAACATTTAAATCTTTTTTTTTCTGAAATAGTGGATTAGTCAACTTCTTTGGGCTTTAAATAAAACCAACGCAGAAGTTTAGAGGGAAATGTGTTTTTGTTGGAACTGGAACATATCAAATTTATAATCAATGTCTTAAATTGCCGTCAGATTAACGTAAAGGGGGGCGTTGCTGAAAAGACGTATAGATTTTTAATTCACGCTATTTGTGCAACTTAACCTTGAATGTACTAAACATCTGGGGCCAACTATGTGTCTGTAATAGTTCATTTTTGGAAAAAAACATTCTCCTCTACCTACCAGTTGCCTTGAATGGCAGCTCCTCCACTGTGGGTTTGTGATTCAATAGGTGAATGAGAGGCACATTTTAAAGCCTATTATCCGGTAAGGTTTAAAACGCAGTATATAACAGTATATTAATGGCAATATCAAGTGAGAGTATACCCTAACCTGATGAATGCACGTCACAAACACATCCTAGACAATATGAAACGACTCCACTGAGGTCCAGAAGCAGGAAGTGGAAACTGTTTTCGTCCATTCTCTTTTCAAAAGGCCCCGAGTGAGAAGCACCCTATTAAAGTCTCTTTTCATTTGGGCAATCATTTCATGCGGCTAAATAAAGGGAGTGCTAGTTCAGCTGTGGGGAGGGAATGTGTGTTATTAGGGTTGTTCATCGCAGCACAGACTGAATCACCTTAATTCATCTGGCACATCCTCTTACTCTACCACGAAATAAGCAAAAGGGAGAATGCTGTGATACAAAGAAAACTTGGCATCTGTTTATATGAATGTTCTTTTGTTTTTGTTTACAAGATTTAACAGAAAATCTGCTTGGCTGCCATTTTCTGCCTGAAAATGTTTTTTGAATCAAGTAATGAGTCATGTTGTTTTTACAAAACGATGTATCAGCTGCCACATTAAGAGAAGCATTACGGTTCATATTGGTTCATTCATAACAGAAATAAACAAAATACCAAAATGTATACATGTTTGAGTGAATACACATTTTCTTACAATCTATGCTTTAGATCTGCAGAAATGTTAGAAATAATCCAAAATGGAATATACTGTGACAAAGTATCTATACTTTTATCAACTTTTATTATATTAGATATTTTCTAGAATCAAAAGCATAACAATGAAACGATGAGCAGAAGTCACAGGCAACAACTTAGGCGGTCTTTGTCTTTAAAGCATCATTTACAGGTTATTTAGCTGTCTGTGCTCTATTTGGATTTTCCCAAATATAAACAATTTCAGAGCTAATTTGAGCCAGTCACGTGTTTGTCTGTGATATTTTTGATCATTGAAATCAACCCAAACCAAGGGTTGAAACACTGTAGGGTTAGAACAGTACAAACATGGCAGGTGTGAAATCACTGAGCGCCCTGCGTGGTGTTACAACAGGAACCTTCATCCCGAGGGACTGACACAAATCTGCCGTGAGTCTCTATTTATATTTCAAATGACCGGATGAGATCGCTCCATCACTGTGGCCTGCAGCAGGTCGGCTGTTTAAACTCTGTCAGTGATGATGATGCTAATTAGAAGTCACGCAATGATGCGCAATAAAAATGGAATGAGGTCACTCACATACAGTTTCTCACATTGTAGTGGCCTTTAAAGATGGTCCCAACAAGGTCTACAGCTATCCCGATCACACATAAGCAGTAACCCAATTCCATAAATCTAGGCGGGTTTTGAGTATGTCTCGTACAAGAAGGAGTGAGAAAATAAAGTTAATGTAAAACAGTCCTGACAGTATGCAGACAAAACATTTGAATTGTAATATATTGAGATCAAATGGAAGCTGCTTAATGGCAGTACATCGTCATTGACTTGTGAATTGTGGAGAGAAAAAAGTTTTGTTCACCTGAAATTGAGTAAGATTCCCAAAAAGGTATTTTTCCGCACTAAAAAACCACAAAACTAGGCCATCGGCTCAGTTTTTCATAAAAGTTACAGCAGCTAAAATCAAAGAAAGACCTGATCAAAAATGTTAAGTTTGGACAAAAACGGCTTCTGCTCCGGTTCAGTCTCCCACTTTAAAGTATGAATGATGATCTGCAAAAGCTATTATCTGACACAGAATAAGTCAATAACATTCTGATGATATCAAAATGAGGTTGAAGTGAGGCAGAAATTAAACAATTGATAAAGTAATAATTGTATTTCATGCACTGTGTTAGATTGGAACAGCTAAATATGTGTAGTAAGCCAACAAAGAGAGACAGCCTCATAAATCAATATTAAAAAGTGCCATCTGATTGGCCAGTTGTTCATTAGAGGCTCTTTTCCTGAAAGCTGATTGATCAGGCGGGTCAGCGTGGCAGAGTGACACAGGTGGTGTGACTGAAGGTGATTAATGGCCCCTCTTCAAAACAGGTGTGCTCAAAATGCTTAAAAATGGCGAGGGGCTCTTCTGGAATACCAAATACTGTATGTACCAAATACATAACAGCTCCTCATTGTCTGCAGATGTAAACATTGTGACAGACTGTGACAGAGAGAGTATATTACATATAAACAATATATAAAACACCACGCACCAGTGTGCTGAAAAACACCGATCAGCACAACTTCTGCTGGAAAGCACATTGTTTGCAGAACTTGCAATAGTAAGTGTCTATGAGAGTGAAGATTTTTTGACAGCTTTTGGTGGCTCCAAATGTTAAACTTCTGCTTTTTTCCCCTATGTATCAGAACAAAAACACAGATGTGTAAGCTCTGCAATACTTGATCCACTTTGACATTTGTACTGAATTAAACTGCACATTTGAGCGATCCCTTTTTTTCAGCAATAATATCATTATAATGCTAATAGTTAAACATTATATATATACTGTAAAGATATTTTTAAGCCACCAGTGTCTTTATTGATGAAACTGTCACAGGCCAGAATTTAATCCAGATGCTTTGCAAAGGGACTGAGCCCCAGCATGAGTTATACAAATACATGTTCTAACATATTTATTGATAATATATGGTAGTACAATTTGTACATTTTTAGTTTTGCTTTTCCATGTTAATATATTTATTTTAATTTTATTTCTTTACAAAATCAAGTCTATCTGGTTCTGAAAAGAGACATTCTTAGTACCTGCACTGTCACATTCACTTACACTGTTACTGAAGCTGAGATTTCTTTGTAACAAACTCCAGCAACAAAGCTTTAGACTTGGAGACAGGGGCGGACTGGCCATTGGGAATACCGGGAGTTTTCCCGGTGGGCCGGTGCTGTGCGTGGGCCGGAGGGCCAAAACAAATAGGCAGGGAAACGGGGTTCTGGGGGAGTGGCTGTACCCGTAGGATAGAAAAGGGGGAAGTGACGTCTGACTCAGAGGTTGCGCGGCTCTGGAGAAAAACGTGTTGCCCACATTCTGTTACTGAGTTACTGCTAGTTAGCTAGCAGGTTTATTGTTTTGGGTGCAGTCACTTTTGCCTCCACTTGCTGTTCAAATAAATGTTGAAAGAAAAAGTAAATCTGTTTACAGTTCTGTTTCATATGGGTGTTAAGAGATGTATCCATAGATTTAGTCCCTAATTTTGCACTCAAAGTGCACCAGATTGATGCATTTAACTTCAACATTTAAAAAAAAAAAAAAAATGCCCCCGGACTCCCCTAGAGGAGGTGAGGTCCACCACCTGCCCACGCCCCCTGTTAAATTGTCTCACCCACATTGAGGATGCTTTCTACGCCCATGTTTTATTCCATGCGTCAAGTCAGGCAAATTGGGTCCAAATGTTATTGCATCAATGATCTATTAACATTAAAATGAATAAATATATGCTGTAACTATTTTTGCTCTAGGCAACTCAAGGGCTCAGGTAATGTGATTACTATATGAATAATGGTCCAAAATAACATTAAATGCATAGGGTTTTTTGCTAAGTAACATACTTTCGTCGCCGGCCGGCCGATACATGCCGCGCATTAAGTGGGCCTGTCTGTCAATTAATCCCCGGGCCACTTTTTCCTCCCAGTCCGCCCCTGCTTGGAGACAAACCAGTATTTTGTTTCTATTACTTATAAAGTCTCCCTCCATGGAGTGACAATTGATTAAAACCCTGCAGAAGACAAAATAACAAAAGCCCTGCAGCAAATAGCAATTTGAAGAAGTTCATAATGTCCCGCTATTGTTCAGACTGTAAGAGCTGTTGATTAAACTTCGGTCATTTTGAGGCAGTTTATGAGTCTTTCAGCCAATGTTGAATGTTCCTGTCTTGCAATAAGTGGTCTGTTGTCCTTTTTCAGCTTTTTTTTTTTTTTTTTACAAAATAACACAAGTTTGAAGATCCAACAATAGTCGTTTTTTTAGGCATTTACATTTTAACTTTTCATCATTGGAAAAAATACCGCAGGGGTAATTTACCAACTGTCTCTGTCCCATTCAGATGCTCCTGTTCTCCATTATTGCACTTAATGTCTCTCTGGCATGGCTTACTGGGACACTTTAAATGTAATGGAGCCATCATTAACTTTATTAGTTACACCTGTGCATTTCCTATTATCACAGTTCCTTCATTTGGGACTACCTGGCCTTTTTCTGCCACTGAAAGTTGTCTTAATTTACCTTGAAAAGTCAATTAAAAAGCTTAAAACAATTCTCATTTGATATTCTTCTTAATAAATTCCCTTTGAGGTACAGAATACAACGACATTGCAAACTACACCCTCAAAGTTAATCATTGAGTTAAATATTATAGTTGTTATGAGTCTATTGTTTAGCTTTTAACTGTGTCAGGCCATCTTCATCCTTAGCACAACGTGGAATTACAATGACAGACAGAAATCTTAGTGATATTTTTTCTTTTTAGCTATCGAGTGCTTGCTCACTTTTTTACAAATCATTTTCTTCAGTTAATCAGTAGGTAATTATTCTTGGCAAAGGAAATAGGTACTAAAACTTGATTTGATTAAACTCAGGAATCAAATTAAAAGAGGAAACAAAACTAGTTTGACTGCCAAGGTTTAAAGGGGGATGGGATTATTCGACCTGACCTTATTTGTTATAATTTCTAATCGGGCCACCTGTTCAATTACCACCTGTAAAGGTTAACTAAAAATGTTACTACAAAATAATAATCACATCTAAATTTGAGTGTTTCCCAGTTTGTCTTAAGGTAATTCATTATCACAAGATTGACTAGATTACAACATTTGAAAGCAGGTGGTAAAAATAAATTGTGCGTGAGTTGCTCATAATTAAGATGGACTGATAATTCTTCTTAGAAAAATATCACTCGTCACCGGCTTGGTCTTCAATATCAGGGTACATGTATTCATTATCCTTGCAAGAATGGAAGTAGTCATCACTTACAGAGCTGCATGGGACAAAATAGTTCCCGGAACAGTGTCCTTGACATGCCTTAAATACAAGAGAGGGTGTTACAATCACAAGATGCAGAATACCGGTTCAAAGCAGTATTCGATGCTTAGTTCAGATTAGCTAAGGCCTGCGTAAGTAATAAACATGACTATATGACTCATATGTCTATATCCATAGAGGCTGAATCCTCATGTTAATCGTTGTCTCATCAAATGCCTAAAACAGTGTGTCCTGACGCTCTTCTGGGTAATCATCCTGTTACGTACACAGCTACGTAGGGCCTTTGTTATCATGTGCTACTCTGATACTGGAAGAGCACATTCAGTATTTTCCCAACAATTCTTGAAGCTCTTTTCTGTAGCATGTACATTGGATGGATGAAGTGTTTTTTTCACGTTTCCCCATACCTCCACACATCAGTAAATCGGAGCGACCCTACCTGTGGTGACGGCCTTGGCCAGTCGGCGCAGCCTCCTCTGGTGCGTCTTCCCTCGGTAGTGGATCTGGGCCTGGGCGCTGGAGTTCAGCTGTATGTTGCACACCTGGCACATCGTGGCACTGCTGCTGCCCTGACGACGCTCTCTCTTGGCCCTGTGCACTGACGCCAGCTTCCTCTCTTCCTCCTCCTCATCCTCCTCCTCCTCCTCATCCTCCTCCTGACTCCTGGGAGGAGGGCTACTCTCCAGCGGGTCAGGGCTTTTCGGACGCTTCATATCTGGAGAAATACAAATAAAAAAAGGGTATTAATCAAACGTGTTGACATGTGAAATAGAAAAAATACAGCCCCGTTGTGAGGCATTTCAGCAGAATGTTTGTAGTTAAAGTCTCCACAGGGGGGCAACAGAGCAGCGCGGCTCCTTTCAGAGCAGAGGAAAATTGCTCTTTTTCTTCAGTGTGATTCAAACTGCAATTTGATGAGCACCACCATTACAGTGCTTTTTATTTCATTCTACGAAACAGATTTTATAGGCAGAAATAAACATGCTTTTCACTTTATCTACATCCTTTTACCAGAGCGTTCACTGTCAGCATGCACAAATATAATATATGCAATCCCATTAAAGAGCTCAAATTAAGGCCACAGTATATGACATTTTTTAAATAGTACAACCCGACCCTTGGACATGCGTTTAGCTGAAAGGAATTGGCTATCTCTGGCACAGCACTACATCAGAGTATAGTCTGCAGATGAGTATCTTGTTCCAGCTTCTTTCAATTGAACAGATAATAAAAGCCGATTCCCGGGGAACAAAAAGCTACATGTTTCTTTGTGTGAGCACACAGCCTTAATACCTGTAATGGCTGAGCGATTGCGGCACACGTACAGCATAAATCAATCTGCAGTAATAACACGAGCGCTGCTGTGAATGTGGAAATGTCACCCCAAGTCTAACTCAATTCATTGTTTTGGTGCTGCTGTTCATATGATAATGGCATCAATTAAGTCCTCATGGTACTGGACATTTTTTCCTTCCCGCCTCGTGAACGCAACCCCCGCCAAACAGCAAGCAGCACTTGTAAAAAAAAAAAGAAAAGAAATCTTTGCTGTTCTAGAAATTCAATTTCACTGGTGAGAGATGAAAGTGGAAGGGGAATGTGTTCACTGGAATTCATCAGCCTCCGACCAGCAGCAGGGACTTCAAAGGTGTAGCCCATCATCACCGTGATTATTTGAATGATGCCTGCCGGTGGAGAGGAACATGAGTGACTGCTGGTGAGGATGGAGATTGTTTGAGGAGCATTTTAACACAACAAGGTGTATGAAAATAAACAAGCCTGCCTCAGAGAGATTATGTTAAACTATTGTAATTGGAGCAGCGAATATGTTTTGAAATACATGTAAAGCTGACTGGATTATGTATAATTCCTAGTAACATAATTGCAAAATTCTGTTCACCGGCTGCTCTGTATTTTGACTGAAAGTCCAGATTTTCAACCGGCCTTTGCCCAGAGCCTAAATTGATGTCTTCAATTGCAATTCAGTTCATCGACAGATTAATAATCGATTAATGTCGATCTTTTAACAATCAATAAATCATTAGAGTGAGTTTCTGTTCAAAAATAGCAGAACATGCTTTGTTCAGCCTCCAAAGTATGGAGATTTCTGAATTTACTCAATAAATCTTTACCACGTTTTTAAAGAGGACATTTAAAACCTAGTCCATCCAAATATTTAAAACAAAAAGGAACAATTTCAGTTAATCTACTGACTGATTGAGAAACTAATATTTATTTTCTTGGCTGGTACTTTTTGATTTGATTGCTGAACATGTACCAATGAATAAATGTCAACAACTAATTAATTGTATTCCCCAAAACAAGCCCCAGACAAGAATATCCTGCTGTTCATTGTCTGATATTAAAGAACATGTCTCAGTTCTATCAGACTAGGCTGGAGCTCAGACTGATGCTGTATTACCCAAAGTATTTTGTGAGTAAATGGTCTGCTTCACAGACAGTATTGATGTGTAGACCGCAGACAGGGTCAGTCTGAGGGAGGTGTGAGTTAACATACTTTAAGGTGGTTTGCATTGACAAGGTCTCTCCATGCAGGGATAGCATGGATGGTAAAACTACAAGATGTCAGTTTAGTCCTCTTTTGTTATGCAAATGGTCATGTTGTTGAAAACTCATGGAATAAGGACAATTTCATATTCAGACAATGAGTTAGAGAAACTGTGAGACGTGATTCAGCCTGTCAAGAGATGTTCAGGAAATATAACAGATTCATTTCCCGATAAATAAAGCGTTAATCATCTGTTTATCTGTGAGTTTAATTATATGGTTATATATGGTTTTAAATAAATAAATCAAAAATAAATATATCAATTCACTAAATCGTTTTTTTTAAATGTATTATTAAACCAGGACACAGCAAATTGGAAAAAGAGAACTGCATTGTAACAAGTAACCTCATTCAGGTGTAAACATTGGACAAACCTTAATCAGGATTAACTTGAATTCATATTTTAAAGATAACATGTATTGTAATTTCCCTATTTTCACCAATGCAGTGATTTCAGTCAGTGTCAGCCTGAATTCAATCAATTGTGACAAGTATAATATTGTTTTACCGTGCGGCACTGTGAAGCTGCTCCTGTTGCTAAGGTCTGATCATTCACCTTGACGTAGTCTTGGTGTAAACTCTCCATCACACCGGAGCCCCCCCGCCCTGCTCCCCTCATCATCTTTATGTGGTCAGCTGGAGTTGGCACCTGACAGCCTCATTACAAAACTACTTCTCACAGGGTGCCGCTTGGGCAGCAGCTGCTGGTCTCTGCTGGCTCTCTGCTCCACAGCCCCGGCCCTCCTGATGGAGTGGGCCTCCGCCTGCAGCTGGGACCACCAGGCCCTCTGCTACAGAGATGAAGGCCTACGTTTCTGGAGCATTGAAGCATTTTATTTATCCTATATGTTAAGATTTCCTTTTTGCCAGTGTTGCAGATTGTAAAATATTGTGTGTAACTTAACATCCTAAGAAAAGCCCTGTTTAGTTGTGATGAACGCGACTGGAGTGAGATTGTCAAACAGGAATTGATTATTTGTTTCTGTTTATAACAAACTCAGAAAAGCAATAATCTGGACAGAAACCCAGAAATACACCGTTGACTTGCGCTCTCATTACCACTGAAGAGAGAACAAGTTACTGAGTATGTGCCTTGTGTTTTTTTTCTGTCAAGCATTAACAAGAGCAACACATTTGTATGTGTTATTTCATTTTGATCTGCAAGCAAGTTATCACAAAAAGGTTTAAGGTTATTAACACACACAGGTTAAAGCTTCTCACAACATTTAACACTAGCAATATTAGCACAGGGAATTATGCTGAATTGTATGTGTGTCCCAAACAATTATATAACATATACCTATGTTGCAAGGAGAGACTAAATTAAATGAACACTAAATAGTGAAAAACATTGGTCCCATACTGCTAAATTTAAATTGGAAAAAAGAGGTTGTTAGATCATGCAATGTTATTGTATAAACAGTATATTATTATACTAATTCCCATTACTAACTAAATGTGTTTGATGGCCAAGATTTCTATTATGAAGCTACACAAAATAAAAACGTGTTCACTGTATCTTTTCCGCTGTGCCCTCAGTTGATTGATGTGATATGTCACAAGTTTAAATAATATCAATGAAGCATTTTAAAATTGGAATAAATGACAATCTCACACCTAAATTGTATCATTTAAAAGTAAAAATTGTTGTTTGGCATTCAATCCAAGTTATGTTTGTTTATTTGTCACTTTAAGAAAAAAAAACTAATATATTATGTGCAGATGGGACTCTTTTATTTTTTAAATGAAAAAATAAAATTCCCGAGCACAACTGGACTGCTAGAAATAAATTAAACCTCAAAGCAGACTGAATGAGAATAAGAAAAAACAAATTAATGCATGATAAACTATTGAACTACGCTCATTAAAAAGGAGAGCATCTAATTGAGCGTGATATTGAGCAAATTATCATGGGAACTGAACAACTTTAAAAACTCCTACCAGCAGAAGATACACACAAATGTAATTAACAGGGAACTTGTCACTCAAAAACTGAATTCATTTTGCAGTTCCCTAATATCACATTCGAATCATAATTGCTTCCAGAATTTCCTTTTTTTGTCATACAGGAGAGTTTCAAAATTGACTTACTGGTGGTGTAATCCAGGCAGGAGCCATGAGGTCAGTCTACGTACCATGTGGTTTCAGACAAATCCAAAGAAGCTGCCAGCAGTAGGATCGATATTTATCATGGAAGTAGTTTGTTTGTTGAGAAGTTTCCTCATTCAGAAAGCTCTGAGTTCAAAATCAGAAACACAGAACCTTTATCTGTAAACGCAGTATCTGTTGTGCTGGCCTCTTAGTAGCAAAGTATCTGGCCTCAGCAGCTCTTTAAATACCAGCACTCATCAGCCTGTCTGGCTGCTGGTCCACCATCAGGAAACACAAGCCAAGAATATAAAGCAAAGGTCGTAAATGCTGCTCTATGTACTCCCTCTTTCTCTGACCTGATTCCCCTTATGAAGTTGAAATCATAGACAAGTAGCATAAGACAACTTCTTACTGAAATAACTGTTTAAAATCACTAAATATTGTGAAATTACACCCAATTGTTCAAATGTTCATGAGCAAAAACATTAACAGGTTTCCATCAAAGTGTATCAGAGATGTTTGATTTCAATGAGAAAATAGGCAAGATTATAGTGCTATCATCCACTACCATTATTACTTTATTAGTATTATGTTCATTAAAGTAAGCAGAAGTTGGCGCCATCATGTTTACAGGAGAAAAATAGTCAGACTTGATAGGAATATGACATTATTCTTTTCCCAATGCACTCTGTCACATTTTGCTTTAATCGAGACACCAATTCTTTAAAACTCATAAAAAGGATGTTCTGAATTTTGGCGTTTCCACTCGGCTTTTTATGCTCATACTAAAAATGCTCTGAAAAGGAGGCGGATGGGATTTTGCAATATAACAAAAGATATTATCCATAGTATATATTTTTGAGACAGAAATATCTTTCTTAAAGCTATAGCATCTGAAACTATCTGTTTATTGATTTCTCACAACTCTTAAAAGGAGAACATGTCCCAAATATCCAGCGGTATTACAACCAGCCTTTGCATCTTGTTAAAGGATTCCACCTAATGACCAGGCAAACAACACAGCAGATACAATTAGGTTCACCTGCTTGAAGTCTCTTTGTGTGACACTCTACTAACTTTCCCCGCGGCCAACTGCGTGCTCCACATCTTTGCTTTATGATCTGAGACAGCTGCATGGATATGACCTGTCAAATCATAAATTACTCTATCAAGGGCCTCACCATAGACTGTATATATACTCACGAGTGGCTAGAGGTTAATGGACTCCGCATGGGTCCTACATAAATGAGGAATCCTTCACTTTGTTCTTTGACAAGGATATCATTTTTCAAATTCTTTTGAATAGATACGACAAACACTATATCTAATGCAGTTTTAGAGTCCTGTGAAGAAAGAGCGAGGTCACGTATTTGGTAGTGCACATTAGGGCATTACATGGGAAGAGAAAGGGACCTTATCTCAAGGTTGCTTCTCAGCCGCAAAGGGGTTGTCACTTATCATAATTAGCCTCAGGTAGAAGGTGGGCAGAGCTATCATTTGCATTACACGAAGAAACAGATTCCATATGCCAATCAACATGATGAAAAGGTGTTAGCAACATTAGCTATTAGCTTTATGTCTTTATTAGGATCCCCATTAGCACTAGCATGAGCATTGGCTATTCTTCCTGGGGTCCTCACACACTCAAAACATACATACAACAAAATTAAAACAAAACAAAACAGCTCATAATTGCATGCAATTTTGAGTGCTGTATGAAGTGAAAACTAAAATGGTCATCCAATTATCGCCATCCTAAGGCCAAACAAAAGTAAATACAAATAAGTGTATATAATAACATATGCATACATAGCCACAGGCACAGTTCAAATGTACTTTATAATACTTAAATATTTTTTTAGCAACCTTTTGAAATGTAGTTGAGAATTTTCCTGAATGATGTGGACCGGTAAAGAGTTCCAGCTGATCATGGCTCTGTACATGACTGTTTTCTGTCCCATATTTGATTTAGATTTGGGTAATACAAACCTTCCTTCTATTGTAGGGCACAACACACCAATGTGTTTAAGTAAAGCCCAGGCCCCAAGGAAGTGCCCCGATTGGGCCCAAAGATAGGTTTTTCCCTTGACTAACATTGGGAAAGATGTGTGTATATCAGCATATCATCATAAAAGTTGTAAAAGGCACTTTAAGCTGAATCCCTACAGTGCGCATGCTCTGATGGTCCAATGGGGAAGATCAGTGAAAGATCCACGGAAGATCTGGGTATTTTTGTTCCCACGAGTCAGGCCATGTTGGCTTCATGTGCCAGAGTAATTATTATTATTTAATTTTTTTTATTCTTTATTTGGGGTCACATTATATTAAAAGTGCAGTTTTGCAAATCATATCTCTTTAGTGACCCAGAAACGGCAACTTAAGTACAAAACTAAATTAGTCAAATAAAATAAAAACGAAAAAGCAATTTCCAAAACGGGGCTCTCCCTCCAAAGCTTATTTTGTACGCCCACGGAACCGCCTCGCTACCGTGGCTCCAAACTAAAACTACTAGTATATATGTAAACCATTAAACAATACAAAGTCTTTGTGAGAACTGTCATTGAAAGAAACAAGAAGTAGCATACACTCTGGAATCTGGGATGGTGAATAGAGGAACAGTCCAACCAGCAGACAGGCAGCTTTAAAACTGGCAGCCTGATCAACCCGTTTCCTTCAAGCTGCGCTCCCCATCTGTGTGATGTGCTGCCTGCTTTGATGTGCCCTGGTTTCACAACGGGGGCAACTTGTGTGTCACTGAGCTTTGACAAATAAGGGGGGAAAAGCTGTAGCATGGATAGAATAAAAAAACAAGTGATTTGGAATTAAACAGGATTAGATATACTGTATCAGGTGTTCTCCACTGATTTACGCATACAATTGTTGCTCAAAGAGAGCGGAAGAGCTGCTCATTTTGACTTTGGTTCAATTGTGTGGAAAGATCTGGTTCCATTGCATTAATTATATGATAAAAGCACTTGTCATCATGCAGATCATTGTCCTATATCTTCTCAAGAGGACTTAGTACAGAGTGGTAATTCTCTATATATAGCTGAACTTGATTCCCTGCTACTGTATCTATTACACCATAAAGGCTTGGTTCCGAGTAATATTTATTTTGCACACTCTGCCTGTTTGTCTCCATACAATGAAAGCCTTTGAAATCCCAAATAATCACATACAATTACAAGATGGCCTAAGAATATATTTCAGGGAACTAAGTCCTCTGTTTAGACTGACCTTAAAGCGCAAAGAGAGAACAAATTCAACACCCTCCAGGATTTTAATCCACCTGAGCCTGTGAACTTTTGAAGTTCATTCTGGTGTGGGATCTAGGAAACCTCCTGGAACGAGCATGTCTAATCCAGATGTGTTCAGAAAGGGACCTTTATCGTTGATACGCGATGCACCTGTGAATGGGAAGTGTCGACACAAGCATATGCTCTTTTAAAAGATGGCATTGTTCCAGAGGCTTGGCCCAAGATGACTTGTCACGTCTCAACACCTGTCGCCCCCGTTCCATGAAGCAGCAGCAGACGACAGCAGAGAATGTTTCTGGCTTGACATGGAAAACTGGACGCTGGAGAATATGACTAATATTCTTGGCATTTCTATTAATCGCTGCATCAGATCTATATATGAAAGTGATGAGTGTGTCCAGATGTAATACATTCAGTACATTCAGATGAAGATTATTTATTTATTTATTCAAGACACCACATAAAAAACGCCAACACCGACATGTCTCTTCACTCCTGACAGTCGAAACGCATACTGAACAAGCGAGCGGCAGGTGGACTACAATTACAGTTGTGTTGCTGGGCAACCCTGCACACATCTGCCGAAAACATGAATTGGAGGCTTTTTTGACTCAAATTGCAGCTCAATTATGGTGTAATTTGCACAGAGAAGGCAAAGAACCGGACAAAAGAGCCGCATTTTACTGATTGGTGGCTGGAGAAAGGCAGCGATAAATGGATATGAGCGAACTCTGTAAGATGTCAGTGTGACTGCAGATGTATTGATCTCTGAGATGAAACAAGGATACATTCAATTAGAGAATAATACTGTTTCAGTTGTGGAACGTTTCAAATATCCACACCGTTTTTAAGCCAGTTTTCTTCTTGTTACATCTGTGACATTGAAAATATCAAAAAGCAATTACCTGCTAAAGGTAATCAAGTAATAGATGTTAAATAGTCATTAAATAGTTGATTCTGTTCAAATCACAGATTTTTATTTTTAAACTATCTGTCCCTATCCCGACTAGGTGCAGTAAGAAAACAGAAAAGGCAAGCAGTCAGAAGAGGCAACAACAAATCTAAAAAGGGGGGAAAAAAACGAACACGAAAAAGGGAGGGTTTAAGAGTCTGGGATAGACAAATAACACTTCTGGAAGGGGACATGCTGTTAAATTGTAAAGATTATGAAGTGTATTTTTCACTATTTTCTGTAATTTTACAGACAAAGACTTCTACTACTTGCAGCCCTAAAATACAAACAGGGAAGTATTGTATCTGGCTGTTGCTTGGTGTGGCAATGGGGAGTTGGTGAAGTTATACATTGGTAAATAAATTGATTGAATTGCCACCTTGTAAACCCTTTTACAGAACATGTTGTTAGTGGTAGAGTAAAAGATTGTCCGAAGATGTTTCTCTGTGGTGCATTTAGTTTGAGGATGACAAAGAGCTTTTTATTATGAAAGGAGTCCAAGGAGAAGCATGACTCACCGTGAGGGTTCAATAAAGTATAAACACATACAAATGAGACACACGCAGACACGCACAGGTGCATTCAACACATTAACGTTCAAAAACATAGTCAACGCCCCTCTGCAACACACTGGCTCATTATACACACTGCATGTATCATATAGAGACAACTGTGTTGGCATTCATACCCTCAGCATGAGTGCTATTTCGTGAGATCTCTATGACAAGGTCATCTAGAAAATGTTCCACTCATACGTATAATGCAGTGATTCACACTGTTAGGTAAGTGAGTGGGAGCTGTTAAGTGGGAGCATATTTTTAGTTTCTACATTTCCATTGGACTCAACGGAGAACATGGGACATCTACACTGTGTACTGTATGGTTTGGGACACATGAAGGGAGTGACATACACTTTAAAAGACCATGTTGATTATTCTGTAAGCTCTGAAATAATGACTATAGAGGACTGCAGTCTACTTCTGACTAAGTCAATCAGAAAAACGCACTTTAACTGTTTATATGATGCAAAATGGTGATTAAAAAGGTAGTTCTTCTGGTCCGGTGTCGGCTTGAGCTTCAATAATCAGGATACATGTATTTATTATCCTTGCAAGAATGGAAGTAGTCATCACATACAGAGCTGCATGGGACAAATAGTTCCCAAAACAGTGTCCTTCACATTCTTTAAATACAAGACAGGGTGTTATTCATTCACAAGATACATGAATACCGGTTCGAAGCAATATTCAATATTTAGTTCAGATCCGCAATAAATATGAAAGTCATATGTCTATCTCCATAGAGGCTGAATCATCATGCTAATCGTTGGAACATAGCTATCAAATGCCTAAAACAGTGTGTCCTGATGCTCTTCTAGGTAATCATATATCCTGTTACGTACACAGCTACGTAGGGCCTTTGTTATCATGTGCTACTCTGATATATGAAGAGTACATTCAGTATTTTCCCAACAGTTTGTTTTATGCAATCTGGCCGGATTGTTATTATGAAGTTCTGGCAAGGTAAACGGAGCCTACTGTCTATCACCAATGTTTGTTGACAGCCTCACATACTTTTATTACATTATTAGGTCAATGAGCCACATAGCAACGTGATGAAATTTATATCGTGGTTATAAAAAGACTAAATCACCCACTAGTGTCTGACCGACCATTCAAGGTTTACTGCCGAGCCGAGGTGCTGGCAACATAAAGGAGATCACATTTCAGTAGAGGTGATAAGAGGGAAAGAAACTCACCGTTTATTTTTTAGAACCTCTTTTCCTTATTTCAAGTTCAATCTTTAAGAAAAGTTATTAAATAAACCAAAATGTCCTGACTTAAACTTCATGGCAACCCAAGATGCTCAAGAGCCCCAGTAGCATGCTAAATTCATGTGCAAATGAACAACTGAACACACACACACACACACACACACACACACACACACACACACACACACACACACACACACACACACACACACACACACACACACACACACACACACACACACACACACACACACACACACACACACACACACACACACACACACACACACACACCCCCCCCCCCCCTCCCCCTCTGGGGTATCTTGGTCGGGTCCCAACAAATGTCTGGAGGTTTGGCATCCATCTTGTAGACACCTCACAGCAATCAAAAGATAACACACACACAATCCACACACACCCAAACCACTGTGTAGCAGGAGATTAGGCCCACTGTTAAACAAAGAGGGAAGACAGGTTTCTGACATGCCAGCTCTTTAATTAGACCACTGGTATCTGAGGAGCCCCACACACAATAAACAAACACACACAGTTCCTCACAGAAGAGCTAGAGAATCCGCCTCAAGAACAATAAGCAAATAAACAAGCACTAATGCTTAAATGTGCCCCCCCCCACACACACACACCCACCCACCCACCCACCCACCCACACACACACACACACCCCCACCCACACACCCCCACCCCCACCCCCCCACACACACACACACACACACACACACACACACACACACACACACACACACACACACACACAGGTTTTCAATTACTTTCTCTAGCCTCTCTTTCTTCAACGCTGTAATTCCCTCCAGCAGAAAGTGTCTGAAATGTTTTGGTGTGCAGGCTGATCGATTATGATGTTGTGTCTGTAGTGGAAGCTGAAGACAAAATCAGAGAGTCGTTAACAGGACAAAAAGATAATGCACTCATATCTTTCCACTTTATACAGAGAACCTTAAATCCAATGCATCAGTTGTTCCAAGAAAATCAACTGCATGCACAAATAGACAAAGACAAGTTTTATTTTCCTTCCCAAAGGTTTTAAAGATGGTCCTACAGGTGTAAAGGCATTATTGGTTAATCAGGAAGCCCATCTATGTTTTCTCAAGATACAACCATTCTGTGTACTTGCTTATAACTTTTTAAAAGAAAGTGGATTCCTGCATCAAGGAAATATCACATCTTTAAGACATTTTGAGTTTCTGATTCACGCTAGACACACGATAAAGCCACAGTGCCACTCAGACATCAGAATAAATCTGGCTAATAGTAAAACACTATTACACACCAACTATACATACATAGACACACCACATGGTTAGTCTGGTATGGTGAATTTATTTATATCCGTTTGATCCCGACAAGCTGCCTTACATTATGATTGAGAATGATGAGGCTGGCAGCTGCCGTCATGTTTATGTGCAGGATTATGTGATGATTTTCTGTGGCCGCCAGTGACCAAAAACAAAGAGTAAAATGTACCAGCAGAACTGTTTAAAGTAGCAAGTACTTTAAGGAAAATTAATCCCAATGTTGCTTCAAAGTTAAGACCCTGTTCTCTGGAATGGATTCATAAAGATAGCCCAGAAGAAGAACAGAGACAACCTCAGACCTGTGTTTCTGTAATACTAAAGGCTTTATGTTAGGTGTGGTCATTGTAGAGTGAGTGAGTGAGTGTTTGCAAAGACTTACTGAATCACCATACCAATAAATACTATAACTCAAAACAATAAATCACAAAACTCTTTTTTAATTCTCCAAATATCGCAGCTGTTTTCTTAAATGTTATTGCTTCAGTGAAGGGAACTAGAAGGAATCTAATAACTGTATGGGCCGGTATTAAGCACACTATTCATAACCGTAGAAACCCAGTGGTCGAGTCTATTGAGAATAAATCCCTGTCCTTGCACTTCATCTTCTCCGCAGCACAAACCTTGACACATTCACTTAAAAAGGTAGTTCTGTGCTCCACATAAACACTGCTGAGGTAGGCAACAGTCAGGAAGGACCAAATCTAATCTCCTTCCCCCAGGTGGACTCTCTTCAGCTGACGTTTCTTCCTGCACATGGCAAAGCAGAATGACTGTCATATGGAGACAGAAATAAAATAACCCACACAGAATACTTGCACTGGACAATTTTAATTTTGACCAGAGAACTCTTACTTCATTATGGTGTTTAACGTTTGAGGGACCACACTGTGTTAATGCTTGTTTCATATAAAACATCCTACATTGTACACTTTGTATTTCACTCATCATAAGCATACCAAAGTTATATTAGATGTTGTTATAGATGTATTAGTAGCTTTTTGACCGCTTTCTAAGATGCCATTCATTTCCATACATTTCTTTAACTGAAAATCCACTTGCTCAAAAACTTCAGAATGAATTTAATGCTCGTTTGTGTTTTGAATAAAGTATTTCATCACCATGTAGTAACAAAGTTGTGCAGTCAACATTTATTTGTGAGTAAAACAAAAACAGATGTTCAGCGGATTTTCATCCAATGCAGAAATTAAATTATAACTGATTGGAAACCAACAGTCTTTTTAGGAACACAATACATTAAAAATATATCTATGCATTTACTCTCTCAGAAAACTTTCCTTTGAAGCAGATATTTCAAAGACACTCCAATACCACATGGGCCTGACAGGGTAAGATAACAGGATGAGTCTCTGCCATGTTTTTTACCCAGTGACAGCACATTAAGGACAAAAGAATGGACACCTCGTTGTGGATAAAACTCTTGGTTAGCATCCAGCTCTATGATAAAAAAAAAGGAGCAGAGGACATGGGATCAAGCCAAGGACGATGAATGGTGCAGCAGGACTGGAGAGGATGTTGGGAAAACCAAAATGGCATTTAGGTGCTCGAATAAACTGAGATAGTTTAATATATGAGCAAAGATATACAGCCTGAGAGAGAAAATAGACACATATGTTAAAGGGCGGGGGGGGGGGGGGTGAATCAGACTAGGGCAAATAGGAGAACTGGGACGTTGTGTGAGGACATATTTTTGTTTTTCTATCTGGAGGGAGGAAATGCGCTCCAACCAAGGGCAACAGCAATCTTGGGCATCTGTCATAGGCCATCTGGGAAACCCTCCGGCTGCAGGGGGACCAGAGCTAATGTGACCTGTGCATGAATGACAGCAGAGTATGGGACACTGCTTATAGTCACATGCAAACAGAGGAAATGAGGAAAGTGACTTGTTTATCAAAACTTGCATACAATCTGAAGGGTAATTGATGCAAAAAATATGGCACAGCATTCAATACAAAACGTTCTGTTTGTTACACCTGGGGATGAATCAAACAATCCATTAGCTGTTTTGTACAAAATGGGATATAACACATTGAGGTTAGGTTGTTGACCAATATGATTTTGGGAAATAAGCTTGTTCGCTTTTTTGTCACTTGTCTGTCTGGTATTTATGAAGCTACAAGTAGAGTGAAGCTTGGCATAGCATAAAGACTGGAAATAGGGTAAAAGAGTTACTTTGTTTCAACCTGTTAAGAATCAACTTTGAATGAGTCAAGCAAACCTAGATTTTTCCATTTAAATTCCTCGAAGCTATTGTTGAAATTGAAATGAACTTTTTTGTATACAGTAAGGATTTGGAGACAAGAAGGGGAGAAAGTGTTGACATGAGATAAAGCTAGCCTGAATTGTACTGGAAACGTTCAGGCTACAGCGAGCGCTTTCTTAACACAACCCCAAAATTGACACCCAAATTGAAGAGTCGGTGGAAAAATAACAAAGCACGGTCTAATTGTATAGTACTGCATGTGTACACAGTCAGGGCACAAATACAAATAATAATTTTGTATATCTAAACATCCCTAACAAGAAAAGCATAATACTTTTAATAAAATGACACGTCAAATCAATGCTTTAAATTGAATAGATATTGCTAGTTTCAAAGATCGTTCAGGCAGGTTCAGGGGCATTAAATGTGGCGAGGGAGATGATCATAATGACATGGATTAGTTGAGACAACTGGGCTGTTTCTTTTCTGACAGGGAGACGTGGGTTGTGGAAGTCAGCTCTTATCCTCCTCTTTCTCCTTCCACACTCAAAACAAGACGTGACCTACATTCTCTTTTATGGCTTACTGTACATTGCATTTAACAAAAAGGGTTTATTGCATGGATTATGTATCCCGTGCTATCTGATTATGATTCAGATGTATTTACTCTGATAAAATGCATTACAAACATACAAGAATACTAGATGTTTAGAGGACTCATCAGATGCTTCATTATCAATCGAAGATGCTTTTTAAAGGCTGTAAGGAAAGGGCATATTTTTTAGGTCTATGAGTGTTTTATTTGTATATCTCTTGTTGTAGTCAGAGCTAAAAGTTCCCACAGTTGAATGTGCACACTATTCCCCTCGTGCTATCAGCTGTGTTTTAGAGAAGCTCTACATCTCAATGACTTTCACAGGTATCTTCTGGAACAATGTCAAAACAGTTAATCCATTAAGACAAAAATCCAATAGTCAAAAGTAACTGACAAGTTTATAAACAGATCATTTCCCGTAGGGATGTCCCGATCACGTTTTTTTGCTCCCGATCCGATTCCGATCATTGGATTTTGACAATTTGCCGATACCGATTTTTCCCGATCCGATCTTTATGCAATGCATTAAGAGAAAAAAAAGCATTCAAGTTGTCCCTTAAGGTTATTTTTTTATTTAAATTGGATATTCTATCCAACATGGATATAGCTTCTTTCTTTCACAGCAGCATTAGATCAGTTCAGTTGTGCAGCATTGGATCAAAACAAAATAAAGCTTATCAGTACTCGTTAGCTTACTGCTACAATTAGACACTGCGCCCTGCCCACTCTGTTGCCAGATTTGAGAGAAATAAGCAACCAGGTCTATGAAAACAAGCCCCAAAGAAGCAACACATACATGATGTTGTGTAATTTGAAACCAAAACTAAGGCCTCAGGATGACTTTAAGACTTGAACATGGTCATTTTTGTTTTGTAACATTGAATACAACATTTTAAAAAAAGTATTTAAAAAAAAAAGAAATCCCGATCCCCGATTTTTTTCCTCCCGATTCCGATCTTTTGAAAATCACGTGATCGGCTCCGATCCCCGATCACGTGATCGGATCGGGACATCTCTAATTTCCCGTTAATTTCGATATCTAGCTTTTAACTAGTTTGCTGAATGTCTTTTTAGAATTTTTAGGCAGTGGGGTGGTCGAGTTTATTATTACAGTTCAAATTCTGAATATAGCTTTGGCAATGAAAACAACCCATGGAGCGATTTAAGAAATGTTGGCTGAGGTCAATTCAATACACGGACACACAGGCGTGAACACGTGTTTACACATCGAGAGGAGCCGGGGGGCGGAGCAGGGTCAAGCCACTTCCTGCCTGTTTTCTCTTTGGACTTCTTGCTCCTGACAGCTCTGGGATCAGTCTCTGTGTGACACCGATAACACTGCAGCAGGGACTCGTGACATCTCAATCACAGAGACACGCACCATATCTCAATTTGTCTCTCCTCCGCCCTCAAAAAACGATTCTCAGCTTTAGCTTGTATTCTCACTGTTTGTTGAACTACAGCAAAATGCTAAATATGTTTATGTAAAGTGATGGCATGCCAAGTAGAAAATCCTTCCATATGGATGGGAAACATATGCTTTCCATGTTGGGTGATAGCAGGAGGTGGGCGGAGGGGAGCACGGAGGCAGCAATGACTAATGAGGATGACTAAGAGAGGCTTTCTACATGTCATTTGTCTGGCCCATGTCTAGCTTTATCATTCAAAAATATACTTTGTGTGAAGTATGTAGTCTGTTCTGTGTAACTGCTGGCTATTTATATAGATACTGGCATCAAGTGAGCAAAGACAAGCAATTCTTGAAATATATTGGCAATCACAATGGGAGTCAAATCAGAATATTTTGTATCCAAGAGAGATCACTTTTTAACTTTTGTGTATCTCTTGCCTGCCTCATGTTAAAATATTGTCACTGATATATTGAAAACAATATGCAAGTGAAATATCTTAAAAACATTAGGCATCTCAAATAGTTTAAAAGACATGCAAAGTATTGTTTTAGCTGCAAATCGCACGGACCAGGCTGTGCTGTTTTAAAAAATGTTTAAAAGAAAATCACAGCAGATAGCTCTCTACAGTGTGAACACTTTGCTGCATATGAAAGTGGAAATTAAAGTGAGTGAATGTTAAAAAAGGACTTGGTGCACCGGTGAGGGACTCTGAGTTTAGACAATGCAGTGTTACAAAAAGCACTGATTCACTAAGCTAGCGCAATAATTACCATTAACAAAGAGCAGAGTGCTAGACATTAAGGTGGTAACTTCATGGAAGCTTTTATCAGCTGTCGCTAATTCCCTAGCAACAAAACCAATTTCCGGAGTAGTAGCAGTCTCCTGTTTATCATTTCTTCATATCGTTAATTTTAGCATAGAGACATAATAGTCTTTGTCGGTTAAAATAATCTAAAGCTAATTGACTTTTTTTTCAATGCTCCGAAGTAGTTATAAAAAAGAAATCAGCTTTTTAAGGTTTAAGGAAAGGAGCCTAGCTTCAGTCACTTATCCCAAAATGATATCAGCAAAGATAAATGGGTTTACTAACTTCTAAAAACTTTAAACAATGTATACAGACCCAAAGACCCAGAGACCCCGTGGCCGCAGACATCGGTAGTAATTTTGCTTCTAATGTGTGTTATTACTTTGATTCTTAGCTACCTGCGTTAGTAATTATCCAGCCAGACTTTGAAATGAGTTGCTTTTCAATTCAATGAGAATTTCCAAGGCATCTAATCACATGAATAAACTCAATGGTGTTTTATTTCTGGAGCGAATCATCCCAACGCTGACAGATGACTGCAGATAAGATGGTGGCTCGGTCTCGCTCCCCTCCATCCATCCTCCAAGTGCTTATCAGCACTGACTCGTATTGGAAACCTGACAGGCTAAATTGGATTGACTTTTAATTAGGTAGCACTCCCTAGGTAAAATGGGTTTAATTGCCTGAATTATCTCAGCGGTTCCTTAAGGTGGTTGGGCAATGAGAAGCACTAGATGGATTTTTTAACAAATAAACCAGCCTGACTGCCAGGTAATTCAATCAAACTGTTATCACCCTCGAACAAAATTAAATACAGTTAATGCTGGCAAGCATTATCTGACATGATCTTTTGTGTTAAGGTATTACACTGTATAGGATGTACTATCAGATCAACTTAATCAGATGATAATATGTCATTTTTGAGTTCATAACTCGTATCTGCTGTCCCCAAGTGGCTAAAAAGAGTATGTTGCTGCTGTTTATAAATCACATTTTTTATACTCCCCACTTTCTTCCAACTCTCTGTGGAAAACACTACTTGATTCGATAGTGTAAAGTAAGTCTTTTGGACAGTTTCTGCAAAAACACTGAACAAAAACAATGACGAAGTATTTCTGCAATATAAGACAATATGCAACTCTCAGCAGCTGTTGCCCTGAAACGTTCATCTATCACCCGAGTTAAATTCTCAACAGGGAATGTACTGTAGTAGAATGAGCCTTCACTCAAAATATATAAAGAAAACATTCCCTAAAAAGGTAGAAATTGTGACAAAAATCATCAGACTTTGTTACCCAATAGGGCCTTAAAATAATGAACATATGAGTGATTCTTGAGATGTATTAAAAAACAACAACATTTGAGTCGTATGACTGATGATCTTAGCTTGTGATGGAGCATAACAGTCCGGAGGCTTCAACCTCAGCTTGCTGTGATTGAGTCTGAGAAAGGCGGCACTACGGGCAGCAGAGCCATAATGGCTCCTTCAATTAACGACCCTTTCATTTGGCCTGCTTGACTGGTCTTTTGTGTTTAGTAGCAATGGCCATTAGAGAGAATGTAACACACCATTTAACGCAAGAACAAAGAGCAAAATCATTTTATGAAAAGAGACCGCATGACAAATCTGGAGCGAAGCAAAGCTGTTCAATCGGAGGACAACTGAGGAGGTTGAAAATGGTTTGAAAATGGCCAGGGTGCTGTTTGTCTCTGTAAAAGTCGGACTTGATTGTCGTCAGCTGTATTATGTCTCCCCCATATCGTTTTTCTGTTGGGTTCGCTGCTATATGTAGGCCTGACAACCGCTAACATGTTTTTACTCTCAGCAAAACGAGGGTGTCCTATGCATTTCTTCAAAGAAATTAATTCGGATTTTACTGGATGATGTCTATAATCTTTTGGCGATTAGCGAACAACATACACTGCAGAAACCTGTTTAAATGATTGTCCCCTCTGGACGATGGCAAGCTGTAAATAGGTGAAAAATATTCATAGAGAAAAGAAAACCTCATCTGCTGCAAAAAGAACATCAAGGTGCCCCTTCTGAGTTGTTTTACATGTTCAGTGCTAGCAGTTACCAGGGTTTTGTTTTAAGCAAGAAATCATGGGACACAAACACTGGCGGTTCATAGATGGTAGATACAAAATCAAGCTAAATCATCTAAATATACGGAATTCTCTTTCTTAGGAATTCTGCTTTTCCCATTCTAAAGGACATTTTAAAGTCATGCATCCTCACTATCACACAAGTATGTTAATGTGCATGCACAAGCAACACACACATATGTGGGCGGGCGTACACACACACACACACACACACACACACACACACACACACACACACACACACACACACACACACACACACACACACACACACACACACACACACACACACACACACACACACACACACACACACACACACACACACACACACACACACACACACACACACACACACACACACACACGTTGAATCTCCACCTGCAATGCAGCCACAGGGGAATGGAGAGGTAATGGACCGTACGGAAATGCAACTTCCCACACAGCCCTGAAGGAGTCTGCCGGCCCTCTGTCCGTATGATGGAGACTCAAAGAGCGACTATCCATCATGGCTGCCAGTTCACACACAAGAGACAGAGTGGGCGTCCACCTATTAGCCAACGTAAACCCCAATGTGCAGAAGTATTTATGCAGTAAATGCAGGTGATATGTGATATGCAAAATACCATTGGGTGTTACTAACCTAACCGCCCGGCATTTTGAAAAATACTGGGACGGTGAAATCAAGGGAAGCTGTGCTATTTGTATAAATCAGTGTATCCTTTGCACCTTGACACTATTGAAAGACATAAAACAAGGCCAGAAGAGAAGAAGAGCTTATGAGAAAGAGGAGTCAGTGTGTGTCTCTTTACTACGTATTTTTGAACATGCCTCTACCCATATAAGATTTGTATTCATCCTGCACTTTAACTGTCACGTTGTACATATTTGTTCTAATATGTTCTTCATAAAAGCCATATTTTCTATTCTATACTTCGGTTCTCGACCTTCTACCTTCCTTATAGTTGTATGTTCATTCTCATGCTCATAATATGTTTATTGTACTTAAAACACAGAGCACATTCCTTGTAAGTGAAAATCTTTATGCAATAAACCTCTTTCAAATTCAGATTAAGCTTGTGACTTAGAAAGAGGATGAACAGTTCAGCAGCAAGGAAAACCCTTCCATGATTTTCCAAAAATGTAAACCAGGCCTATCCTGCTGAGAAAATGATTGATGCTGTGAATGATATCTGAGCTTTGAAAAGACTCGTCGGTGTAATTAAACATTTAACTCAGTCTTAAAAACCGAAAGCCACTTTCTCTGTAGTTTTCTCGTGAGCCAGTAGTGACCCACTTGTGTTGTCATTACATGTTTTTTTATTCATCTTTTGGGGGGGTTTTGACATTTTTGCAGCACCTTGAAGGACAGTTTGTCCACCCTTGACTCCAGCTGACTGACATTTGTTGGGGGGAGGGTGGTCAGCAGAGCGTCAGGGGGCAGCCAAATAAAGATCACAGTTATCAGTCCAGAGGCAGGTTCAAGCTGCCACTGTGCGAAGGGGTCGTCTGACTTGTAATGACACAACCAGAGAGCCATTACATCTTTAATGGGAGACATAAGCAGAAATCCATTTCAGTGTGTCCGAGGGGAGTCTGGGGAAGAGCAATCTGTTGGGGGTCTGTTGTGATAAGCTGCACATTAACTGTTGGAAGCTTCGTCTGAGGGTGACCCTGGTATATATTTACACTGACAGTGCATTTGAAATTATTATTGATGGTGGAGTATTTTTGGGCCAAATTACTAACACAGAATGAAGACAGAAGTGTTTGTCTGAACATTTGTTGTCTTAATTCTCCCTTTATCTGTGTTACTATTGGACATCTGCAAAGGGAAATGTTTGCTGACAACACAGGCAGGGGGTGCAACAAAAACAATTTGGGCAGAACATGGCTGCTACAAAAGCACTGCGCTGAATAATATTAAAACTACCAGAGAAAAAGCAAGAAATCTATGTATTATGGAGGCCTAAATCGGTTTAGATTAAACCGATTATCAATATAGCGCTACCGAAGGTAAGTCAATATGTGAAACATGTTTCCGCCTACAAATGACATTTTGTTACATGAGCATTAATGAAAATGAAAGGGAGATGACGCCTGTGATACCTCCAACAGACTGAGGTGACTATGGGAAACAGGATGTGCCCTGACTGAAGACGTTTGGTCCTATAGATGCCACGGAGCAGGTGGTGCCCATCTGCCCATGAAAGAGGCTGGAGACCTGCTATAAGCAATATCTGTAGAGGAGGTAAACACTTCAACCACAATGAAGTGTTTCTAATGCACTGCTGATCTTCCAATATGGCCCTGAATGCAGCTCCTCCTCATCCTGGAAAACACCACAGTCACAAAGCGACACTGAAGCATCCTACCAAAGATTAAACTAACAAAGATTAAACAAACATAATATAGATTTTATTTTTGCCAAAAGAGGCAAGTCACTGTAACCTCAGGCTTTCAAGCATGACTGGAAACAAATGTTTAGCAATGGCAACTTGGATTCACACTTATTAAGGCTCTAAGTAAATATTGAGCAGCTTTACATAATTTATAATTTTGCCAGAAATAATATTTAACCGGCTTTGTTCAAGTCCATGACAATGATATTTCAGTGTGATATCTATTATCTATCTATTGTTGTAAGTATTATCTTTTTATATTAGGTACAGACATGAAGTGGTTTTTCAACTAAGGTCTCTGGTTTGTGTTGGATAATGAATAATTACCGTTTATCCACAGAGCAAATTAAGAGTTGTTTACACTGACTCTAACATGATGGGTTTATTTTGAAATGCGCATTTGACCGAGTCATTTTACAACCTTAATAATATTCTCTTCTTGTATACATTATTTTATATATCTGAACGGTCTTATTTCATTTGGTTATTTTGTTTTTGGTTTTCATTGTTCATGATTTAAATAGAAGTTTATAACAGAGACAAATTAAACTTGACAGCGTATTAGATCAGTATTAAATCCGAGCACAGCGTTCATTTATTCAAAACATATATTTCTATAGGGAACTTTGTGAGATGTTCGTATATTTCAACACATTAAACTTGACTACTTATCCTTTCTGATAGCACTACAATATATGATAATGTTTCAAATTAGCATTCAATAATGTCGCTAAGTGCGGCAGAGATAATAGGATTACCATACTTTACCCTTTTAGTTCCATATAGTATTTTTCTCATGGGGTTTGAATGTTTTGTGTTAGGTTTTTTATTTCATAGTTTAATTGCATTTTATCTCGCCAACTATCCAGAGGCTCATCAGATAGAGAAAAATAGGTGTGCATAATTCATTAGTCAAACTTGAATAATTTCAGTGAAATATTATTAACACACACATCACTTTTAGTATTTTTGAGTGACAATTGAAAATCTCCTTAATGTTTAAACAATAAACAGATCTGAGTGATAAACTAAAGGCTCAAGCTTGACGAGTCTGTAGATCTTCACTCGTCATGCCAAAGACCAAAAGTAATATTCTTCACACGTCAACAAAAAGGGTTTTGTAGGTTATTGTTCAATCCCTGGTGGACTTTATCAGCAGGAGCCATGAGTCCATTGTCAGCGAAGCGCTGGAGCTCAAGCTGCTCCGGTCCCAATCTCGTTCCACATGATTATTCTCAATTTCACAGCCGATGGTTTTTACTGAGACAGACGGCGATGGCCAAATGCCAAAGTACAGAGGACACTGCTCTGAGGTGGGAGGGAAAGTTAGGGTGGGAGGGGGGAGATAGGCTGGTCACTCAACTTCATCACCACTGTTTGGAGAAGTAATCTGTGAATGGGACCTAGCCATGTGCAGGGATGAGATGTGTGCTATATATGGGGTCTAAGATTATAAACCCTGATTCATGTGAGGGTAAACGCTGGCTCTGCTTGAAGAAACAAGGGCCTGGCCACACATCACAAAGCAAAGATCAATGTTTGGATTTCTCATATCATTCCAGAGGTGGCTGAAGATGGTTAGAGTGGCCTATCCACCCATCATATCTCAGAGATTAACTGTGCACTGTAGGGAATATAAAGTAGATCCCACATTCACCGTCCTGCAGCTGAATTATCACAAGCGTAGTAATCCTGCCGCAGAAAATAGTCCCAAACGAATACACAATTTGCTGTGAGATGTTTAAATAATATGTAGCTTTATTTGGTATATTTAGTTTATTCCTGGTTAAGCAGCAAAGACAGGCCTATGTAGGAGCACATTTGTTTTTATTGGCTTTCACTGTAATTCATTATCATTAGATTTTATTATTGCACGTTTTGCAGGGTTTTTGAAAACGGTTGTCCATTACTTTTCTTGTTTATTTGATTTCAGCACTATGCACTCCATATTTGCATTTGCCTGCCATGTCACAAACCAGACTTATGAATCCATTGACCCCCATTGTGAATATTAAGCTATGTGTGCAGGGGACAGGATATGTCGGCTTATTTTTAGGCAGCTCGTGTCCTCCAGTACTCCCTAACAAACCTTTAAGAATATTTTTCGTTCACAGAGCTCTGGGTGGCCTTGAACCACAATTTGTTATACCCACTCAGAAGCTAACCAGACCTCTCACATCATTTTGCACTGCTCTGGTGAAAGTGAGGTTTCTCACTGTCACAGACAAACAAAATGGTCTCATTGTCAGTCATTTGTTTAAAACGAGCCCCAAAACAATGACCTATTGCCTTTCAATTAAAGCCGTTAGCAGTCTGGTTCCTCAACATGTTTAATGTAAAGTGTATGTAGTAGAATGAGTTCATCTTATGTTTAAAATATTCTATATCAAAACCGGCTTAGCCTTTTTTAGGAGACTCATTTTGTGAATTTGAGTCATCATGCTGCTTGGAGAGTGTAAGTGTGTCCCAGCTGTGAACACACCTACAGCAAAACACCACCAGAATCACACAAGGTACGACAAAAACAGGACTCTCCCCACATCACACAGGAGCAGTGCTAGTGAAAATTACAGCATCACTCTGGAGAGTGGGCAGTAGGAGGTGCGGGATTTGATGAATCAAGGACCTTTTGTTCACAGTGAAAATGACTGCTCGCATGCAGTGGGAAAGAACATCTCTGCGGCGGTGCTTGGCAGGCGGGAAGGCGGGCGTCATTTGCAGCCATTTAGGTTTGAAACTGACGCAGAGGGGGACGAAGGAGAGCAAGGTCATCTAAAGAGGATGAAGAAGATGATGATGTGGCCAACGCTTGGTGTTTAAGTGGGTATACTCGGCTCAAATTGAGTAGCAGCTGAGTAAGCCATGGCAACACTCAGTAAGGACAGTGAAAGACCGCAGGAAAAAACACAAATGAGCTGAAATGTGAGCAACAAGGCTGACTCACAATGTGTTTCAACACATTGAATGATATATAATTCACACCTGAAAGGATTCTGTAACCACTTGCAAAGTCAAATAAGTGATTCAATCATTATTTTTTGTAAAATATTAAATAAAAATCTCTCAATTGTCAGTATTTACTGTTTTACTTTTTGGCCTGAAGAAACCAACATTACACATGTTTTATCTTGGGCCTTTTTGATTGTTTTCAGATCATAATATAAATGCATGCATCAAGAGCATAACCACTAATAACCAAGTTCACTCCTTTTCTTCTCCCAAGGACATAACAAGACATTATAAGCAGTTTTCATTTTTTTCCAATACTAACAGTTAGTATTTTTCTATTCAGTCCAGGTGTATAGATGGAGGAATAAAACCCCCACACATACAACAGTCCCCCTCAATAAATCCTATAGAAAAAAGTTGTAAAGGTCTAAAGATGATGAACATAAGCATCACAGGCACACATACACACAAACGAACACACACGTACCAGTGTGAAAATGTGCATAGGAGCACAACACATTCACAACTTTACTTTGTGGGTATATAGTGTAAGATCCTTGTAGTCCAAGGTTTAGATAATGACTCAATTCATTAACCTGCTCACCTCACATTTGACCTCCATCCACTGAAAGATAACTAGTATGAACCATGATAAATACAAAAAAACGTATCAAACATAATGTTTATTATACTCTAGAGTTAAGTAAAGATAACAAATGTGAAAGCTGAAATTAAATTGAAAGCTCAATTTAAAAGAAAGGGTAACATGTTTGCATTCTGGCCAGTCTTGCTCAAACATTCACAGCCCTACAACAAGTTGGTTCAAAAACTACAACATAACCACATTATTTTTAAAGGCAGCAACAGCTTCATCGTAACAAAAGAGGGTAAATGTGTTCATTTAAGAAAAGTAAAACACCTGCACTGTTGTCCCTCGAGTAGCGTTACAAACACAACTAATAGTGTATTTGCTGGTTTGTGACAGCTTCGGACAAAACAATTCATCTTTACCTCATGAAAAAATACTCACATTAGGTGGAAACATTTGTAAAACATTAAGTGGACAGACTGGAGCGTCTTCATGCGTGTAAAATGACTCACACACAGGGAAACCGCCTCGACATGTGGGAATTAAAAGCGTTTTCCTACCTGTGTGTTTCACTGCTGCTCCGTTGCTGATGTCCATTTTCAGGTGTCACTGATTACAGAGCGAGCTCAGCTGCAGGCTTTTCAGTCCTGTGAGCAATCCGAGATAAACCACGCGGATAATGTGCGCGCGCTGTGCCACTGCCGCCTGCGCGACTGAGATACCAAAACGTTGCGCGAGAACGAGAGAGAGGGAGAGGACAAATTAAAGCAGTCCGTAAGAGAAAACAGAGGAACCACCATTCCATTGGTGTAAAGTAACTAAGTACTTAATTACTTTACTCAATTCAAATTTTGAGAGATTATTATTTTTGTGCTACTTTGAACGTACCCCACTACAATTCAGAGGTAAATCCTGTACTTCTACCCAATTAAATGTATTTAATATCTTTAGTAACTTTGCAGATTTGAAATAATAATTTGTAATATATACAACACTTATAGATACACACATTCACAAGCTACCCTGCAGCATACAGACTTTAGTATTAAAAATTAGCTGCACATCTACAAGAATTGATAAACATAATAATGCAGACTTTATACTCAGAATAGATTCTGATTAAGTGTGATTGTTTCTTCAACATGGCTGCTTAGCTTTAAGACAACAATATGAGACAGTGAATAGTAGAGCATAACATAATGGGGTTTTTGCCTCTTCAAAAAACATTGACACAAATCATAAAAATAATTTAGAATGATAATTACAAATTGGGAACACGCAATGGACTGAGTGGTATAGGCCTACACGAAGTAGCAGTGCTATGATGTGGACAAACAAGTGTATATCACGCTGCCACTGCTTCTAAATTGACATCTTTCATTTTCATATGTTTTTTCAAGAGGAATTCTTAAAAAACATACATTTCCAATTGAGGCAACATGTAGGCCGACTTCAAAATTCAAAATGTCCAGACGATAAACTGATATCAGCCAATCTGCCTTGGAGCTACTTAGTGGTGTGAAGTAGAGCAGATATTATAGGGTCACTCCAGTGATTTAGTATCATTATCACAACACTTGGTTGATTTGAAAGACATACAGTAGATTAAAAGAAATAGCAGTAAAATGCAACCATAATGCAACTGGATTGCAACTAGCAACACCTTGTTTGTAAGGTGGGATGCATGGTGGTATTTGTAGTATTTAATGCCATGTTTAGAGAGGACAATATACAACAGACGGATTTGTAATAATCCCCATGAAGAGTATACTGGTATTATATGTACCTCTGTCTCATTACTTGCTAATTTTGTCCAGGGAAAATACATTTTTGAGTGACCTCAATTAAGTTATTTGAAAAAGACCTACTGAAATATTGCTAATGCATGTTCATAAATCTATTACAACCTACTACCACGTAGAAGCCACTTCAAAGGAACATGTTGTATCACCCTGACACGTCAAATCCTCTCCACCTTTGGGTCTTGTGTGTATGCTATCAACAGACATCACCCCCCAATCCCACCCCTCTATAGCCCCTCATTAACATTGTTGGGCCATGTTCAAAAGTAGAAGCCTGCAGATGAGTTTGGGAGTGCAGTGACACAGACTCATGCTGGTATTTGCTGCGGCCGTTCAACCTGCTGTCTGGGTCAGCTGTCAGCCGGACGATGATAGATCTCGGTGGAAACATACTTCGAGTTTGAGATATGTCCTTCTCACTGAAGTCCTTTTGCTCCCTGCTTGACCCCGCCACAAGGCAGACGCCCTAAAAATAAAAGGTTCACGGGCTTGTGTGACCAGAGACAACGGTGTAAGATATCATAGCTCAACATGGAGTGACGTCCCTGCTTGTGTTTGTGGATACAAAGAAAACATGCGGACACATCTAGCACACAACAGCAGCGTCTCCTGTTGGTATGGGGTGTGATGGTTTTGTTTTAGATGTTTTGTGTTTTGTTGTTACGTATGAATAACATTTTGTACGTGAAGTTACACAGGGGATATTATTATTAAGGGCTGAAACAATCAATTATTGTCATTATCGATCTGCTAATTCTATCATAGATTAATCTATTGAGTTTTTTATCCATATCAGTACAAATTCATGTCTTTAATTGTCTTCCAACCCCAAAGATACCACCTTAATATGATATAAAACAGAGAAAATTAGGAAATATCCATATTCTCAGGGCTGAAAAGCAAGCATTTTCTATAATGTTTGCCTCATGAATTACTCAAATGACTGCTTGATCATCAAAATACTTAATTTTTCTGGTAATCAACTCATCAATAAGTACAATAATTGTTGCCTCTCTATTATTATTATTATAACTTTGTTTTTAGATGAATGAATTTATTATAAACCATTTTATTTTTCTTGTCACACTATGTATATAAAAAGAAAATGCATGGCAATACCGTGTTTTGTTACATTTGAAAATAATGCTTCACAATAAAAGCAACATTTGAAACGAATGGCTTTATATGTTGTATTTTGTTTCCATATTTCCATGAAGCCGTAGTCCAATCAGGCATCCAAGTGAATACCAATGCTCGGCTCCGTCATTATCTTGAGTGCTTTCATTATAGGACATTTCTATTCCTCTGGTCCCAGAATTAGTAAGAAACCTGCCGTACCCTTCAGTTTAACCTGGTCACTATGGCAACGTTTTCCATCTTCAAAGCTTGATTAAGATGGCACTTTGAAGGATAAGAGTAGTTCATTTAAAGAGTGAGAATCTGGAGGAGAGGATGCTGCACCCATGATGATGGACGTTCACACTTTTAAACAGTGTCACCCTCCTCGGTTAAAGGGGCCCTATTATGCTCATATTCAGGTTTCATATTTATATTTGGGAGGCTGTGGCTCAGTGGATAGTGTGCTAGACTTCAAATCAGAGGATAGCAAGTTCGAGTCCCACTGCAGTCAGCATTTCGTTGTGTTCCTGGGCAAGACATTTCACCCCAAATTGCTCCTGGGGATTTTCCACAGTACTGAATGTATGTAAGTTGCTTTGGATAAAAGCATCTAATGAAATGTAATGTATTTTTTGCCTCTACTGTGACATGTTTACATGCTTTAATGTTCAAAAAAGCTTTACTTTTCACATACTGGCTGTGCTGCATCACCTCTTTTCACCCTCTGAAACCAGAGCCGAATCTGCTCTGATTGGTTAGCTAACATACAGTACAATGTGTTGGAGTGCTAGCCAATAGAAACGCAAGTGTTACATAGTTATGTCTATATGGCGCAAAAGTAAACCAAGGACTACAATTGAGGCGTTTCAGGCAGCCCCCCCCCCCCCCCCCCCCCTGTGTGGTGGGCAAACAACTTACCTGCACAAAAACCTTTATAACACATTACAGGACAGAGAAAGCCCCAAAAGCATAATAGGGCCCCTTTAAGAGTATCTGCATGACTACAATAAGCTTCAGGCTTAATGTGACAAACAGTTACTACTCCACTACAGCGGAGTAGCATTTGGACCTTTTATTCATCATAGAACATAAGTAACTTCTTGGTATTGATTGAGTCAAACATTGTCAACACTTAGCCGTTTGTAAATGTAAGGTTAGACAGAAACATGTGACAATAAAATACTGATCCTAAGAATTGAGAATAAATGATGAGACCTTTAAAAACAGAATCAAACGATTGTGGGTGAGATGTGCTGAGTGTGCATTTTGTTCTATCGCCCCCTCTGTCCTTGAGGGCCAATGCCACTAAGGTCCACTTGTGTTGACTCAGAAACAGAACTATGCTTGGGAGGGCGGTGATGCCTTGAAAAAAAAGTGATTAAAGGAAGGAAACGCAAACATAAATGTTATTTTTTTAATGTGAAATGGTCACAGAGGATTTATATTTGCTGATATGGGATTATATGTTCTTATTTCACTCCCTGCAAGAATTGAATGGGTAAATAAAAAAAGTTGAATTCATTCTTTACTTGGCTTTTAGTAATCAGTTGCCAAAGTGTGAATATTCAATAAAACATATAGCATGAGCAAAATCTGATTCAACATAACATTTGCTTTTCATTCAACGACTGTCCATTGTGCTTTATTCTGTTTCCTGCTTCCTGCTTCATGATGTTCCTACCCGGTGGCAACATTGTTAGATGTTTCATTTTAGATAAGAGACAATTATTGTACCGCATCACATATACTATCGCTATCAGGAATCTCTAACTACAGAATGCAATCCAGATACCGTGTCTCTGTGCCCTTGGTATTTAATGACATTTCTTTCTGTCCAGGCAGATAGAAGGAATCTATCAGAGCGAGAATTTGACTGAGTCTGTTTTTCTGTCTTTTGTACTGCCCTAAAATTGCCCCATTGGTGGCTCAAGATCACAAAACCAATGCTGAAATCCTTATTGTTATTAAAACACAATAAATCTAGGTTTTGGCTATTTAACCTGTCTCATTTCTTGAACCAATATGAGTAGAAATAATGTAAAAGCTTAACCGGCTGCATTTGTTTTCACGGCACATTTCCTTTATTCTGCAAATCTCTTCCTCTAAACGCAGTCAATTTCAGTCCAGCTCTCACAGCATTATGATTCACAGAGGCCAAGTATGAAATGAGTTTCTTTTCTGACAGAACACATCTTGACTGACAGTTCAACAAATGAGAAATCATTTACTGTGAAAAGAGCGGCCGACCGCTGCCTTTTTCTGAGGCGAGTGTGCCTCCGTGTGTGTGTGTGTGTGTGTGTGTGTGAATTGCATTACAAATTGATTGCATTTTAGGTTTGAGGCATCAAAGCCACAATAGCAAGGCTGTCAGCTGACACTGTTGTAAAAAAAAGGATATGTTTTACATGGAGGGTCAGAACAACAGACAATACTCGAATCCACTGCATTGTACATAATTCTTCATTAGTTTATTTTGTATTTTGGCTAAACAGCAATTAGTGTACTCATTATATTACCATTCAAAATAAATCTCATATTTGACATTTTGTTTAAATATGTTTGTTGGGTGTATTCTGTATGTAGAATTCACATTTAAAGTAAAGCATCAAGACAAGGTTATTATCCAAATAAAGGTTTTATAAAGGGACCCTTTAAAGGTCCTTTGGTGTGTAAGACATGTTCTCTTGTTAGATTTCCTGAAAAATCTTTTTTAAATGTGTGATACAGAAGCATGGCTCCTATCTCACTGCTATTACTGCTCAGGCTGATGCAATTATTACATTTCTAGAAAACCTTCTTTGCATGAATGCCATTTACAGTTTCTTAAGCAAATATTCTTAAAGCTCAAAGCCTTCAGACCTCTATTAAAAAGGTACCGTTCATTAAAGCAGAGTGTACTGCTTCATTAAACAAAACCCTTCTTTAAAATGAGCTGCAGAATAATCAGGCTTCCATAAAAGAAGCAAACCCCTTCTGGTCCGATCCTCTGCAGGACACCTTTTTCTAACTTTGCCAGTAATAGCTTTTGGCCTAGTAATGTTACAAAAATATAAACGCAACACTTTTGTTTTTGCTCCCATTTTTCATGAGATGAACTCAAAGATCAAAAACAATTTCTACATACAGAAAATAACCATTTCTCTCAAATGTTGTTCACGAATCTGAAAAGATCTGTGATAGTGAGCACTTCTCCTTTGCCGAGATAATCCATCCCACCTCACAGGTGTGGCATATCAAGATGCTGATTAGACAGCATGATTATTGCACAGGTGTGCCTTAGGCTGGCCACTATAAAAGGCCACTCTGAAACGTGAATTTTTGCTTTATTGGGGGGGTCTGGGGGGGCCCGAAAACCAGTCAGTATCTGGTGTGAGGGTTAGGATTAGGGTTAGGGTAATGTTGTGAATCGAGTGGCCCATGGTGGTGGTGGGGTTATGGTATGGGCAGGCGTATGTTATGGACCATGAACACAGGCCACTCGATTCACAACATTACCCTAACCAGTGTACATATCATCCACTTTTCACACAGATTGGCAGACTTTCAAGCTATTGAATTGACAATTTTGCACAAAATATCACTTTAATGTTGAGTTCAATATCAATAATTGAAGAATTAAAGATTGAAGACCAAGAGCAATTATATACCAATTGAATGGGTTTAGTTACTCATAAGGACATATGATACATTCATTGCCACACATGCCTTGTAAAGGACGCATTTGCGACTTTAGATTAAAGTGTGATGCTGCCATCTAGTGGTTGGAAAGGTTTACTGATAGCAGGAATGCTATCTGATTATTTTTGACACTCACTGCACAAAGGGGCATTTCAGAATTCCCATCATCTAAAAAATGTGTTTCCAATAGCATAATACAGGGCAAGATTCAGACATTTGTAAGATACTGGATAAAAGAGACATATCTCTCATATGTGAGTGATATATATCTATCACTATGTATGTGTGAAATGATACCAGTATAAGAGAAAGGGTAAACATAAATATATAGTCCTGGATGTAAAGATGAAGAAGACTGTATGTTAGAAATCTAAAAACCCTGTTTAGAAAACCCTAAACCAGACCAGAGTAGTTTGAACCCTCCTGCTAATAAAGAACACTCATCCAAATAAAATGATCATCCTCCAATGACTCAATTTGAGCCGAGTATGACCATACCATTGGAAAACAATTAAAAACAAAACAAATCTTCCATGTTATTTATTACTTTTTTTTTTGATTTACACGTTATTTTCACATTTCTTTTAAAAAAGGCTAACAACTCTTGGGTGTTACAGGTATCCAAACACAATGAATGCAAACAACTGCATTTGTTGCACAGTTCAGAAACATCTTCAGAAGTGTAGCCTATTAAATCACAACCTGCTTCGAGAAGCAAAGTCTAGAGCTTTCCTTATAACTGAGTCATGTCCAGGTCCCTAGGAAGAACAGAATGCTGTTCTCTAAATTGCAATAAGACAAAAACCTTAAAAGATTAAATGCTCTGTCGTATGCATATTTCCGCATTAGTAGGTGGGTATTTTTATCTTTAATTGTAATGATCAATATAGAGGGATGAGTAGAAAAGTAAACTGCCAATATACATGACACACACACACACACACACACACACACACACACACACACACACACACACACACACACACACACACACACACACACACACACACACACACACACACACACACACACACACACACACACACACACACACACACACACACACACACACACACACACACACACACACACACACACACACACACACACACACACACACACACACACAAAATGGCAAACAACCTCAGCATCACTCTTCAAAAATAATAATATTTTAAGACAGAATTCAATCAAAGGAGGGGGAGGCCGAAGAGGAACAGGGAGGTAGATAGTAACACGGGGGAGAGACAGAGAAGTAGTGAGGGGTCTTGGTAATTCCCTCTAGCTTATGATTCTTTAAAAAAAAATGTTCCTTTAATCAAAGAGGATCCAGATAATCTCATCTGTAATCTCAGTTTAAGTGCAGGGCGGCGAGTGGCTCTGCCCTCTCCTGCCTCTCTGGGATTTTAGCTACGTGCTGTCCTTAAAACGATGTTCAGTGCTCGCTCACTAAGTTCATGGTTTTCTCCTTGCTAATTGCCACTGTTGCCCCCCCCGCAGCACTGGCTGCTGCGGCTCTGAGGCGCAGCCTCCTGTAGATCCACTCCTGTCCTGGTCCGCCCCCCCGCTCCAGCTCCCTGGGGGTCGCTCTTCGGGAGCTTCTTTGCTGCAGGGACAGGACAACGGATGTTTGAAAAGAGTTCTGGTAAATTGCAGCATAACAAAATAATCTTCACACTTACAAGCTTTAAGTTTGTCTTCACCTAAAATCCCTCTTGGACACAAACAGCTCTTATTTGAGAGAACCGCTTGTATTTAAAAAGGTGATTAAATGTTTCTTTTGATTTCCGATGAAGTAATGTGGACATATATCTGCTTTTGTCCCAATAGGGATGTGCCGATCTGACAGCCAGTGTCAGTCTCAATCAAAAAATTGCCAAAAATCAATTAAGTACCTATCTAATTCATTTGAGGTCAGTCAAAGTAAGTGTCAGTTATCTTGTTTTGAAATGTGTGTAATTGAACTTACCAATAGCCATGAAAATTTCATTGACGTTCATGGCAGTCTTAGCCGAGGTCTCCATGAACAGCAGACTGTTGTCCTCAGCGTATGTTTGAGCCTCCTAAGCACATCATTTAGATATTAAGGGACACAGATAAACATTTACAGCACTGGAAAGTTTATTACAATTTTACAATTAAATAAATTAAGACTCAGGCTTTGAATGTGTGAACTCATTGTGCTGTACTTTGTCATACCTGAAGGTCTACGGCTCTCTTGTTTGCAATGTCGGCCTTGTTTCCAGCCAGAGCGATCACTATGTTGGGGCTGGCTTGTCTCTGCAGCTCCTTCACCCAGTTCTTTGCTCTTGTAAATGTATCCTAGTTGAGCAACAAACTGTATTAATATCGATGAATATGTTCACACAGGATAACTATATTTAGGTCGAGTGGAACATATATGTATTGTCACTGTGACGTCAAAACACCTTCATGTATGAACACCTACAGTGTAATTTTAGACTAGGTGAAATGTCATTGTAAACTCAGAACCTAGGTTGCTCTACCCTTCAACACAGCTGCCATACAATTAAATGACATCTCCTAAAATATTACAACATGTTCAATGACTTCTGAATATATTCATAGTTTTGCCTCAACTGGTGCCACTTTTGGTAACAATAGCGAGGAATAGGAAAACAATTAAGAAACAAAAAATATTATAAACATTTAATGGCAGAAAATGCTTTTGTTAGCATCATAAAGAAAATTAAATTAGCTGATTTACTGTTATAATTTGTGGTAACTAAATAACTTTGGGTTTTAGACTGACACAATAAGACTATTTAAAAAGATATGACCTAAGATTTCCCAAACAGTGATCATTATTCAAATGTGTAGACATAAATTGACCAAACAAAATAATCAGAAAAGAATTGGCAGATTTGTCGATACTGAACATATCTCTTTAGTGGCAGCACTATAGGCCACTTAAGTGAAGTAAAAGTAAAACACTACTGCTAGAGCAACAACTCGTCTGAGTGTATCATGGCGTGGTTTCCCTGCAGGGGAAACCTACTGTGTTGGTGATGTCGTAGACCACGATGGCTGCCTGCGCGCCTCTGTAATACATTGGAGCCAGACTGTGGTAGCGCTCCTGACCGGCTGTGTCCCATATCTCAAACTTCACAGTGGTGTCGTCCAGACAGACGGTCTGAGTGAGGAAGGCGGCTGAGGAGAGCAGGATAATGGAGATCAGTGGAATGACATTGTTTTAGTGTCCATGTACGCAGCAATTAAGGGCTTAAATACTCTCAAACTCACACAATTATTATTTATTTTGGATTTTTAATGATACATGTCACTTCTTCTGAGCATTCAAGTTCATTTTTGGCATTGGGAACAGGATGTGTGAAAATATCCGTAGGTAGATGTGACAATGTCTTTATATTTACATTTCTGAACTCAATATATTGGAACTATAGTTGATACATTCATCCATACATTCAATGGTATTCATCACACAATCTGTCAACTGAGACAGCCAAAACACATTTTGAAGAAAAAAAACCTTCTTCAAAAGTCAATAGGTATTTTTTTGTCTCCTACCTCCAATGGTGCTTTCCTGGAATTCATGAAACTGGCCTTTGACGAAGCGCAGCACTAAGCTGGACTTGCCCACGGCTGACTCCCCGAGCAGCACCAGTTTGAATTGGCAGATTTTGCTTGCTGCGGCAGCACCATTTGGCCTGGTCGATCCTCCACCACGCCCAGCCATTGACAGAGAAAGGGGCAGTTATGGGATGATGGGCTGAAACTACAGGTTAACGCTGAGTCTGGAAGCACTGAGTGTGAGCGGGGTCAGAGGCCAAAACTCGCGGTGGGAAGAACCAGATCGGATCGGGCAAGCGGTTGGGTCACCTAGTCTACCTTGAAGAATAAAAATCAGAGGACTTATTAGAACTACTACACACAAAACAAATGATGCATAACCAGTCGGGCCAGATGTATTGCAAAGGAACCTTAAACATAACACTAATTGTCAACTAATTAAACTTTTTTAAATTCAAAACATGATCCAGCTTTTCAAAGGTGAAGTTTTTTCTGTGCTCTGTATCATAAATGAAACTGAAGATAGGTAATGGTACATTTGCTTGTTTTTAAAGAAGTCATTTTTGAAAGTCTGCAAACAAATTGTTCACTTTTTCCTAACATATTCGGGAGAAAAGGATTTATCATTCATGATCATTTGCAGAGTAATTGATGATAAAATAAGTCTTATATTGCAGCACAGTTATATTTGTTTGTTTATAGAAATAGGACAGGCACTCAACCTTTATTTTAATTATTTTGACTTTTTTAGAATTTGTATGTGTTTATTTACATCTGATTATCTTCTACTTTACCAGTTAACAACACATACATGTGTACTTTATTAAGTGTACAGTGTAATGTTGGTTGGAACCACATAAACACCTAACTCTAATAACGTTTGTAGACATAATGTAATCGTTAGTTAGATCACATGTGGGAGATACAGTTTCTAAAAGGTGAGATACTCTGAAGGGTTATCTGTTCATTTAAATATATAACTGAGATGACACACAGCTTTTATTATCTTGCACCACAATTTTATAAACACAGTCTAGAATAAAATATAATTTATATGTATTTGACATAATAAGACGACTATAACAATGTCTAAACAAACTGATTAGCCTGCTGATCCTAACTTTGACCGAATAACCATATGGAAAAACAACAACTGTAAGTTAGCTTCGAGGCTAACGCTCAGTTAGCATGCTAACCTCGGCTAACAAGAAAAAATACTCAAATGACAAACATAGCAAGTTTGCGTTCTTACCAACAACGTAAAGACATCCAATCCTCCCTGTGAATAGTGAGTTGTAACCGTGTTGGTCCCAGTAAACAATGTTCTTTCTTGAAAACACTTTCAGGTTCAGTAAAATATACGCTTCCGCCTTGGGTAACCAAAATACTTCCTGGATTTGTCAGTCATGTGATGCAATTTGCAGCCAATCAGATGGCCGGATATTGGGCCTCAGAGGCAGAGCCAACATACTGTCTATTGAAAACACCTTTGTTCGACGTCATTACACATTTTGAACATATGAAATATAACATTGAATTAATTCTTAACGTATAGATTATATTACATTTCACGTACATTAGTACAACAGTTTAAAAATATAATTTTACTACGATTTTCAAAGAACACATTACTGAACTCTTAATTACATGTTTATATCAGAATCAGAATCAAGTTTATTGCCATACACATTACACATTACACTTTTGAATTTGGTGTCTGGCTGTGCAAACATAAACAATCTGATAAAATAAGTTGTAAAAGTTGTTTTAAAAAAAAAGGCAGTGTGAGGAGCACACTGTTAAGGATTAACACTCGAAACGCTTATGGGCCTCAGCCTGACAACATTCCTGGTCGGTACTAAAGGACTGCACAGCTGAGCTCACAGACATCTGCAACATCTCCCTGAGCCAGGCTGTTGTTCCCTTGTGCTTCAAGGAAACCACCATCGTACCTGTCCTGTGCCGAAGAAGTCATCTCCATCCCGCTTTAATGACTACCGCCCTGTAGCACTGACTTCCATCATCAAGTGTTAGTCACAGAATCAGGCCTCCCACTTGTGCATTAATAACAATCTTCCTTAATGTGGGGGAAAGAAAGGGGAGTGTTGTCGACTTCAGGAGAACCTACAACCAACAACCCCACCCACAGACAATCAGTGGATGCTGTGGAGCGGGTGAGCAGCACCAAATTCCTGGGGGTGACCATCACTGAGGACCTCTCCTGGAGGAACAACACCACATCACTCGTCGAGCTCCACCCGACTTAACAGCTCTTTCCCCAGGCGCTGAACTTTCTCCCCTCCCTCCCACCTCTCTCTCTCTCTCTCTCTCTCTCTCTCTCTCTCTCTCTCTCTCTCTCTCTCTCTCTCTCTCCCACCTCTCTCCCCCCTGTCTCCTTTGGACCTGGACTTTAATATCCCCCTTCACACACACAGACACACACATCCTGCACCGAACACTTTTTACGCTGCTATGGAAAGTCTTTTGCACGAATGTAAAATGTTTTACTATAATATAGCCTATTCATCCACATCTGACTGTTTTGATTTTTTATATATACAGTATTTGTATTTTTTAATCCTTGGGATTGTGGGAAACAATATTTAATCTCTGTACACATAAACTGAAAGTTGGCCAATAAAGTTGACTTTGATTTATGACTTGACTTTGGCTAATAAAGAACGGTGTAATTACACCACTTCTTATTAGTCATTTTTAATATCTGAAATGTTACCTAAATACAAATGTTCAGGTACTTTCGCTTTACCTGAATCCAAGTTTTGTTACATAATTACATTTTTAAATCAAATAAATATGATAAAATATGCAAACAAATTAATATTTTGTAACATCAAGAAAAACAATATATATATATGTAATTAAAGTGCGTAAATTGGGAAATAATACAGATAAATGTCAATATAGAAAAAAAGAAAAAGAAAAAGAAAAAAAAGTTATCTATATATAAAAAAACAACAACAATTGCTGCAATTGATTGATCTTTATTAAGGAGTGTCACACAGAAGCCTGCAGGCTTTTGCATTCATGCAGGTTGTGAAGAAGTCGATAGCTGTGAAAACATGAATAAAAAACAGAATGAAACAATGAAAGTATTGACTCTGAACTGTTCCAGGGAATGTATTTTTTTCCTTTACAACAGACTAGAATGAGCCTATACTTACTGGATTGAACCAAAATGAGAAACGTGGAACAGACTTGATTCAAACCGCAGGTTTCCCCCCAGCCTAAACACGTCTTTGCCGTGCCTCCACAGCTACACACCAATATTTTTCCTGGGAAATAAGGAAAGTTTATATAGTACTTCCTTTTTAATGATTCAAAATAATTGTCTTTTAGCTCTAAGGCTGTTTAAAAAACCCTAACAATAGCTTGTTTTCGAGGAGGATATACACAGATCAGCCATAACATTATGACCACTGACAGCAGGTGAGGTGAATAACGGATTATCTCGTTACAATAGCACCTGTCAGTGGGTAGGATATTTAAGGAAGCAAGTAAACACTTTGTCTTTAAAGTTGATGCGTTCGAAGCAGACCAAAAGTGGTCCATGTAATGAAAACCGATGAACCTGTCGACAGGGTCATGGGCGGCGAAGGCTCATTGATGCGTGTGGGGAGCCAAGACTGGCCCCCACACTCAAATTGCTGAAACAGTTAATGCTGGTTCTGTTAGAAAGGTTTCAGAACAAACAGTGCATCACAGTTTGTTACGTATGGGGCTTCGTAGCCACAGACCGGTCAGGGTGCCCATTCTGACCCCTGTCTACCGCCGAAAGCTCCTACAATGAGCAAGGTGGCCTGGTCTGATGAATAACGTTTTATTTTACATCATGTGGATGGCCAGGTATGTATGTCAGTTTCCTGGGGAAGACATGGTACCAGGATTCACTATGGGAAGAAGGCAAGCTGGCGGAGGCAGTGTGATGATTTGGGCAATATTCTGCTGGGAAACCTTGGGTCCTGTCATTCATGTCGATGTTAATTTGACACATACCACCCACCTAAACATTGTTACAGACTAAGTACACCCCTTTATGGAAGCGGTATTCCCTAATGGCAGTGGCTTCTTTCAGCAGGATAATGCGCCCTGCCACACTGCAAAAGTGGTTCAGAAATGGTTTGAGGAACAAGACAACAAGTTTGAGGTGTTGACTTGGGCTCCAAATTCACCTCATCTCAATCCAATCGAGCATCTGTGGGATATGCTTGATAAACAAGTCCGATCCAGGCCCCACCTCGCAGATTACAGGACTAAAAGGATCTGCTGTTAACGTCCTGGTGCCAGATACACCCTCAGAGGTCTAGTGGAGTCCATGCCTCGACGGGTCAGGGCTGTTTTGGCAAAGTAGGAACCACACAATATTAGGCAGGTGGTCATAATATTATGGCTGATGAGTGTAATTCATTCACATGTTAACAGTCAAACACAGTTAAAGGGTTAATTGCATTTAGCTATTTCATAGATCTTTTGAATAATTATTTTTTCTCATTATGAAGCTCTAGCAAAATCAAAGTCAACTTTTTCTTTGTTACAATCATGCCAATGAAGCACATTGTATTGAATAGACAGGAAGGTTTTTTCTTTGTTTCCTGAACACTGAACTTACCTTGGCTGACCCCCACCAACACCATCAGAGCGAGAATCACAGTCCTCATGTTTTCACCTTTATGTACAGTCTATGGTTTTCACGTGCCTGTTCACATATCTCTATATGAAAAAAGCAAAGGTGAAAAAGTCTGAGACATAAAATACTACGACAGGAAGCGTTTCAATAAATGCATATTTGAAAAGAGAACTCAAAGATATCTAACCTTGTATTGCCCCACTGCGTTGCTGATTCCTCTGATCTGTGCTGCCAGCTTCCTTTTTATTTGGACTTGTTGAGCAATGTAATCAATCCATTGTCAATCATTCACTTTGAAATTCGGTAAACACATGCAACGCACAAGTTGTACTAAAAACTAAAACAGTTTTCCAAGAAATGTGGCACACTGTCATTTCATTGTAGGGTAGTATGCAAAGTTGAAATATCAGCATCATCTCACTTTACAATTGCTAATTGCTCATTTTCTCAAAACACTTTACACAATTCACAAAACCACACACCCAAAGTGCAAAACACCTCATACATCCTGCTGAATGACTAACTGCACCCAAAACTACATACCCGACTACATACCATTGAACTTACAGTTTCTTTCAGTTGGTAACACACAATAATCTCACATAAAGCCTAATTATTTAAACTCAGACTCAAAGAGCAAAACCTCAACTCAAATCTCCAAAACTCTGAACACATTTTCAGCTCTGCACCCAATTTGCAATTCAACTTGGCGCTTTTTGCAAAACACTGCACACGGTTCTCTAAGTAAGACACAGAAATCTGACATATTCACTTGTCTGCCATTTTCAAAACACTGCCATTAAAAATGCTACGCATGAAACTCAGCGTAAGTTCAACCAGGAAGACCGTATTTACTCTTCATTTACTATTCCCATGTAACTACTCTCTCTCCTCTCAATAAGTGATCGGGGGCGTCACTCTCCAGTTTAACCAATCACTTCGCTCTATTCCCAAGAGCCTATCATAGCGCTCTGCCAAACCTTTTAAGTCTGCTCTCCCCCCTCTGACAGCTGTCATTTCAGGTGACTCAATGCAACCCTCCTCCACCCCTTTTCACCTCCTGTCCCTCTGAATCCAGGGTCAAGCCAAGCCACTCCTCTTCAGACCGACCCAACTATCCATTCACCACCACCAGTGTCTAGACCCCAGGGGGGTTTCATCGGATCGGTTCTACCCTCCCGAATGATACTCCTGCACAACGGGCCCTAATCGCCAAAATCACCATTACATCCATTTGTGCATCTCTGCAATAAATATGTATTCTTACATCAAAACCGTCCTTCCTGATTGAAACATGAACCAATCAACAAATACACGTGCCAAATGAACATAAACACCAAACTGCTTTATTGTTGACTCATCAACCAGGATGTCAACACTAGAAACAGGCTTCATGTAAAACATTTATAAAAACAACAATGGATATATGGGCAGCAGCAAGAGGAAGAGGTAGAGGGAGGATAAGAGACAGGGAGGATGAACTGAAGTCAGTTGAAGAGTTATTTGCAGCATAACCGTTGAAGCTGTTTGACCGTCAGGCTACAGGTGATGCTTCTTCTGCAGGTGGATGAGGAGATGTGGTCAGACCCAGTGAGCTGGTAAAATGCAGACTAAGTCTTTTTCTCTCCTCTGTTTTTCTAAAAATATTTGTATTTATTTTTCAAAGTTTTCCTTTCACTTTTCTGTATTTGACAGAGGCATCATTTGTGTTTACACAACTCTAAGTATGTGTTGTGCAGGAATGTTGCACCAATTTGTTTTGGAGAAAAGTAAAAGTATAACAACAGTATATTTGTGTTTCTCCACACAAACTTGAACAATCTTTTTATGCAGAATTCTCTACATATAAAAGATGAGTGTGCTTTAGATAAAGCACCACAGTGTGTAGTTGGTTGGACAAAGTGTCTTGTGCTATAAGTGAAGTGTGTGCATTTGGTGCAAACCTTTTGTTTGCATTTATGTAGTTTCGAGTGCAGTGCTTCATTTAGCTATATGAGGTGTTTTGCACTTTGGGTGTGTGGGTTTGTGAATTGTGTAAAGTGTTTTGACAAAATGAGCCCTGTTGTCAAGAAATGTGTTTTAGCAATTGAAATAAAACTGTAAATATTGATGCTTTATGTGAGATTTCTGTGTGTTAGCAACTGAAAAAAACTGAAAACTTCCCCACAAATATTTGACTCCTCATGATGGATATTGTAGCATCGGTTTAGGATTCAGGAATTCAATTGTGAAAATGGTTAAATCATACAGATACATGTGAATATTTAAAAGTCCGAATTCCATTTGAAATAAAAGAAAAAGTTATCTGATATTTAAAAAACAACCACAACTATTGCTGCAACTTATTGATCTTTATTAAGGAAATAATATACAGCTCATGAGTGCAGATTATTATTATAACTGGAAGTTGTGCTGCATGCCGTTAATGTATCAGTTACACAGATCTTGTCTGCAGCAGGTGTCAGACGCTGATCTACTCTGCTGCCTGCACTCATTTCCACCCATGCAGCGCTTGACGGGGTTGACATCTGTGAAAACATGATAAAAAAACAAATGAAACATTGAAAGTATCGACTCTAAACTGATCCAGGGAATTTTTTTTTCTTTATTGTTTACAACACACTGGGATGAGTGGCCTATACTTACGGGATCCAATATGAATGCTGCCACAGACGTCATAGAAACTAACGCAAGTCTGAACTGGGCCTGATGAACATATATTTGTGTTGCCTTCGCAGTGACACCTCAACGCTTCTCCTGGGAAATAAAAGACAAAACGTTTGGTTAGTGCTGCATTTTCATGACTCCAAATAATAAAATAAAAAAACACAAATACAGTTCAAGATTAATTGGTCATTTAATTTTTTGTTGTCTTTGTCATAATCATAATCAGAAACAGGGTTATTGCCAAGTAGATTCACACATACGAGCAATTTACATTGTCCATACATAAACACAGTTAAAGAAGATAAGGAAGAAAAACAACCACAAAGTAAATGAAAAAACATTTTAAAAACACTCCGCCAATAAAGTATATATATATTGAACAGACAGGAAGTTATTTTCTTTCTCCTGAACAATGAACTCACCCTGGCTGACCACCACCAACACCATGAGAGCGAGAATCACAGTCTTCATGTTTTCACCTTTAAAAATACAGTTTTCACGTGTCTGTTTACAAATCTCTATATGAAAAAAGCAAAGGTGAAACGTGTGAGGATTCAAATGTTACATTTACCTAGAAGCATCCAAATCCAAATCCACACAAAACAAGTTAAGATATCTCACCGGGTCGACTGTCCTCCTCGAGTGTTGATTCCTCAGATGTGTGCTGCAAGCCGAAGCTTCCTTTTTATTTAGGCTTGTTGCACAATTAAGGGGTCAAAACATTCCCTCTGTTATTGTAAAGACACGTGTGTGGCACAAGTTGTACTTTCCCAAGGGAAATGTTGTTCTTTCGTTGGGCAATATGCAAAGCTCAAATAAAGGAATAGACCAAAGAAGCCCGATAGTCACCTCCTGTGAAAACACAAACATTACCTCTATACTTCTTAACCTGGAAAATGGCTAATATTGGTAACCTTTAATAGACCCTAACGAGCATACAGAATCAGAATACCTTTATTAAAATCAGAGGGATGAACCCCTCTTTAATGGTCACACATGCAGAGCACACAGCACACACAGTGAAATGTGGCCTCTGCATTTAACCCATCCTAGTACTAGGAGCAGTGGGCAGCTATTGTACAGCACCCGGGGAGCTATGGGAGTGGGGGTGTCAGATGCCTTGCTCAAGGGCACCACGGCAGGGCCCAGGAGGTGGCCTGGGACCTCTCCAAGTAAACAAATAACAAGTATTCAATATTTGTATTGTTTTATTCACTTCCTCCTCCTCTGTATGCTGTTTGACAGAGTCCTGGCAGCAGGCCGGAAAACAATTAGATTATGTTGATTTATTTCACTATAAACTTTACTGAGACTACTTTAATGTCATTTTAATTTAAGGTTTTTCAGTGTTTTTGATCTAATCTGTAATATCTTTGAATGCATGCAGACAGTCTGTTTTATCTGTGTGTGGGGGTTCTTGTTGTTATACTCAATCTTGTGTATTCATTGATATTTTACAAGTACAACCTACAGTTAAAACCCAGTGTAGCCCCTCCAACATTGTTGACAACATGGAAAGCACAAACTGCATTGATTTACACTAGGACATGATGAAATCAGAATTATTAAAGCCACTCGGTAAAAAACAAAGGTGTTTTAAAATGTATTTGGTCGGTTCTGACTGGACACCTCTGCTCGCCTGCAAAACTCAGTAAGCTAAAAAGCCAAACATACAAAATAAACACAAACCATAACAACATGGCAAAGTTTTCCACTTCAAATAGTTGAAAAATACTCAAGGCTATTCAAATGTGGATTTCACATATGCGGCATTTGATCTTTAATACAAAGTTTTGTTGGAATTGAAATGAGATTCATGTTGTTTTTAAATACCAATAGAGAAAGAGATAGTGACAAGGCAACGTTGTGACAGATTGATCTTTATTATGAGTGCTTGAGTGCACAGCAGGTTATTATTAATACTGGAAGTTGTGTTGCAGGCAGTCCATCAGTTGCACATGTCTCGGCTGCAGCAGCGGCCGTGAGAATACGCTCCTCCCGCGTTACTCAGACGCATGCATTCATCTGCTTTCATGCACTCCCTCACATGGTAGGGACCTGTGAAAACATGAAAAAACACAACATGAATTATGAGTAAACTTCTACAAGTTTTCAATCAAAGTAATGATTCTGAACTCAATACAGTGTGTTATTTCTTATTTGTTAAGAATGAGCACTAGACACAGTAGAATGAGTGGCCTATACTTACGGGGTCCAACACCAACGTCGATGCTGCCACAGACTTCACCTAACTCGCAGGTTTCCACTGAACCTGGACATATCGCACCGATGCTTGAACAGTGACACGTCAACGCTTCACCTGGGGTAGAAAATAAGTCATTTGTGTTCAAATTAATGTTGCATTATTACAGCCATAAACAATTGTCCTTTAGCTGTAAAATCATTTGTAAACACATTAACCATTACTGGTTTCGATACACAGAGAAAAGCATAGTGTACACACTATATATGTTTTCTTTTTTAACCCGTTATTACTTGACACTTCACTCACATCAACAAAGCACTTTGAATTGAATATACTGCAGGCTTTTCGTGTTTCCTGAACACTGAACCCACCCTAGCTGACCACCACCAACACCATGAGAGCGAGAATCACAGTCTTCATGTTTTCACCAGTCTGCATACAAATCTGTGTATGGAAAAAAGCAAAGGTGAAAAGTGTGAGGAATGAAAAGCTACTTTTAAGTTGAAGCGTTTCAATAAATGCACATTTGAAAAGAGAACTCAAAGATATCTAACCTTGTATTGCCACACTGCGTTGTTGATTCTTCTGATCTGTGCTGCCAGCTTCCTTTTTATTTGGACTTGTTGAGCAATGTAATCAATACATTGTCAATCATTCACTTTGAAATTCGGTAAATACATGTAACGCACAAGTTGTACTAAGAACTAAAACATTTTTCCAAGAAATGTGGCACACTGTCATTTGTAGGGTAGTATGCAAAGTTGAAATATCAGCATCATCTCACTTTTGTCATGTCTCGCAAATTATGTTAGTTAGTTTTTGTCTGGGTCTAGTGATTTTCCCCTTTATTTTTGAATAGTAACCTTCCCTCTCGTTTCAGATACTCTGACCTCCCTTCCTTGTGTGTCTCCCACTCCTGTGATTGTCGACCCCGCCCCTGATTGTTTCCACCTGTTCTCCATTACCTGGTGTATTTATTGTCCTCGTCTCCCTTTGTCCTGTGCCAGTTCGTTTCGTTCCTTGTGACTACCACCAGCATTAGCAATCCAGGATTAACCCCAAGCAGAGCTTTGAGCCACGTCTTGTATAAGTATTTTTGTTGTTCATGCTCCTAGTGTTTTTCCTCTTTAAGAGTGATTTTGTTTTTGTACCACTATCGTTGAGCTTTGGTTTGAATAAAACCTTTTTTTTGTTAAATTCTGTGAGTTGTGCATTTGAGTTCATACCCGTTTAATCAGTCGTAACAGTACGAACTGGCCTAAACATGAACCCAGCCGACTCTGAACAGCTGAGAGCAGCGCTTCGCTCTCAGGGAGGCCGCCTCGCTCAACAGGAGGATCAGTTAACGGCCATCCAGCAGGGAGTATCACACGTCACAGACAGCCAGAGGGAGTTCGAGTCATCTGTTACAAACCAGTTTAACCACCTGGCGGCGCAGATCCACCACCTGCTCGCTCACCTCAAGACTGAGCCCTCACACCCACCTCCGGCCGGACCCGAAGCGAATGCGGACCCGGCGCCCGCTTCCCACACCGTGTCAATCCGCCTGGCTCCGCCTGAGAAGTTTTCCGGGGAATCCCATGACTGCCGTCCATTCCTGGTGAATTGCAGTTTACATTATAGCCAACTACCGACAGCCTTTCCCACGGAGAGATCCAAGGTGGCTTTTATGATTTCCCATCTCACCGGACGAGCGGCGGCGTGGGCTACGGCTGAATGGTCACGTGACTCGCCGATATGCGAGTCTTTGGGACAGTTTACGGACTCCCTGACGAACATTTTTGACCACACGTCCCCAGGCAGGGAAGCAGCTCGGGCTCTTTACAAGTTAAGTCAAGGAAGACGCAGTGTGTCAGACTACGCAGTGGAATTTCGCACCATTGCGGCCGATAGTGGCTGGAATTCTTCTGCTTTGTTCGATGCCTTTATTAATGGGCTTTCTGTCCCTATTAAGGATCAGCTGGCACCCTTGGATCTGCCAGTGGAACTAGACTCTGTCATTGCCATGTCCATAAGGATTGATAACAGACTTGCTGAGAGGAAACGGGAGAAGGACAGGGCTGCACTACCCTATTTCCACCCTAGAGGGCACTCCTACTCTTCTCACTCTCAGGAGACTGCCATGCCACGTTCCTCTTTCCTTCCATCCCAGAGATCAGCGTCCCCCAACAAGGCCGAGGAGCCAATGCAGCTGGGACGTGCCAAGCTGTCCACGGAGGAGCGGCGGCGCCGCCTGCTGGAGGGAAGATGTTTTTACTGCGGTCAACAAGGTCATCTTCTCTCTGGATGCCCGGTAAAAGACGGGGCTCACCAGTGAAAGGGATGGCACTGGTGAGCCGTCTTTCCACGGCAGACTCTCCTCCCCGCAAGTTGACCAACATAAAGGTAATCTGCCATGAAAGAAGTAACTCTCAAAAAGTGTTAATTGACTCTGGGGCTGACGAAAGCCTGATGGATTGGGGATTAGCTCATGAACTGAGACTTAATACTGAACTTTTGTCGTCCCCTTTGAAAGCCAGTGCTCTGGATGGCAAACTTCTATTTCATGTCACACACAAGACCGAACCCGTCACTATCATGATTGATGATCATTGTGAACTCATGTCGTTTCACCTGTTTAATTCTGCTCAACATCCTCTCATCCTAGGTTTTCCCTGGCTAACCAAGCATAACCCCTATGTTGATTGGCGGTCAGGTAAAATTAAGGGGTGGGGGCAGGAGTGTTCACAGGATTGTTTTAAGTGTGTGGGAAACATGGCAGTAGGAGGGGTTTCTGGGGAATGTAGTACCGATCGGGTTACTAATACTCAACATAGCCTGGACCGCAAGAATCAAACCCCAGATTTAACTTCTGTCCCCCCCTGTTACGATGACCTGGCCAAGGTATTTTGTAAAGTGAGCGCCACCTCCCTTCCTCCTCATAGGCCGTATGATTGTGCCATCAATCTGTTACCTGGGGCTCCAATTCCGAAGGGTAGGTTATACTCCATCTCGGGTCCGGAGAAGAAGGCTATGAAGGATTACATTGACACCTCTCTTCGTGCAGGTCTGATCCGCCCGTCTTCCTCCCCGGCTGGGGCGGGTTTTTTCTTTGTGGGAAAAAAGGACGGGTCCCTTAGGCCATGCATTGATTATTCTCCTTTAAATGACATTACGGTAAAGAACAGGTATCCTCTCCCCCTCATGGCTACTGCTTTTGAACAACTTCAAGACTCTAACATTTTTACCAAGTTAGACTTGCGTAATGCCTACCATCTGGTGAGAATTCGTGAGGGGGATGAGTGGAAGACTGGTTTTAACACACCCACAGGGCACTATGAGTATCTCGTCATGCCATTTGGTCTCACCAATGCTCCAGGAGTTTTTCAAGCACTCATTAACAATGTTTTAAGGGAGTTTTTAAACCGTTTTGTGTTTTTATATCTTGACGATATTTTAATATACTCACCTGACAAAGACTCTCATGTTCACCATGTACGTCAGGTCCTCCAAAAACTCCTGGAGAACAAACTGTATGTGAAGGCAGAGAAATGTGAGTTTCATGCTAAGACTGTATCCTTCCTAGGCTTTATCATAGCTCCTGGTCTGATCCAGATGGACCCGGCCAAAATCAGTGCGGTGGCTAAGTGGCCTACGCCAGACAACCGCAAGGGGGTGCAACGTTTTCTAGGCTTTGCTAACTTTTACAGGCGCTTCATCAGAAGTTTCAGCGCCATTGCTTCTCCCCTTCATGTTCTCACGTCCCCTCAGGTGCCTTTTGTATGGTCTCCTCAGGCCGAGGAGGCTTTCCGCCGTCTCAAGGAGAGGTTCACCTCAGCCCCCATCCTCATCATCCCCGACCCAACTCGTCATTTCGTTGTAGAGGTTGACGCCTCAAATGAAGGGGTGGGGGCTGTCCTGTCGCAGCGGTCCAAGGAAGACAACAAACTTCATCCCTGTGCCTTTCTCTCCAAGAAACTCTCCTCTGCAGAGCGGAACTACGACGTGGGGAACCGTGAGTTGTTGGCGGTAAAGATTGCTCTGGAGGAATGGAGACATTGGTTGGAGGGGGCTCAGCTCCCTTTTATAGTGTGGACCGACCACAAGAATCTAGAGTACATTAGGAAGGCTAAAAGACTAAATTCTCGCCAATCAAGATGGTCTCTGTTTTTTAACCGTTTTAACTTCACTCTGTCTTACAGGCCGGGGTCCCAGAACGCCAAGCCGGATGCCCTGTCCCGTTTGTTTGACCCCGAGCCGGTTGCCAAGAAGCCTGAATCCATCCTGCCACTGAACCGTGTGGTAGGGGCGGTCACTTGGCAAATAGAATCTGTGGTGAAGCAAGCTAACGGTGAGAGCCCAGCACCTAGTGGTTGTCCGCCAAACCGTCTGTTTGTGCCTGTTACTGTACGTCCACAGGTCGTCCATTGGGCTCACTCATCGCTGCTCACCTGCCATCCTGGCGTCAAGAGGACCATATTCTTTATCAAGCAACGTTTTTGGTGGAGATCCATGGAGCGTGAGGTCCGGGAGTATGTGGAGGCCTGTCCTGTCTGCGCCCGCAACAAGACATCCTCCAGGGCACAGATGGGGCTGCTCCAGCCGCTTCCGGTTCCCAGCCGGCCCTGGTCTGAGATTTCCGTGGATTTCGTCACTGGGCTCCCAATGTCAGAAGGTAACACCACCGTACTCACGGTGGTGGACCGTTTTTCTAAGATGGTTCATTATATTGCCTTACCCAAGCTGCCATCTGCCAAAGAGACGGCAGAGATCATGATGACTCATGTGTTCCGTATCCATGGTTTCCTCAAAGATATTGTCTCAGACCGGGGTCCGCAGTTCATCTCACGCTTCTGGAGGGAGTTCTGCAACCTCATCGGGGCGTCGGTGAGCCTGTCATCCGGGTACCATCCGGAGTCCAATGGCCAGACCGAACGCCTTAATCGGGAATTAGAAACTGGGCTCCGCTGCCTCAGCTTCCAGAACCCTTCCTCCTGGAGCAGGCATCTCACATGGGTAGAGTACGCCCACAACACGCTCCCCACGGCCCCTACTGGGTTGACTCCCTTCCAGGCTGCCTATGGGTATCAACCTCCTACCTTCCCGGACCTCGAGAAGGAAGTCACAGTCCCGTCCGCCCATGCCCTGGTTCGGCGTTGTCACCGGATCTGGTCCGCCACCCGCAGGGCTCTTCTAAGGAGTGGGGAACGCATGAAGGTGGCGGCAGATCGGAAGCGTCGGCCAGCTCCGGAGTACAGGCCCGGCCAGAGGGTCTGGCTCTCTACCAGGGACCTTGCCCTTCATGTGGTGTCACGAAAATTGGCACCTAGGTTCGTAGGCCCATTCCCAGTGGCCAAAGTAATTAACCCTGTCTCTGTTCGCCTTCGTCTCCCCAGGTCTCTGAGGGTTCATCCCACCTTCCATGTGGGACGACTGAAGCCGGTAAAGGAAAGCCCCATGGTTCCCGCGGCCAAACCCCCTCCACCCCCCCGAATGCTCGACGGCGGCCTGGTCTATACAGTCAAGCGCCTGTTGGCGGTCCGGAACAGAGGCAAAGGGAGACAGTTCCTGGTTGACTGGGAGGGTTATGGACCAGAGGAACGCTCCTGGATCCCATCAAGATTTGTTGAGGATCAAACTCTCATGAATGACTTTTTTCGCCAGCACCCTCAGGTTCCTGGGCCGTCAGGAGTCGTCCCTAGAGGGGGGAGTACTGTCATGTCTCGCAAATTATGTTAGTTAGTTTTTGTCTTGGTCTAGTGATTTTTCCCTTTATTTTTGAATAGTAACCTTCCCCTCGTTTCAGATACTCTGACCTCCCTTCCTTGTGTGTCTCCCACTCCTGTGATTGTCGACCCCGCCCCTGATTGTTTCCACCTGTTCTCCATTACCTGGTGTATTTATTGTCCTCGTCTCCCTTTGTCCTGTGCCAGTTCGTTTCGTTCCTTGTGACTACCACCAGCATTAGCAATCCAGGATTAACCCCAAGCAGAGCTTTGAGCCACGTCTTGTTTAAGTATTTTTGTTGTTCATGCTCCTAGTGTTTTTCCTCTTTAAGAGTGATTTTGTTTTTGTACCACTATCGTTGAGCTTTGGTTTGAATAAAACCTTTTTTTTGTTAAATTCTGTGAGTTGTGCATTTGAGTTCATACCCGTTTAATCAGTCGTAACAACTTTACAATGTTTCTCAATTGCTAACACAAGCTTTTGAAAACACGGCTCATTTTCTCAAAACACTTTACACAATTCACAAAACCACACACCCAAAGTGCAACACACTTCATACATCCTGCAGAATGACTAACTGCACCCAAAACGAGAAACACATATCAAAACCCAACTTTAGCACCAAATAGCACTTACTTCATTTATAGTACAAGACACTTTGTCCAACCAACTACATACCATTGAACTTACAGTTTATTTCAGTTGCTAACACACAACAATCTCACATAAAGCATAATTATTTAAACTCAGACTCAAAGAGCAAAACCTCAACTCAAATCTACAAAACTCTGAACACATTTTCAGCTCTGCACCCAATTTTCAAATCAACTTGGCACTTTTTGCAAAACACTGCACACGGTTCTCTAAGTAAGACACAGAAATCTGACATATTCACTTGTCTGCCATTTTCAAAACACTCCCATTAAAAATGCTACACACATGAACCAATCAACAAATACACGTGCCAAATGAACATAAACACCAAACTGCTTTATTGTTGACTCATCAACCAGGATGTCAACACTAGAAACAGGCTTCATGTAAAACATTTATAAAAACAACAATGGATATATGGGCAGCAGCAAGAGGAAGAGGTAGAGGGAGGATAAGAGACAGGGAGGATGAACTGAAGTCAGTTGAAGAGTTATTTGCAGCATAACCGTTGAAGCTGTTTGACCGTCAGGCTACAGGTGATGCTTCTTCTGCAGGTGGATGAGGAGATGTGGTCAGACCCAGTGAGCTGGTAAAATGCAGACTAAGTCTTTTTCTCTCCTCAGTTTTTCTAAAAAAAATTGTATTTATTTTTCAAAGTTTTCCTTTCACTTTTCTGTATTTGACAGAGGCATCATTTGTGTTTACACAACTGTAAGTATGTGTTGTGCAGGAATGTTGCACCAATTTGTTTTGGAGAAAAGTAAAAGTATAACAACAGTATGTTTGTGTTTCTCCACACAAACTTGAACAATCTTTTTATGCAGAATTCTCTACATATAAAAGATGAGTGTGCTTTAGATAAAGCACCACAGTGTGTAGTTGGTTGGACAAAGTGTCTTGTGCTATAAGTGAAGTGTGTGCATTTGGTGCAAACCTTTTGTTTGTATTTATGTAGTTTTGAGTGCAGTGCTTCATTTAGCTATATGAGGTGTTTTGCACTTTGGGCGTGTGGTTTTGTGAATTGTGTAAAGTGTTTTGACAAAATGAGCCCTGTTATCAAAAAAAGTGTTTTAGCAATTGAAAAAAAACTGTAAATATTGATGCTTTATGTGAGATTTCTGTGTGTTAGCAACTGAAAAAAACTGTAAACTTCCCCACAAATATTTGACTCCTCATGATGGATATTGTAGCATCGGTTTAGGATTCAGGAATTCAATTGTGAAAATGGTTAAATCATACAGATACATGTGAATATTTAAAAGTCCGAATTCCATTTTAAATAAAAGAAAAAGTTATCTGATATTTAAAAAACAACAACAACTATTGCTGCAACTTATTGATCTTTATTAAGGAAATAATGCACAGCTCATGAGTGCAGATTATTATTATAACTGGAAGTTGTGATGCATGCCGTTAATGTATCAGTTACACAGATCTTCGTCGCAGCAGATGTCAGACTCTGAGCGACTCATATGACTGCAGCCTAATGCACCCATGCAGCCCTTGTAGGAGCTGACAGCTGTGAAAACATGATAAAAATATGAATGAAACATTGAAAGTATCGACTCTAAACTGGTCCAGGGAATTTTGTTTCTTCCTTACTGTTTACAAAACACTGGAGTGAGTGGCCTATACTTACGGGATCCAGCAGGAAGAGCAACGCTGCCACAGAGTTCATTGAGACCGACGCAAGTCTCAACTCCGTCTAATGAACATGCCATTGTGGTGTAGTCGCAGTAACAAATCAACGATTCTCCTTGGGAAATAAAAGACAAAACGTTTGGTTAGTGCTGCATTTTCATGACTCCAAATAATAAAATAAAAAAACACAAACACAGTTCAAGATTAATTTGTTATTTGATTTGTTGTTGTCCTTGTCATAATCATAATCAGAAACAGGGTTATTGCCAAGTAGATTCACACATACGAGCAATTTACATTGTCCATACATAAACACAGTTAAAGAAGATCAAAGGTAAGAAAGACAACCACAAAGTAAATGAAAAAACATTTAAAAAACACTCCGCCAATAAAGGAAATATTGAACAGACAGGAAGTTATTTTCTTTCTCCTGAACACTGAACTCACCCTGGCTGACCACCACCAACATCATGAGAGCGAGAATCACAGTCTTCATGTTTTCACGTGTCTGCAGACCAGTGTCGGTTTAGAAAAAGCAAAGGTCGATATGCTTAAGAAATCAAATGCAATATTTATGGACACACATTAGTCATGCACATTTGAAAAAAGACATCCCACCTTGTTTAGTCCTGCTGCGGTGTTGATTCTTCAGATGTGTGCTGCCAGAGTGTCAGACTCCTTTTTATTTGGACTTGTTGAGCAACTGATTCAAATCCAGTGTATCATTAACTCTAAAATGTGTTCTTACTTGCCAACAAAGCAACTTATCAAGGCCAGATGTGGATGCTGCAATCCCAATGAACCCGCTAATCAACCAGGAAAATATGTAAATATTACAATTCTCATATTTTAATATTGCTAATGTAAGCCTTGCATAGTCTGAGTTATTCAGACGTAGTTTAACTGGATGAAGACACCTGTGAAGAAAAGTTGCCTTAAGCCTGACGCCCTTTATGTATAACATCTTACAACATGTCTCTGCAAAGAAAAAAAAGGGTGGAAGTTTGAGATCATAAAAGGTATTGTTGTATTGTATTTCATAAACCACATATCAGAAAGATATCACACCTGGTAAATAGCTTAGCAGAGGGTTAACACATAGCTTCCTTTTTAACCAGCATAGTTGAACGCATTACACACATCACTCTTATTTCCCCATTTTTGCTTTTCTTATGAATATATTGGTTGTTTGCATAAATCAGAGCTTTTATTTTTGATGTGTTTCTATATTGATGCAAAGAACATGCAATATCAATGTTTGTGAGCTGTTCGTTGAAGAAGCATGACGGTAAACTATGGGAAAAACTCTTCTTCAACAGATTATTGTAAACACATTATCACTACATGTTAAAGTGGGAGAAATACACACCATGGGTTTCCTACCACAAGGTGGTGCAATGTGATGGATAAAGACAAAACTGAAATATTTGCCACACTATAACATTTGGTGTGCAATGTTAAAGAAGCACAAAACCGTTGGGCTTTAAAAATTGTGACAGTTACAACATATTTTTGGCACAAAGTTTAGTGTACGTTGTGATAAGATTTGTATTTGTTTTTTGACTAATTCCAACACTTTAAGACAAATAAGCTGGTGGTTTCGATTTAGGGATGATATATATATTGTATTAAAATGTTTTTTTGTTTTTTTATCTGGTGTGGAAACAGAAATGATCTTATTATCTTGTCTTATTATTACGTGTAAAATTTGACTTACTTATGCACTTTATTATTGGACTGAAATCTTGGTTGTTGCACTTTCAATATTTATTTTACTAATCAACCTATTACAATCCTGTTGTAAAGACATATGTTTTGGTATGTTTTTAATTTCTTATACCTGTATCCAACCCTGCTTGTAAAAAAGTACTGTTGCCTCCTCTTAGAAAACATGTTTTTTTTTTTTAACAAATGTCTTTGTATACATGTATGTCTTTGTATACATGTATGTACGTACGTGTGTATGTATGAGCATGTGTACATGTGTGTGGGTATGTACACACATATGTATGTGTATATGTGGGTATACATATGTGAGTATATGGGTACATGTATTACTGTTGCTATTCTTTATTTAATTTTCTTTTAATATTATCTTCTACATTACTTTACTTTTACCTATATGTATCTATTTATTTAGTTAGTTATTTAATTTACTAGCTAGGACCGGGAGGGGGGGAAAGGGAACAAAATATATATATTGACTTTATAAATGTAAACTCATTGTGCCTGACTCAATAAAAAAAAATATTAAAAAGAAAACATGTTAATCATTCTTATAAGTCGTTTTTTTAATATTTATTTTTGGACTGACTTAAGAACATCTTGGTTGTTGCACTTTCAATATTTATTTTACTAATCAACCAATTACAATCCTGTTGTAAAGACATATGTTTTGGTATGTTTTTAATTTCTTAGACCTGTATCCAACCCTGCTTGTAAAAAAGTACTGTTGCCTCCTCTTAGAAAACATGTTAATCATTCTTAGTCATGCATTAGTGTTATATATTGACCAAAAGAAAAACTGGTCAAATTGTAAAAGCAGACTATTTTAACATTTGTGGTCTACTAGAGCTCTTCATTGATACCTTTGTTACTATTAACAAAGGAAAATAAAAGGACACAAAATCAGTGTACACGCTTTAAATTTGAAAAAGAGTAAAACAAAAAGAAACAACAACTTTAGAAACACATTCTCTTTATTATGCAAATACCAGAACACACACTACATGACAGTAGCTTATTATTTCTCAGAGGGCATGCTGTGAGTGGAGATGCTGATAATAGTTTATCCGTTGCACATATCCGTGCTGCAGCAGGAGGAAGAGGATATACCCGGACGATTCAACATCATGCAGTCAGTTGCTGACAAGCAGCCCTGCAAGAAGTTTGGATCTGTGAAGACATGGGAAAAGACAGGATTTAGAATTAGGGGTAATGTGTCTTTTTGTTTTAATAATATAATTATTGGTGGCATAGAAAAGTTCTTACTGGATCCAACAATATTGATCACTTTGGCACAAACCCAGATTCTACCTAAGCAGCTATCCTGAGAGCTTCCACACTTCTGCAGACCTCCACAGTGACACCTCAATGCTTCACCTGCAAGACGAAACACATATTCAACATGCTAATCAAACTCAATCACTGCAATTCCATTTGAATTTGTGATACAATAGACTTCAGGTTTGCAGGTTAACTCACTCTGGCTGACAGCCAACAGAACAAAAAGAGCAACAATCACAGTCTTCATGTTTTCACGATTTATCTGGTTTCTGTTTAAAAAAAAAAGAAGTGTTAGAACGTGTTATAACAAAAATATCAGAGCACAATTACACAAACACAAAGATATCTCACCTGATGAATTTCCCTTCTGTGGTGTCGGTTCCCTGCTTTCCTTTATAGACACTCCAGTTGCGTAATTGTTGCATTACATAGGATGTGGTGTAAGTTACACACACTTACACACAGACTTACAGGAAATGCAGTGTTCAGCACAATACATCCCTAAAAAAATACATAGCATGAAACCACAGAAAGTGGAAATATTAGGACAACTGATAATAAAATGTTCCCTAGTATTGTCAACTTTGTGTAATAAGTTAGTGATGTGATTTTATTAAACCGGTCTGAGCAATAAAGCTGCTGAGTGTGATTTGAAAGTACAGTATATGAAATAAAGAGATGTTTCCACCTGATTTGTCTCTGAACTTGACAGTAAAATACACAGTATCAGCACTAAACTGTTCCTGATCAAATCAAATGTTGTAATCATCATCAACATGTCCTCATGTGCTTGTTCTCTAATGGAGTTGTTGACATGACCTGTTGAAATTCAGCCAATGGACATGAAACACACAGAATAAACATGGATCATTAAAGAGTTTACTTCTGAGTTTCTTGTTCGAGCATATTCCCTCTCACCAAACACATGAACGATACTGTACGTTCTTATATAATCGGATGAGAGTCAAGACGGATCAGCTAAAACAAGAGATAAACCAGCGTTCACTGAACACTAATGAGAGAAACAACAGCTGCCCTGTCCTTTTTTTTTATTTTTTAAAAGCCAACTGGTGACTTTCTGTGTTTTTCTTACATGATATTTGAGTTAACTTGTGGACATTTTCTTCTAAGTAAATGGATAAATGTATTGTTTACCTTAAATATCTTCAGATATAAATCTTAAAACATCTACATGTAAATGATTAGTTCAATTTAAGTTTGATGACAATAATTACTATTAAATCACGTGTCTTGGAGGTGTTGCTGATTATTTTATTTGAGATTTTAGGGGGTTCCAAAATGTTAATTAAAACGTGTTTTACTCAGTTTTGTTAAGAAGTATAAATACTTGTGTTTAACGATAAGTATCGACGAGCTGTTGTCAATATACATGGTGTATTTATAAACCACAACTATGTGATTTTTTCTCGGGTAATAATTCATAAACAACACACTATATGAATCTCCTATGATGACAAATAAATGTATGCAATAATACTGTGGAACATAGAAACATGGACAACAACCTGCAGAAAACAAAACCTTGATGAATGAAGAAACAGGTCAGTACTTCCTGATATCTGTCTCTCAAATAACAGGAAGTGCCCAAATTCCTTTTCAAAATAAAGTTTAGAGCATTGCCTCAATGAAAAAAACATTTAAAATCCTGTCAAGTTTATCTAAAGCTTTGACACAAATATGTAATATACCTAGAATATATTTAAGCTATATATTTTAAAGAGAAGTTTAAATACATTTCTGCATACTTTATTTTGTCAGCCAAGGAAAAGTCATTCAGAAGTACAACAATCCTGAACACTCTGAATATTGAGTTGTTTTTCTCAGGAAGTATTCATATTCTGTCAATTAAAGGTGGGGTAGGTAAGTTTGAGAAACCGGCTCGAGATACACTTTTTGTTATATTCCATGGAATGCTCTTAACATCCCGATAGCAACGAATATCTTAAGTGCTTTGACAAAAAATCCATAAAAAACCCTACCTGCCTGTCAGCCTTCCATCTCGTGCACAAACTTATCTCGTGCCCTCATTGGTCATGTGCGCGTTCGTGTGTGTTGGAGGAGGGGCTCTGTAAGGAAGTGGCAGATTTTTTCCGGCTGTGTATTTTCAAATTCTTGCACACTCGAGCTGGTTTCTCCAAAATGACCTACCCCACCTTTAAAGATAGAATTTAAAATGTAATCTGATAATGTTTTCCTCTAAATATGTATTTATTTAAATATTGTTTGTAGAATTGTAAATCCTTGAGAAATACATGTTCAACATTGGTTTTGTGTTGACAGAGCAGTTAAAACTATTCATAATGTCTCGGTGAGGAAATGTATTCAATATCTTTAGGAGCGCATAAAACTGGTGATCAAAAGAATAATAAATGATGTATTTTGTCCTGCTTATAGATTTATAAAGATATTTATAGATCAAGAAGTAAAGAATGCTGAACTGAGAAAAACATTGAATTTAAACCATCAAACAATCTATGCTGTGTGATGCACCAAATCAATTCCCTATATATGTCATTTTTGTTCACTGGCATATTAAAAACTCCCCCCCTCTGACATGCTTGCCTTATAAATACAGTATCCATGTACACAATCAACAGGTTGTCATGTAGAATGCTTACACATTGATTTGGAAACCTTTTCCTTAGGAAAAAGAATAAACAACTTTACCATGCAAGGAGGTTACAGGTATTATCAACAGCAAATTGCTCTGAGGATGTTGGAAAAAATAAACAGTATATACTGGAACATTTATTTTTAAAGACACACAGTAAATTCAAGATAATGCACAAATAACATGCTTTTGCATAGAAATGGTGTAGATTGGATTTTTTTTTTAATATGAAAGCCCAGGAATTAAGAGTGGGTATATTCAGCACACATTGACAAACACTGTAAGAAGTTGCATTATATTCAGTCAGTGAGTATGCACCTGAAACAGTTTAATCTGTGAGGTCTGGACACCACGACTGCTCTGTGTTCTGAGTCTGGACGCCAATGCTGGCTCTTCGCGACGACGTGCTCTCGCTGTCCCTGCTCTCCATGGAGCCCCCGTTCCCCAGCAGGCACTCCAGACTGGTGTGGTCCATGGCAGACGGGTCGCCCAGAGGAGGACCGGGTTCTAAAGCCTCCGATCCTTAATCCAGGGAGGATCCAAGAGGGTCGGGTGGCAACGTGGGTGCAGAGGCAGAGGGGTTTAAGTCCTCCATGTGTAAGATAGAGTTGTCCTGTATCAGATTGTGGGATGTTGGGGCGGAGATCAGAACACAAATGTCCTCTCGTGAGGCTTGTGAAGAGCTGAAATCAGGGGGCAGACAGAGGTGGGGGTAAGAGCTGGGCGGGGAGTCCAGCAGGCTGTGTGTGGACGTAGCTGGACGGGCGCCGGACAAACGGCAAGTGTACTCATCTCTCTCACTGGGAGGGTGGAGGCACAGAGTGGGCTGGGACTGGCTGATGGTGGTGGGGCTCGAACTGAGAGGTCTGTTGTCGGAGTGTTTGTGCCCAGGTTGAGGCGCCAGGTCTGGGCATCCACCCTGGAAGCAAGGGCTGACTCTGAGAAGAGGAGGGCTGGTCCGTGGATGTGTAGTCACGCTCTCAGGGCCAATGGGGGCAGAGTTTGCAGAGAGACAATAGTTTGCAGGCGGACTCGAGGATTGGTTGCTCACTGTTAGCGTCTCACCAGCTCCACCGTAGCTCAAGTTGGAAGCATGCGGGACACCTTGGTGGATCCCAGGGTCGTTATGGAGGTGGTAGGTTGGAGGTAAGTTGAAGGGCGTGCCGGGGTCGGGGGCGACGAGGTGGCCAGACACCGTTTGGACGCCATACGGATATGAGACTTTGTAGTGATGTACAGATAGATGAGACTGGAGAAGGTGCATCATGTGTTGCAGGCTCCTGGTGATCTCAGATACTTCCTGGTTTAGTGAGCCCATCTGCGTAGAGAGGGCACAAAGTTTAGCTGTGACGTAGTCTTTGAACAAATTCTTGCCTACCTTACATTTTATATTTACACTGAGCAATGGAGGCAAAGCACAGCTTCAAAGTACAAACAAACAGTTTTGCCCAATTGAGTCCCCCACTCATCGTCTATCTTTGAGGTTAAATATTGGATTTATGTCCAGGTATAATTTTAAGTTGGTCTCCCAAAAAAGAAGCAAACCCTTTTTAATCCCCTCTATGACTTTTAGAAATGGCTTCTTATGCGGTAGTGAAATCCAGAGGGACACAAAGTGAGGTAACTGACGCAAATAGGGAAGGAAGCAGACAGGGAACTGAGTACAAGGGAGCGAAACAAGAAGAAAAGGGAGCAAAAAGTAGAGCTAGGTTGTCATCTTAACTGTTTTTTTTCTTCAGATTGACGAGTCAGCACTCCTGGCTACCCTCTGCATTGCAGAAGTGCCCTGCTGATTAATTAATATGAACCTCACACAGCACCTACCTGGGCCCATCTGGATCCTGCCAATGCACCTTCTTTAGCTTTATTTACATTCAGGTGAAGAGTGCAGAGCAGACTGAGATATAAGTAAAGACTACTTCCCCCTGTGTACGTGCACAAACAATGGCTTATTCTGGATGGGATGCCAGAAAATAAAAGAGAACATATGTTGAGTTTCCTTCTTATTTTGTTTGCTCTAAAGTTAATTTTAAGACTGAAACAATATATTTAATACCAAAATAGCATGCAGATCATATTTTCTAGTCAACATTTCATCAATGCTACTGTATTTGTATTTTATATGCCCAAAATACTTGAAACGAAGAGAGGGATTCCAAAATAATATATTCAGATCTTTTAGGCTACGTTTCCTTTGGTCCGATCAATGTGACTTTAGGTGAAGGGGCTGTACCTTACCTTTTGGTTGAGTTGACTGATGCTGTGTCGGACATCCTCTGTCTCCAGCAGCAGAGCGGCATTAGCCTGTGTTAAGTCTGGGTAAAACAAAAAGAGGTGGACTGAGTATGCACTGCATGTATACAGTGGAATATTTTACAAGTAAATGTGTTGGACTTCCACTGAACTGAATGTAATAGTAATCCCAGAACGATAGCAATCATCAGTAAGAGCTCCGGTCACACTATGTACGCTGCTTTGACCCCTGTTGTCCTTTTACATTTTCTCTGACTCTTTGGACACATGGCTGTCATTTAATTCCCCCTGCCCTCTCATATTTCCCCCAGAAGGACGTGGGGAACATTATTGGATCCACAGTTTGACCTCTTGAGTTTACCTCCAGCCATCTGGCACCCGGGTGACCCTCGCAGCTGGAGGCGGGCTCTGCTTACCTTGGGTGCTGCCTCCCGTGCTGGCTCTAGGCCCGCTGTGCTCCACGTTGAAGTGGAATGCGTGTCCGTTGTCTTCGATACCGTCTACGAGCCTGGCAGGGAGGAGAAGCTGGAGTTAATGTAACAGTAGAGCTTTTTCAATTATCATCAGAGCTATCAGAGGGCACAGGATTGGGCCATGAGATCTGCTGTTGGCAGGGGCCCATGAGGGTTTGAACATGAGGAGGAGAGCCCGGTCTGGAGGGGCGGACACCCGAGCTCTCTGAACCAGCACGCACCCATATCTCGGACTTACTGGATGACTCAGGGATACATTATGAATACAGATGGTTGGGGCAAGAGGATAAGGTGCTCTGGTAATGAAATGCAGTGACATCTGCTGAAATATGCAATGCAAATACACTCCATTTACATTAAGTGGATAATTCAAGTACCTGTGGCACGACTTTAGGTGTCTGTTACTGCGACACCTTACTTTAATCCGTCAAAGACCATCATAGATATGTACTGTAGTCTAGTTGGATGATGTCGATGGCACAGGCAGTTTAGTTCATACATTGTTATGTTATTTCTTAAAGGGAGGAAATTATAACAAATATTACTTAATGTAAAATATTTGAAATAGGCTCAAAAATGTATGTAGCACTTCAGATAATATGGCTTATTTAAAGGTAATTTACTTGTAAGACTCGTGCTGTTCTAAATTAGTTTCCTCATGGTTGATTGCACATAAGGAGTTGCTTTGGTTAAAAGCGTAATGTAAGCTGAGCGAAAACAGCGTGATTGCAACGTAAACAAGACATTTTAGCTAAGGATAGCACTAAGGATGAATGTTGTTCCTATATTGCATGGCATTGCATTACGATGAATGAATGGGTGTTCAAATATTTCAATTTTTATACATTTAAAAAGTCATTCTGGCTTCTTTTCTGCTTGTCTTTTTTATTTAATTGTATTTGCACAATACCTGGGACTGAGTTCAGGGGGTCCAAAGCAGGTAACGGTTGGGATGAGCACCTTTGAAGGCTTTTGCTCGGCCCCCGTCGCTACCTGAGCTGAAGTTGAGGCTGTTGAGGATTTAGGGGAGGAGTTGTGCTCTTTTTTGGACGGCGGCTGTGGGGACGAGCTCTGTCCGTGGACGGCACGACTCAAGTTGGGGGAACGGCAGCGTCGCAGAGTGTTAAACTGACGCAACTCGTCCCCCAGGAGGTTCCCCAGAGAGGTGCGGCGAACAGGGCTGCTGAAGCTCGGCAGCAGGAGGTTTCGGCGGGAGCGGGTAGCCGGAGAGAGGGGGAAGTCGTCAGGGTCATCCCCCTTTGTCTCCACGATAGAGGGGAGCCTGGATTCCTGCTAAAAAAGTAAATAAAAATGTGACATACTGTAATAACTTAGGGTGACCATATTTTGATTTCCAAAAAAGAGGACATGCTGCCCCCAGCCTCGAGATACTTAATGATACTCAACGTTTACTCAAAGATGCCTTATTGTTTTAAAGTATGCCTCTTCTGTATGGATATACAATTATTATTTATATTATTTTACTGTATATAACACAATAATATCTCTCTATAACCAAAGACACACCAAACCAAGGTTACTCAACAATCAACATGCTTTATTATACCTAGAATTATCTCTGACAAATCTCAAATACACAAGAATAACTTAAACATCAATCTGTAACAAAATAATAGCTCTCTTTTCAAGTCTTACTGGACACAAATAAATAACAAAATATATAGTAGAAAATAGAAAATCCAGCTTTAACAAATAATCTCTTTGTATCTTGTCAATGTAAACAATAAAACAGTAACCTCACAAAGATACTAATGTAATTATTTTAAAAGTGCACTATGCAGTTTTGGATTTCACATTTGCATAATTGCCATTAGTGAACATAACATAACATAACATTTGATTACCTAAATCAAACCAAACACATTTTGAGTCACCATGAACCAAATATAAGCCTACTTTAAATGTTTGTAAACACAATTCCAGGCCCTGTCATTGTAAACAACCACAGTGAAATGACAACTTTTCACATATTTCTAGCTTCAAACTGTTTTCTAGGGTCCCAATTTAAAATTAAAAGTTTAAAGTTTCTCTCCCACAGCTACATAGCTTTCTCTCTCTGCATAGCTGCATACTTCAATCTTCTTCATCCTGCTTTTCTTCTTCATCCTCCTTGTCTGCCCATCGATATTTAGCTGTGGAGCTGATCTTTCCCAGCAGGTTTCGGTTGCTCAACAAATAAGCATGAAAGTCTTTGCAAGACATGTCTTTCAAATTGTATTGCACAAATAGAATCCCCTTCAGTGACTCAACAGACAGCTGGTTCCTCTCCTTGGCCCACTGGCTCTGCATCAGTGAGAAAACCCTCTCAACATTTGCATTGTGAGAGGAAAGTGCAAAGACAAACTGTGCAATCTTCAGTAGTTCTGAGTAACATGCAATGCTTTTGGCCTCCTCAAAATATTTGGTCCACTTCTGGTGCACCTGCAGGCCACTGAACTCCTCATCACGGTTGCACCTTTCTGTGAATCTCTTCAGATTGGTGACCTGGTCAAAACACTTGACATCATCAATTACCACCCCCTTCTCTACTAGGAACTTGATGCAGGCCTCCACATCATTCCACTCTGGTGGCTCACTCAGATCCATCCACGTGAATGTGGAGAACTCTTCCATGGGAGTCATCCACTTCTCCAGATACTCCAGACATGTACTGTACAGGCCTTGCACATCAGCACAGAACTGGTCATATTCCTTACCAAGTCCATCACTACGCTTTTGTGCCAGTAGTCCCTTAACTTTAAGGGACATGAAGTTGTTGCTCTTGCGTTCAAGAAGAATGGTGTGGATGCTGTTCATTATTTTCTCTACCTCCATAATGGAGTTCTTCTCCTTTTTCATGTCTTGAATGTGGGTGTGGAACGCAGACATGAGTGAGTGCATGTGCCAGAGGTAGATCTCACTGAATTCGTTTACAAAAAACTTCTTGATCACTATGGGTGGTTTTTGCTGAGACAGAAAGAATGCCTTTAAGGCTGGAAAAATCTGTATCATCCTCTCAATGCCTCGGAACAATGACAGCCACCTTGTCCTGCTGTGAGAAAGCATCCTTCTGTTTTCAATGTCAACAAAATCACAGTACTCCTTCAGGCTCTCAGTGCGCACAGTGTAAATGTGGAAGAACTGGTAGATTTTGAACATGATATTCTCAAAGTCAATATCTATTTTGTCTGCCTCATGATGAACAAAATTATTCAATATGTGTGCTGGGCAACCCACACCGATCAGAGTGTTCTTCAGCAGCAACCTCTTCAAATTTGCAAACACATTCTTTCCCCCTTCATCACGTCGGATTCCTCCAAAGTTTGTGTTGCAATTGTCGCCAGTAAATGCAATGCATTTTTCAGACAAATTGTTTTTTGCCAATGTTTCAATGAGATATTGTGCAATGGTTTCTGCTGTCTCATTTGGTGTGTCTTTAAACTCGATTAATTTTGTTTGCATGCCACCCCTCTTCCAGTCAAAGTACTGGATTAGGATTGGGAATATTTTCACTGCTCCGTGGTTACTCCCGTCACTAGAAACACCACAGTACTGGATTTCTTTGAGTGCTTCATGTGCGACATCAATCGAGGGGGGCGCTATAACACCATTGACAATGGCTTCGGTTTTAGTGCGCGCACTACTGAATTTTTTGGCAGTGTCAGAGTCTGGAAATGCTTTTTTTAGCAAGGCACTTGTGCAATCCATAGATCTGTAGCTGTTGTGATGTTTCACAGTGTGAAATGCAAACGCACCCTCCGCTGCATTTACAGCATCCTCTGTTTTGCCTGGTCTAACAAAGAAGTCTGTCAACTTTGCCGACAAACTCTCACCTTGCACAGCTTTCCTATGTTTGTCTGTGTCCATGTGCGCTTTAAGATCGTCTGCACCTTTATTGGACACACACACGTATGTGCAAGCTTTGCACACGGTGCACTCCGCCTCCCATTTGTTCCGACCGGAACATTTGGAATTTCTTCTGCAATTCATCTGTAAAAGTACATTTGCGCTTTGGCATTGTGAATGTGAGCGGCGGTCCGCTCTGTCCCCTTCCTCTGTTTGTGTGTCAGCGTAGTTGTAGAGCCGCCCACAAAGCTTCAGACTCAGGGATTACGTCACACATGCAACAGAGTACCGTAGTATTCTGTGCAATTCGCCAGTCAATTTAAGTACATGCAAACGGTCCGCGAAACCCGGACATTTTCATGAATTTATAAACCCCCCCCCCCCCCGGACGACCCGGACAGGGCGTGAAAAGAGGACATGTCCGGGCAAAAGAGGACGTTTGGTCACCCTAAATAACTGGACCCTTTTTATTGAAATGTTCACTACCAAGGTGTGCATTTATCCTAAATCTGCCTGTTTTATTTTGAAGGATGGTGATGATTATATATGGTGACACTGAAATATTACATTTGAAAGCTGCTGATTATTGTGTTATTTAGATTTTAAGATAAGATAAGATGGACCTTTATTAAACCCAGTGGGGAAATTCAATAGTTTAAACAGCAACAGGATGAGATTGAAAAACAGGACAGCACAGATTCACACAAGATTAAAGATTAATACAATTAAAGATACAAATTCTAAGTATACAGGTAAGTAACTGTTAAAATGAGAAATGAAATATGAGATATCAATGGGATAGAGCTGATCATATTTTCATTACATAATTCTGCTTGTGAGTAAAAAACTATTAACTTACATAAACTTTTAATGCAGACACAGTGAATTCTGTAAACAGTGTTTTAATAGTGGAAGAATAAGGCTGGAGATGAGCATAGAAAAGTAGCTCATAAGGTTTCCCATCAGGAGAGCTATACTGACCCAGTTAGCTAGCTCCAGGGACTAAGCCACTCTACTTTTAAATGGGGTTCAACCTGTAGGGGAAGTCCTAGCACAAACCCTCCCTCAGCAGCACTCACAAGCAATATATATAAGTCCCCTGAAAACACAGGAGTTTTACCTTAAAAGAACAGAAACGCAAAAACTCTGGAATTGATTTGACACAAATGCACCTTTAAAGACAATTGCATTGGGGTCTACTTTCAAAGAAGTCATGAACAGGCTTTGGAAAGTATTATAACTTACAACTACGTTCAGGAAACCGTGTGTGGTGCTAAAAAGAATAATGAGAGCCCTGAGAGAAGAAAACTTAATTTGAACTCACGTGGTGAAGCCTGGGAGACCGTGAAAACCTGCTGAGACCCTGCAGTAACAAAAAGAAAGCGAGAAGGATTACAAAAGATAGTCTCGAACCAAAACTTGTTTTTCAAAATACTTCTGTAACAAACCTTTAACTTGAATTTAAATGTATTTACACATTTAGGAATTAATGGTGCCTTTTGGAGTTTACTTATCGGCATACAGAAGTCATGTAGACTGAGGGCTGAACCATCACCTAAATATATTACAAATCGATACGGATCCATTGTTTGAGACATCTGTTTTTGACCTCCAAGTCTACTTCCAGTGGTCAGCAACACATTACAAACATTCATTGTTATTCCTTATAATACATTCTGAAAGATAACTTTAACTAACGCGGAATATATCTTGGCATGTTACCACCACCTGTTGATCAGTGGAATAGTGGGATTCCATTGGGAGCTCCATAAAGAAAGTAGAGGTCAAAGACTCCACAGGGAACATATTATTAATTTAGCTGATGTCTGGCCATTTTTAAAATGCATTAAATCCAAATGTGTCATTCTAAATGACCTTGGCCAGTGATAAAGCCTTTGCTTCACACTCTCTAAACTCGAATGCAGAAACATCCCAGTGAAGGTTTGTCTTTCTGCTGGCTAAATTGTAAGCAATTTAGAAAAATGGCCAGCTGGATGGGAAATGAAACTGTGGTAATGGGAAGTCTTCCTTCATGTGTGAGAAATATGTGCTTCTGACAACAGGGCTTAATGTGACAACACAAGCCACAGTCTATCGCTCTACCAGTGAAATAGTGCCAGTAATGCTCCTTGATGCAGAACGGCAATTCACAAAGGAAACACATTAAATGTAATCCTTCATCGAGAACAATACTGAGTTTAAAAATCATAAAGACGGTTCAAAGGAAAACCTAGTTGGACTGCATCTCCACAGATAGTGTTGCTATGTGAAAGGAAGAGAGGACAAATATGTGAGTCTATTCAAGGCAGGGACTAATTCCCCTCATAACGAAAAACTAACCCTGGGGCAACACGGACTGATTAGCCAGCCAGAGATATCGGTGCCAAATTAAAAAACATCAATATCACTTAATGGGGCACAGATGCCACAAGTGTCCTACATATCAAAGTGGGTTTGCAAAGACTTCATTGAGGGAAGGTTTTCTGTCACTTTTAAGTGTGCTGTCTTGACATACTTACAAAACCTTTTACAGACATAGAGAGTGTGTCAGTGTTTTGCATGATGGGCCACTTTTCAAATCCAGAATTCATTTTGTGGGATCTGTTTTTGCCATGAGGTATTTATAGTTCATTTTGAATCAGTAACAAAGAAATCCAAAACACAAGAGGGAAAATCTGCAACTATGGTATACAACCAGGTGTTATGGTTAGAAGATGAATCAATCTCACTAAATATCTGGAAATCGTGTTGGCGGATAAACTGGGTTTATTACAAACATTGTTGATCTATTCTACTGAAAGCATGAATTGAAAATGTTGAATAAAACCTTTTTTGTCAAATCTTCTCTGAGCTCCTTCAGTCCTGTCCTATCCAGTCCAACGTGTCATCAACATTTCTCTAGCTTTAAAGAAAACATTCTCTCTCCCACCACATGGTTTCCAGTGGCTGTCTTTATCAACTTTGTTAAGCTGTCGTTGTCATGTGAGGCTCCACAGGGGGTTGCTTCCCTATAACTCCTGACCGGCCAGCTTGTTCTTCACACTCCAAGTCTACCGACAACTTAACTCTCCCTGTGGCGACACGGTCCTTATACTCTGGCATATCTGGACTCAGTGCTGGTCCCCTGGAGGTGGAATGACCTTAGCACTCTGCCCAGGACAGCACAGTCCCCCCTTATCTCTCAAAACTCACACCCCCTTAAGAAATAAACAATAGTCGAATTTGATAGAATTTGCATTCCCAATCATTTTACCTGACCTTAATCCTGCAGCAAGTTTTTTAAGGCACTAAAGGGAAACAAAAACATATTTGACATTGACATATCATTTCAAATTGCTAGAGGCTAACTGTGTTGTTATGCCCATTGGTGCTGAGCAGGTACAGCAGGTGTTCATTGTTTGTAATGATTTTTCACTGGCTGCAGCAAAAACAACTCTATGAGAGCAGTAGGAATAAAGCCAAACATCAGAGTTGCGCCCCACAGCCAATCAATCAGCTGAAACTCACCGGAAAGCTCCGAAAGCCAAATGGGACCTGACCTTTCTAACAAATATGATTATGATACATTTAAATTATAGCCACGTTTAAAAAAAAAAAATCTTTGAACTATTAGAGTGTTGGTAATCAAACAATTTTCACGTATTTGACTCCTACAGTTTAAATCATAAAAGAATAACTTGAAAGTCAACTTTAAATGTTGGTCCGATGTTAAAAAGAAAACACAAACAAGTATTTGTCTCTGTTTGCATTTAACGAAGTGAAAGAAGCTGTGTCATGGCCTGGCTCTTGGCCATAGCAAAAACGTGGAACGGACACGATATAAGGAAGGTATTTATTATAAAGAAAACAACTAAACAAAAGAGCTAGCACAATGGGATGTGTTAATCAGTAAGATCACTCAGTAGTGTAGGTGTGGGTGTGTGAACATGGTGTGGTGCAAGGTGTTGAATGCCAAACTAAGAGGAAGGGGGAAAAAAGCATAAGTCTGGTAGCTGCTCTCAAAAGCAGATCCTCAAGCAGAGAGAGCGAACGAGACTCTGGCTCGAGCCTTTCACTCCTCCGGTACCGGCGGCCAGGTGCCCTCAATCAGCGCTGATAGGGAGGAAGGGAGATCTTTAAAAGGGCCATAGACACACAACAGGAGAGAGTAAAGCAGGGGTCGTCACAGTTATAAGATGTTATTGTTCTCTAACAAAAAACCCATGAAATCGAAATTAAATGGACACCACTGCAGTAAAAGTTCAAATGACAAGATAAAGAGGAATACCTTTTACTGTAATTGGCATTCCCACCATCTGTTTGTTTTCACTATGACTGATTGCTGTACAGTCAGCATACAACTCTTATAAGTATCTCTCAAGTGTAAAATAACCTCCCATCCTACAACAGCCACCCATGTGTGTGTGTGTGTGTGTGTGTGTGTGTGTGTGTGTGTGTGTGTGTGTGTGTGTGTGTGTGTGTGTGTGTGTGTGTGTGTCAGGAGTCTATTGGACCTGGCAGCTCCACCAGACAGCTGAGCACTCCTTCATCCTGTCAGGGGGGAGGGGGGGGGGGGTGCCCTGGCTTTGCGCTTGAGCATAAACTCAAAGCAGATGGTGTGAGATACAAGTAGAGGGCCAGTACTCAGCAACACCGCAGAGAAACCTGCTTGAATCACAATGAAAGACTATCATAACTCTAATCATATATGTACATATAGGGCATGCATACACAGAGGAGGAGTTTCTGAGCAGAAGATACTTTTTCTCCAATAATAATCCATTATGCATGGGATGTGTAAGAGGCTAAATTTTATCTATGATGTCTCTTTTTGGAATTAAACAACAACAAAATTATCTTTGTGTTTTAGAAAATATCATCATTGCAGTTGAAGCTGATTCATCTAGGCTAGCTGGCAACAATACATCCAGTAAATTATTGCAGCCAGCATAGTTTCCCTGTTCTAATATTCCAAAGCAAACAAATAAAAAACAAAATGAATGAACTAATGAGCAACCAAACCATCAGACAAAGGGAAAGGCCTGTGGGAGCTAAGGGAAGTGCTTGAAAGTATAAAATGCCTGACACAGTGAAATGAGGATGAGATTGGTAAATTCCTTTGGGGAGAATTGGCAGTTTTGAGATTAGTCTGAATACATTTTTTTTTCCAGACAGTTAGAAAAAACGCTATGCAGGACAGCCATTTATGTTTATGCAATGTCTTTGTAATGATTTAAGCTATTATTTTGGGGGGGTTTAAGACTTACTTACTTGAGACACATCATTTAACAATGTCCGACAACATGTGTTACATGTGTAAGTTCAACGGGTGCATTTTTCTGCAAGTTTGGAGAATTGTCTTTCCTTGCATAATGCTTTCTTAAATAACTGTGAGGGGCAGCAGCATTGAGAAGAGGTCAGTGTCTGGGTGTAATGTCATCCTGCTGGGCTTTGGGGTGGCAACATGGAAGAGATACGGCCGCCTGACAGTGGCACCCATGCATAGAAATTGGTCTGACAATCAAGCCACCAACAGCCCTTTGGTTGTTGTGGTAGAACAAGTGTCAAGGAGAGTGAGAAGCACACCTTGGGCGGGGGGGGGGGAACAAATGTGTTGTATTGTGTGTTGTGGGCTCTATTCTATCAGACGATTGTAGGGGGAAAAGGTTTGTGTCTGGGTCAATTTTTTTAGCAAGAAAAAGTTGTCTTACACACAAACATGAACTTTTGGTGTTAGCACTCTAGAATCAAAGTGCACATTTTTGACTCTTTTGAACCAATGTTTAACTGTCATGCAGGCTGACATTCATTGTAGAAGTTGAATAAATAGTTTCTAGTTTCTTGACCACAATATCATTAAAAGACACTTTGAATTTCTGACTTTCCCAAGTACTACCGCTATTCTCATCTACATTTTCTGTGTGCTTAAACATGTGCGTAATACTCAGAGTTAAGCATACTTGAAAATCTGTGTTCTTTGCCAGTGACAGCTTTAAAATTCTGCCCCAATTTGAACCCCAACTACTTTTGACCAACACCAGATATCTGTGTGTGAGTTTGTTTTCAGTACCTCATCCTGGCTGCCCTCACGAAGGTTATAAGTGAGGTTGTTGTGGATGTTGGATGCGAACACACTGGCGTACTCCGGATACAGTTCCAGCACCTCTCTCAGACCACGCACGTTGATATACTGCAGGTCGCAGTAGGTCAGCGCCTTCACATCGGCGTTGGTCTTGATCACCTGGTCTGGTCCAGGCAGGTCAGAACCGAAGAGGTTCCCTTTTACTGAAATCCAAAAAATACATTATCACGATTGTGATTTTATACAAAAACATGATGTCAAAAAAGCCCAAATACGAACCTATTAACGCCAGCACCATGTGGTCTTTCAGCACCTCCAGGGACCCGGAGCAGACAAAGTAGTTGGCATGCAGCGCGTCACCGTGACGGATGAGGTACTCGCCAGGGACGCAGAAGGAGGTTTTTATATGGAGGGAGAGCGAGCGCAGGCAGCCACGACTGGCCCCCAGAAAGACCGGCAGCTGGAGGATGTCCTTATTCAGATGCATGGCGATGTCGGCCCGCAGCTCATCAGGGAAGTCATGCAGGAGCTGGGGAAGTGTGACAGATGTAATGAGGTGTGACACTCATTGGTAATTAGGGAGTGGACTGTGTTGCCACCAGTTACCCTCTTGTGAATTTCAATAGGATGTCAATTGGTTGTGTATGGGGCTGGGCAGCCATGTGTTTGGAAAGATCAGGAATAATTGCAGGTGCAAAGGGTTCTGATTTCAGATTTCAGTGCTCAATTACTATCTAAACATCGCCTCGGAGTTTCAAAAGGGCAGAAAGCACCATGTCCTAAAGTGTTAGATGACAACAACAATGTAAGGGACCCCTACCATGTTGACATCTATACCATTGTTGACCGACCACGTGGTCTGGAAGTACTCCAACATGCGCTGCTTGATCTGCTGGGGCAAACGGTGGACACGGATGAAGTCCTTCAGGTCGTTCATGCGTGTGTGGTAGAGAGAGCGCCGGGAGTACATGCGCTGGATGATGGCCGTCACGTTACCAAAAACCAGGGCATGCATCAGTGCTGTGTGAGGGAGAGAATAGACAAGTATTAAAGCCCTTAATGATAATGATATAACGTTTGGATATTTGTTCATAGGCAATCTAAATTCTATTCTGAAAGCTGTTCTTTTAGCACAATTTTAATGGGTTGAAATGTGTTTCTATACATTTTCAAGGGTTACATTTCCTGCTTTAAAATATGAATCTCAATTTCTATTGATCACAAAACAAATCTCACACTTGTTACTGTTTATTTGTCTTTTGATTCCCACGGGGAGCTCAGAAATTGATAGCTGCATTTATCTCTGTTTTAACAAGCAGTCTGTGAACAAAGCATAATTACCTTCCGGATTGTTGCACCAATAATTGCCACCTCAGCTAAAATAATCTGTTTATTGGTTTATAAAGATGGCTACAAGCTGTGTTTTAAAGGCCAGCCAATTCCTCCATCCCACTTCCTGCTGAATCACTAATGCTGGCGTGCCACACAGAGGCACTGATATGCCAGGACACCAGAGGGACAATGAACCGTGGCGTCAGACATACCGCCGATGAGCATGGTGCAGATGGAGAAGATCTTCTCAGCATCGGTGTTGGCACAGACATTGCCGAAGCCCACACTGGTCAGACTGCTGAGGGTGAAATAAAGGGCGGCGATGTAGGAGCTGCGCACTGTCGGGCCGCCCACCGTGCTGTTGATGTAAGGCGTCTCCAGCCGTTTGCCCAGCTCATGAAGCCACCCTTGAAGGAGAAGGCAGAGCAGGAGCGAACAGTGTCAAAAGGTTCATGTTAGCATTGTGTCTGCGTGTCTCCTGTCGGCTCTGAGACAGATGGTAGTGTCAGGATGGTGCGGGATTACCTGGTCTTGGACAGACAGCAGTGTGTGTTTGGGTTTGTGTGTGAGAAAGAGATGTCTGCAGTGTCAGGAACTGGCATTTTGGTGAGGGACAGGGTCGAGTTAGACAAGGTCTTGCAGGGTTAAGAAGGCATAGTGTTAGCAGGTGTGCACTAACCCTGCTACTGTATAGATGGAACAAACTGCCAGAAATGTATAGATAATCACATATAGGGACACTAATGGAAACGGCAAATTAGGCTTGATGTTGAATCGTATTTATTTGTATTTTATTTTGCTGTAGACTGTCACAGTATGTGTGTTGCCGTTTATGTTCGTTTAAAAATAATAAATGGTGGTTAAACTGTAGAATTAAACAAGTTTGTAGTCAATTTGGACATAAAAAAAAAAGCTTTGTACTAATGCAGGCAATTATGTAAATAATAATATGTTCAGAGAAGTGTTCAGATATCCTAGAGATAATTCCTAGACTAGAAAAACCTGTCAAGTTTTTAGGTTTTTGTCAACCAGTTGCTTTTTTGTATCAGGATTTGATCTGCGTACCCACGGCCCTCATTAGAGTGTCAGTCAGGTATTCGCAAATATATCACCACTGAGCAGGTCTTCACAACCAGTTAAGGGGACCATTTGGGACTACAACTAAATCTAATCTATTTTCTTAATTATTGGGTTTTTCCTTTTATACAGAGAATTTAACTGACGAACAAAAAGGTAAAAAAAATCAGCGCAGAAAGCGCAGCGAGGACAATGAATACATGATGGCACATGGTAAAAACAATGTGAAACAATTTCTAAATGTATCCTTTACCGAGAAACAATGCATGATTCCCCCACCTTTGCTGCATAAAACCCCCAACCTGACCTTCATACAGCAGCAAGGCCCCAATCAGACTCACCTATTTCCCTGGTATCATTGGTCGCTATCTCCCAGCGTCCAATCATGTACCAGATGCAGGCCATCCAGTGTGCCAGCAGGGCAAACACAGACATGAGTAGGGTCAGCACCATGGCGCTGTACTGGGAGTAGCGGTCGAGCTTCTGAAGCAGACGGAGCAGGCGTAGCAGGCGAACTGTTTTAAGCAGGTGGACAAGGGAGGTCTAAAGAGGAGAAGTGGGGGATATTGTGAGGGAGAAAAGGAAAGAGGAAGTGAACCCATGTGCCATGTTATAGCTGGAAACACACTTTGACTAGAAAAACACAGCTGAATAGCACAGCTTGGGTAAGCAGTGATTTGCTTTGCTCAAACAAATGTGCTTATCTTGTATACAATGTGCTATTTAGGGAGAGTGCATTCACCACGGTGATGTTAAAGGCATACAGCAGGTCAAAGGGCAGGGCAGCCAACAGGTCCACAAAGAACCAGCTGGTGGCGTAATGGATCCAAATGGAGCGCGCCTCAACCACCACCTGCCCTGACTGGCTCACATAGGTGGTGCGGAAGTTCAGGATAATGTCTGCAAATAAAACAAAAAGGTTATTCTGTTTCCCCAGCGATTAAAAGATGGTATAGGCATTCGTCCAACTGGAATGTAAAAAGTGTGTGTTTGACTGACTGATTGTTAACAGTGAGAAAAGGTTTGTTATAATGACAACAATAAATGATTTGAGATGACATGTTAGACGCTTTTATCCAAAGCGACTTACATACTCAATACTGTGGGCAATCCCCACAGGAGCAATTTTGGGGTGAAGTGTCTTGCCCAGGGCCACAACGACATGCTGACTGCAGTGGGGTTTGAATCTGTGCTCCCCTGATCCGAACACCAACACACTAGTCCACTGCGCCACACGCCTCCCGAGATGAGAGGAATATGCACGCAAATATAGAACAGCTTGAATAGGAACATACAAATCATGGAGAGACAGGTCATCTTAATCTTAGTGTCAGAATGTGGCGATAAGCACATAACAAGCAGACCTCTGGCTTTGTGGTCTGATGTAGGAAAACTCATCTGTGATGCAAGCTGTGCATGTTTGCGGAGAAGTTGGCTCATCACTCAATTCACCTCTCAGTTATGAAAATCTACAAGAAGGTAGGATGTTTATGCCAAAATGTTTCATTTCAAATTCAAATTTCCCTGAATCCTTTTGGCTAGCATGCTTTTTGTGTGCTATTTGGGGCTTCTTTTACATGCAATCTATCAATGACATGTCTTTGGAAGTCAAATTCCAATAGAATAAAAGTCTGGAAAGTGATATAATATATTGAGCTTGCAGAAACAAAGTTGACAAAAGTCCCTCCCTAGCTTGGCTGATGGCGTCTCTCCTCGTGCCATGCTGAGAGACTCGGACATTTTCTCATACACTAAAGGGAACATGTTGAGGTTCAGCCACCTGAATTCTCGGGTGCATCCCTTTGGACAATAAAAGGCATTACAAACTAGGAATTCCTCGGAGAGTGGAAGGAAATTCCTAAGGGAATACACAACCAGGTTGATTAGAACTTGAACATGGGGTACTTTCAGTGGGAAAGGATGCCTCTGTGGCTCTTGGATACCCTGTTGCCATAGGCGTCAAGAGAGCAAAGAAAATGGACAGATACCTAATGAAAATGTCATGTCATCATATATGTTTTTGAAAAGCACCAGAATGCTCTTGTGATTCTTAGTGTCAAGTATAGTTCCACATGTATTGATTTGACCAAACATGACCATCAAGATGTATGGATGAAATTGGCTTGATGGTGTTTAAACCACAATTTGTAATCTACAATAGCAATAGGTTGATCCACAGAGCAATGACTTCAGGTAAACATCATGGAGCCGTGTCTTCTTTTCATCACTAACCTATCATAAAGAGCATTTCCACTACAATGTCACTGGGGATGGTGGAGCGCCCGTCTGTGACGGTGTCATCGTACGGTGTGAAGCTGACGTTGTAGGGCACGGTGACAGCCACATAGAAGGTGGCCAGCAGAATGAGCCAGTCCCACAGCGCCTTGGACACGCTGTAGTGGAGCAGAATGAAGCGTGACTTCTTCACGGCCGCTACTTTATACTCCGGTATTGAAGGCTTTTCAATCATGCTCTGTAAAAGAAGTGAGAAAATACCTTGGTAAGAATACATACACAGTCATTAAGATAAACACAACAAATAGCCTCTTATATTTCAAGCTTATGTTGATATATATACAAAAAACACCTGCAACACATTGGAGAAGCTGCATCACTTAATGAAAAGATGGTTATGGGCAGAGCTGTGTAAATAAATATTATTCAGATTTGAGATTGCCTCGCCAACATTTAGCAGAAACAGTTGATATAAATGTCAATGCTGTCTATTGTGCCCTGACCGCTAATAATTTAATACCGTATGCAACTCAAGTGAAACTGAAATGGCTATGCTGCTTGGTTATCTATTCTTGACAGCCTCCTTATAGACAATGATAAACCTTTTAAATGGCTGTGCAGTAATAACACCAAATGGCAGATATAGGCCTGTGGTCAGTGAGGGGGAAATTCATTACCAACAATGACGCCTTATACTCTCATACATGACTTGGCTTTGGCTTAGATTCGTCCCTCCAAATGCCATTAGTGCTTTAAGCGTCCAGCGGTACGGTACAATTGCCGTCAGCAGCGTTTATTTCGAAAAGTCATGCTTATTCATTCCACTCATTTACTTTTTATTGAGAAAATCCAATTGCAGGAAGCTTGAATTGCTCTTGCTGATGAGGTGGGGAATCCATTCGATGCATAATGAGAGCGCAGTTCTCCAAATGGAGCCTTGCACTCGGCACATAATAGCCTTAACTATGTTTAGGAGACAGGAGGAGAAGCTATTAGATTTGACAGTGGTGAGAGGGGAACAGAAAGGAGAGTTAAATGAGTAATCTATCCTAGAACACCGCGGCCCCTTCAGAAACAGTTGGTGGCAAGCATCAAGGAGGTTGGGTAATAAAGTCGCAACAAGAGATTTCATTATAAGGGCTGTGAAGCTAACTTGGAGAGAATAGACTGACTAGTTTATAGCAACAGAGTGCTGCAGGAATGAGTCCTAAAACCAGAAATATAAGTTAACAATTTTGCCCTCCATGTTCTCAAAGTCAACCATTTTCTTTGCATGCGTTTCTCATGAGATGTGGCCTAATCGGACTACAAAGGTGGTCAGGGAAATTAAACATCCTCATGAGAAGTCTGCTTTTACAGTGGTGTTTGAACTTGCACTCTTGCAAACTATTCCATCTAAAACTTTCTTACTTGTAGATCAATTAATGTATCATGGTATGAGAACATATTTTTTTAGAAAAGATAATCGTGTTAAATGAAATTACACCTAATAACCTAAGAACAGAAGTGATGGTGTGAAGTTTGTGTATATCCTAATGTAGCTTTTTACTTCAGTTAATTGCATTTATGTCGTAATTTTTGTTGAGGTAACCAATGCTATGGGTTAACTGCCGGTTTAGCCTACAAAAGTACGTCATCCCTGTAGCCGTCCTTTCTATTGGGGAAGGATGTATAACTTTTTCTTGTATTATTCTTAGAAAAAAAATACCGGGGGATATTTAAACCAAATCTTAAAGTTCAATGATGTTCCCAGCTAAATAACTTTTAAAGCTGTATTAATTGTGGCTGCTTGACACGGGACATTCAATGTATTCCCAGTGAAAAATAGCAGAGACCTGTCATCAACAGCAGTGGCATATGATGACTAACTGTGTCAGCAAAAGCTGTTTATTTTCATTTGCCTTACAACACAAGAGGTCAGTGCAGCCAACTGACCTTCGGCACCCAAGGGCGTCACGTCCCAATGATTAAAAAAGAAAAGCCCAGCACTTTGGGGACATGCATCTCACACAGCCACAGCTGGTCTGCTCTTCATTAACTCACAATGTGGCTAAGAGCTTACTGTTCCAACTACAAGTCCCAGCATGCTCTGGGCTCCAGCACTGATATCATGTGTCTCAAGCACTCCCTCAAGCAAGAATCTATTGCAGAGGATGCTCAGCCAATATTTTTATACCACAAAATAATAACTTTCAACAATGCAGCGGGAGTGCAGAACAATAAAAACTGCAGTCAACCTCTATCAATTGACTCCTTGCTTTGCTCGGTACTTATTATTTGATTTTAGAATCACTGGTCTACTACTCTTGGCATTAAGATCTGCCGTTTCAACAATCAATAAATTGCCTAACAGCAAGCAACTAAAGATACACATATGCTGTCTGAAAGTGTGTGTGAGTGTGTGTGTTTAGAGGGCAAAAATAAAAAGAAGAAAAACATATGAACTGAGGGAAAGTAAGATGTGAATGTGAGCTCTGCATTTCACAGTCAACCAAATAAGTATTTGAATCAAAACTTTAAAATGCCTCCAGATTAGACGTTTTTGACAAGTGCATTAAAGTGAAAAGAATTGTGGCTCTCCCCTGGGAAGTGCCTAAAATGAACAGCGTGCCTTGTTATACTGTAGTGCGGTACCTGATACACTCATGGGTTGACAGCATCATAACGGCCAGAACAGACACAACAACAACTCAGTGTTTGTCTTCAGGCAAAGAAAAGCTCAAGCTGAACATGTTTTGAAGAGGCAACGCAGTGTGTGGTTTACGGTCCAATTAATGATTTTGCTTTCTTCTATATTTTGAAAATGTGGTACACAAAATGTACTTTTGAAATCAGTTTACGGATTTACATTTGAGTATTTTTATCTCAGTACTTTAGATACGTTAAGCAGTCACTTGCCACCTCTCTATGTTTTGTCTTTAAGGCTTTAATCTGAAGATGCATGTGTTTTACAGGAAGGAAATAGTATAGCACCCCCCTTTTCTTCCATGCCTGGGATGATAGGCTACAAATAGAGATCAGAGGAGATGTGACTGGCCGTGCTGTGGAGGCAGAGGAAGATAGCTAACTTCTACTGAGAGGCAGACAGAAAGACACAGAAAGATGGACAAAGTCAGAAACATATAGAGGGAGAGACAGAGTAAGAACGAGTAAAAAAGAATGGGAAAAATATATGCATAGAAGGCAGTGGTGGAGTAAGTATGTTTGACCCGTGCTTAACTTAACAAAGCAAAACTCTATATATCAAATGAATGCCCTGAATATCCAGAAACACTGATTTTGCAGAAGAAATGTCAGTGTCAGCGTTATTTTGTTCATGCTATATTTCCTAAACAGGATGTTTTTTTCAGTCAAGGTCCCCTTACAAAAGAGAGAACAGAGTCTATGAACTTTTAAAACCCAAATATTGTGAAAGCATTATGTTCAATATTGTATAGTTGCCAGGTCATTTACTTTTTGAGTATCATATTTTAAAATGTTTTATGTATTTTATATATAAAAATTTAACAGTATTTCCCTCTAGATTTTAATCAAGTGTGGACAATGAAAGTGTTCCTGTTGAGGACAAGCAAACCATTTTCAAATTCCGAGTGGAGAGGCAGCCCTTCAATATTTGAGCTGTAGTGGGAAAGCAAGAGCGAAAGGGAGGGGTAATTCAGAAGCAGAGAGAAATTGGTGGCTTCACAGAGTGACTGACAGACAATCCAGAGGGATGAAGCCGAAATGAGATGACGTTAGAGTGACAGATGGAGAGGGAGAGAAAATGTGCGAAAGCAACAAATACAAAGAAAGCTAAATGCAGGGGGAACCTAGGGCACCAGTGGTAGTAAATAAGTAGACGTACTCAAGTACTGTACTTACTGTAACTACAATTTTGATGTAGGCTACTTCACTTGAGAACTTCAATATTTTGTTACTTAATTCCTACACTAGTACACACTATGAACGCGACACTCCGCGTTGCCTAGAAACCACCAAAGCACAACGCAGTGCGTTTTTTGAAAGTGCATCAAGTGGTGCTAGTAACGGTGGTCCTATGATAGCAACTCTAAAACATGTCTCTCTCAACTCTGAAGGTAAACAGACTAGAGACACAACGGTCATTGATCTTGTGGAGCAGATGCGCGCATTCCAATTCAAGCTGGACATTTTCGCGACCGACTTGAGCAAGGGTCGGATGCTGCATTTTCCGACGCTCCACAAACACATTAAAATCCCCGGCACAAATCACGGATGTGATGACAGATTTCATTTCGAGGTTGAAAGAGAACTTTGCCGGTCGATTGGACCGTGATGGGCTTTGCCAGAGACCCCTTCACTGTCGCAATAGAGGGGGACCGTACCCACCAAAGCAAAGGAGGTGGTCCCCTCCATCGACGAGGGGAAATGTACACTGGAACTTATTGACATGCAGTCATCCGTAACCATGGCACAAGAGCAGCGCAGTAACGGGCTAGCGAAGTTTTGAAGTGACGTTAACAAACAGCAGTTCCCTAACGTTCAGAAAGTAGTGATCTGTGTGCTCAGTATGTTTGGATCAACATGTATGTGAATCAAGCTTTTCACACATGAACTCAATAAAAAGTAGCACTCGCCGCTCCCTGACTGACAGCACTCTTCACGAGCCAAAAATCACTTCTCTTGTTCAAAACAAAAAATGTCACTTCTCCCATTGAGAAAGTATTGATCCATTAGAGTCTAATGCATCAATATTTATAATAAAACATTAACAATATTAATCTAATATGGGCTAATCTGCATAATGAGTACTTTTACTTTTGGTACTTAAAGTATATTTTAATGCTAACACTTTTATGTCTAACATTGTGATAGCAGGACTTTTACTGCAACTGGGTATTCCTACACTCTGATACTTTTTCCACCTCTGTAGGGTAGTAAAGAACGATGAGAGGTAGAGACTCAGAAAACAACTAAGACTAACTCGATTACCAAATATAAATAACTCTATGAATGCCGATCATTTGACACATAAACCAAACAAATAGACCCTGGGATGTGTTTGTCAGTTATTATTGAGAAAGTAGTAGGCTATTAACTACTCACCTTAACCAAATTCTGATAATAATCCATGTTTGTTCCAGGTTTGTTTATCTTTTCTTAGTATTTTTAGTTCAATTATGCGTTATTATAAAGCTAGTTTTTTCCAAACCGGTTGTTAGCTAAACTTGCTGCTTGCTACGTTAAACTTAAGTGCCGTTTCCATGGTTACCCACAGTGTATTTTACCACTCAAACGGTAGAAAATATGTAAAATGTAAGTAGTAGCCAGGGGCGGACTGGGACTACAAATCAGCCCGGGACTCTCGACCGGCCCACTTCGGTACCGCCGGCCCACCGCGGTACCACAAGTAAACCGCAAGTAAATTGTCGACGGGGGTCTAGTGACTTACCGCAGAGGTAGACATTAAGGGTAAAATGCAAGTCCACCGGCCCGGAGTATGATATGTATTATCACTGGCCCCACCATTGTAACCACTGGCCCGGAGCATTCGTCCAAAAAAAAAAATCGACTAATAATGAATAAAATTAACACATTTGTTGTAATTGTAATTTATGCACTACATTACTACTTTTACTACAACATTTGAATCATCAGTTCTTCCTCATTTTCCTCAATTGTTCATACTTGGTTCATTAAAATAATGATATTGTGGTCATTGTTAAAAAATGTCTGCTATTATTATGAGTATTATTAGGCCTATTTGTATAATGCACTTTCTGCCTTCATGTCATTAGGAGTTAGACATGTAATGGCTATGTAATTGATTTGATTAGAACCTTCATTATCCTAAACTGCTGGGACATTTCGCCAATACCTTTATATTGTCTACTCTTCACTTACTTGTCAGCATAGGTCGGCATTGGTGTACAGAGCCGACAGAAGACCTTGTTTATATTGGCATCATATTGAGAGGTGCAGCCAGTGACACGTCCTAAAACCAGGAAGTAAGCTGCTGGTTCCCTCGACACAGCCGGATAATCTCCACATGTCTACCCTACTTTTATAATGTTCGAATCATAAATATAATCGATAGATTATAAAAGGGTTTTAGGATGCGTCACTGCACCACTAGAACTGAGTAAATGTATTTAGTTTCCCACCTCTGCATATTTATTTCTCATTCTCCATAACTCAAGTACAAAACTAAATATATCGTTTTTATACATAAATTCCCCCAAAAATACAGTTTTCTATTATACAATACAAATATCCACACAGTGTTGATCAGATATTGAAGGCTTGGCTACAATCGCCTAAGACCTGCTTGTCACTTTAATTCATAGTGTTTATTAATCTCTAAATCCTGATTTATTTAGTTTGCTTTGAGTTCTATAGCCAAATCATTGCAAATATTTACCACACAAATTGAAATAAAGATGAGAACATGGTTGCAATGTTGCTGTGAAGAATATTATGTATTGCTTTATAAATTATTCCTGTAGTCCTAAATTGTACAACATTGCGATTTCCAGATATAATTGTTAGGCTATACAATTATATTATTTAAGACTTTTATGATGGTGCATTTTAATATGAAGATAAGTGCCATAAGGGAAAAAAAGAATATGTTTTAGGGCATTCATGCTTTCCTAACATTTTCGACATTCATCAGAAACTTCATTCAGAATTGATATTATGATATTATGCTTTATGAGTAGGCAATTTTATGAATTGAACAGTAACATCGGAGGGGTGCATGAAGAGACAATCCAGTCAAATTATGAGTAATACAAAGTGGGAGTCTGGAGTTTGAGTCTATTGCATGTCATTATTGCTTTGAGTTTCATTCTCATTCAAGATGCATTGTATCTGTTTAACACTGTTGGCAGGTCTGAACAAATATTTTCCACGATCCCTGATAGATTCACAAGACACATTGCAATGAGCTGTCAAATACCCAGAAAAACAAAACAACACCTTACAGAAATAGATCTAATTTGTATTCTAACCAGTAGATGTTTTTGTTTTGTATCCAAAAACACACAGTTTGCCTGCATTTATAATATGCACCATCATCACGGGCTTTTTATGAACTACTCATAGTCTAACTAGTCTGTATGTTACTTTCAGTCCCTCCCTAGGGATAGAAATGAATTAGGCGCTGGCTATTTTCTTCAGCATGGAATTGAACATTTTTTATGAGTTAAAAGAAAAAAGGTATGTTCAAACTAAAATGCTGAATATGGTTCATGATGTGCTTACTGTGCTCATTTTCTCCTACCTACAATTTGATTTTTATGTAAAATACAGATTTTTTGGCCTCTTAAGAGAATTCACATATAACATCTGTGTGAATGACTAAAAACTTTAAAATGTTAATGTACCTAGTGGTAGAACACATTATCGCTGATTGTTGAGGGTTTTATGTGTTCATTTTTTTTGGTGCATGAGATTGGACTATTAGAACAGGTGTGTGCATGATATCAGTGAACTGTGCCATCTGTAAAAAGGTAAGAATGGAGGCGAGTCAGCAGGAGGTCTGGCAAACTGAGTGGAGGTTTAGCACGTGGATTTCCGTGAAGACACCTGCAGGTCGGTACAGAGAGCAGCAGCAGGGCTTTTGTTTCGTGAACAGGATGCGGGTCAGGTTCATGTGAGGGCCTTTATCACTGCCTTTACAGAAACGTTCTAATTTGGGTGCTTTTTAAAAAATCTGAATTGATAATTTTTTCGGTTAAACGTTTAATCATTTGGTCTATAAAATGTCACACAAAAGTAAAAAAAAATGGACATCAGCCTTACATGACCTTTTTAAATAGCTTGTTTTTTGTCTTACACACATTCAAAAACACAAATTCCTCATTTAACAACCATTTAAAACTGAGAGAAAGCAGCAACTTACCATGTCAGCACGATAGCTTAAATATCTACAGTTAAATGTGGTGTCTTGTAATAACAGGAAAATATGGTAGATATTCTAACATAAATGTTCCCAAGTTAGATACGAAGTACCTCCTTTTTCTTTCTACCTGAAACAACTTTTCCTGTATGGTATCTGAGAGCAAACCAGGAGCTCGGTTTCATGAATAACATTTTCCTGGAGTGCAACTGTATTATTCACAGCCTATGAAGGCCTTTGTTCTGTAGAAATAACAAGTGGGAATGAAACCGATGATAGCTAGGGTCTATTTCACCTCAACATGGCCCCTTGAGGTACTTGAAACACAAACGCACTTGAAACACAAAACAGCACACTTATCTGAATATGATTGAAAGCTATAAGGAAAGAGTCCATTGTATCCTTAAACAACAACTTACATCAATATATATACTGTATAATGTGAAGATATAGCGGCCTAATTTTGACATAACAGCAAATGTAATTTAATGGAACATGGTGGTGACAATATGACATTCATCATGTAGCTCCTAATTTGAAGTGTTGAAATTCCCACAAAAAATGATGATGATGATGGGAATCTGGATCAAGACATTTTATATTTCCTTCCTAGATCTCATCTCTTAAATATTAACATTTTTAATTTTACTTCAAGATTTAGGGTTGTGCATTTCATGGTATCCCAGAGGGCATGTGTCACACACAAATATACCGTCGCAGCCAATCAGCAGTATTTGAGAGTAGTAAAAGTACTTACATCCCCAAGGTTGACATCCCTTTTTCTTCCCCTGCAGAACTGGCTGGTCAGATGGTACAGCACAGTGCGTCCACGCTTCCTGGCCTCCCTGAAGTGAGAGCTGCTCTTCCTCCTCCTCTTGTCCTCTGAAACTGTCACAAAGTTGCTCAGATCAGCGCAAGCTCAAATGAATTATTCTATTTGAATCTTTTTTCAACCCTCCCCAATCTCTCTCCTCTGACTGACACCTTTTCCTTTTTTTTTTTCTTTAAATATCTTTCTTTGTTTCTTATTTTTAATTGAATTGATATAGTTCCCTTTTTAAATTTGTTCTACTTTTCAACTGTGATTCTCATTGTTAAAGGGGCAGTATTTTCAGTTTTTTTTAAGTTTCATATATCCTTTTAAAGATGATAAAGAATAAGAAAAGATCAGGGCATGTCAGTAAGTAAGACAAATAACACTGAGGAATATTCGTCAACATAAAGTAATTACATTTCTTTTTTTTATGCTGAATATTCCTCCCTGTTGCAGTTCCCCAAGTAAGACACAAAAACACCTCCAACTAGTAGGTGCTTGACTTTCCTTTCGATTGCATTTCCTCACAATGATTTCCCCCGGCATACTGCTTGATTTTTGCAACAGACTGTGTCCAGGTTCCACTCGAGGAGATCGACGCCCGAATCAAACTACCATTGCGAAAATATTGTCTGAGTTCGGTGAATCGGATTCCAACACAACCACAAACTGCTGGGCAGAATGTGACAGTGATGAACAAGAGCAAAGGTAGAAACGGAAAGCTGGGAACCAGAGGATGACCTGCTCGTAAATCATGCTCCAAGTAAGCAAATACTTTTCTTTTCTAAGAAACCCTGTAGCCTACCTTCCTTCTTGCTGTTGTGGTGGGCCCTTCCATAGGTGTCGGTGATGTCCTTGAATGAGAAGAGGAAGAGAACCATTTCGCCCTTTTCGTTCTTTATGGGCACGATGTCAAGCAGACACCAGAAGGCCACACCTGGAACAAAATCAGAAATCTCTATTTATTGAAAGAAGGAAAATCGTCAACATGCAGTGTAATGTTATAGATCTCTTAAGGACTTCAGTGATGGCTCCAAGCACTGTGATATCCCATGTCATCATGCCAGCTCTCACCATATTTGTCACGTATAGCCTTTCTAAAAATATACCTCCAATTAGATATGGATCATGTTCAGGGGGAGTGTGCACAGAGAGAAAGAGCAAGTCACAGGGTTGGTTTTGACAAGTCAGGCAGGGAAGGAGCGCCATAGATGTAAGACCTCGTCGTAACCCAGAACGCTCATTAGCTACTCTGCAGAATCGCTGCTCCGCATCTCTTGTCCCCTGTGTGTGCTTGTGTGTGTGTGTGTGTGTGTGTGTGCTTGTGTGTGTGTGTGTGTGTGTGTGTGTGTGTGTGTGTGTCTGTGTGTCTGTGTGTGTGTGTGTGTGTGTGTGTGTGTGTGTGTGTGTGTGTGTGTGTGTGTGTGTGTGTGTGTGTGTGTGTGTGTGTGTGTGTGTGTGTGTGTGTGTGTGTGTGTGTGTGGCGCCAAGGAAGACAATAGTTATGTTGTGTCTTGGCTCAAGGCTGTGGGTGTAACTACACTGTACAACATGAGAAAAGCTATTTGTGTTTGTTTTGTGCTTGCAAGCATTAGGTGCTAAAAGTACATTCACTAAAGTATTGTACACATTTGAGGTACTTTTAGTTTACTCAAGTATCTTCTTTTAACGACCATTTTCTACTTCTACTCTTCCACAGGGGGAAATCAAATGCTTTGTAATGACAGCTTTGGTTACTGGTTATTTCACAGATAAGGATTTGTAATACGGTACTGAAGAAAATGAAATGCATGAGAATGGAAATGGTGTTGTGTCTTAACGGCATTATGTTTTTTATTTGGGCATATAATAAATGATTGTGTCTTTCCCCTCATTAGTTATACTGTCACTTCCTTACTGTAACTGCATTACTGTACTGTGAGAGAAGAAGAAAAAAATGAAAAGAAAAAGCTATTTTCACTACGGAGCAGATTTGGTATCCATCAGCATAATTAGCGGTTCTCACACTTCGAGGCAGCAGGTCTGGAAAGAGAATCCTGTGTGCCGATCAGAGAGGATTAAACTGTGTTGTATGTTCTTTTGAAATGCATGCCATCGTATTTTGAGTCTGATACAGGTTGTCAGAAGGATTAAGAAGAAATGGATTTAAACTACAGTGGTAAACAAACACATATACAGTATGTACAGTACCTTGTATTTTCTACACTATAAAACGATGACTGGGGCGAGGTACTGGATTGAGATCTGCTGGAAGTGTGCCTCTCTATTGACAAATGTGTAGAAGATTTAAAAACAAGTTCAGGCACTTGTAAATGTCCTAAATCGTCACGATTTGCCCAAAATGGTGATATTAAGGATGCATTAGAAGTGTGTGCTATGGTGAATGAAATATATAACATATATTATTTTCATGAATGTGTCCCATGCTCAATCCTATATGTGACTGTATTTTTTGATGTTTACTTGTTGACAGCACAGTTTCAACTGTTAATCATTTTTAGATTTGTATTTACTTTATTTTGTATTATTATCTCACCTTTTAGTATCTTATATGATGCCATATGTTTGAATCTAGGACAGTTCTTGTGTAAACAAATTAGATCAATAAACATATGTTAATAATGAATAATGTATTCAAGACTGACTTTAAGAGTTTTGATCCGGCACACAAGTTCAGTCCTTCAGACCGTTTGCCCTCATGTGAAGGGATAAGAAAAGCGGACTGCAGATTTTCACTTGACCTTATGGTTTTATTTTAATACTAATGAGCACCAAGTGCAAAACGTATTGAAGTGCTGACATGCTTTATTTCAAATTCAGGATCACTGTCGGGAATCATAATAAAACCAAAATGTTAAATCTAAAAATAAATGTGCTCTCCATAGAGATGAATACAAACTAAATCACACAATGAACTGATACAGCAGAATCAGACAGAGCAGAATCCATCCAGTTCAAATCAACTTAACACAGGATGAAAGGAATGTTAATTGCCAAACAATCTTTGAAGAAAATGAAGATTATGCCAACACATTTAGGGCTCTCTCCTCCCTATCTTCTTTGCCGTGCACCCACCATTTTTCTTGTAGAAGTGGACCTCGGCCTGGTACTCCTCTCGGCCCTCCAGAGCCTTCTCCATCTGCTGGGCCACGTGCTCGCAGGTGTCCATGCCGTACAGGAAGCGGCAGCTGCAGTTCTTCTGCATCACCTCAGTTCTGGTGAAGCCCGTCAGTTCACAGAAGCCGTCCGAGCAGTAAACGATGGGGTAGCCGCGGTGACCCTGGGCGTTACCCAACAGGAAATTACTGTCTGTTAGAAGGAAATGAAAAGGTGTTAGAAGAAGTTCGAGGCCAAGGTGAGACACTTTTTCTTTCTCTAATCTTTAGCAGATGAGCGGCTTGCTTCCGTCTGAAGTTTATTGAACTATAATCAAAGTCTTTTAAGGTCTTTGAACTTTTGTCAAAGTGGTCCAACACTAGTTTAGCAGTTCAAAGTAAACATGAATCAGACTTTGGTGTGGACTCAGTGTCGGGCTAAATTCATTCCCCAGAGCTGTCATCATCTGATTTCAGGTTTACTGATGTCGAGGGTTGAAGGGAGTGCTGTGCTGGGCAGCAGAAATAAAAAACAGCTGACTGGAGTTTAAAAAGTGCACAAAGGTCAGTGTTAGGCGTACTTGATTTGCTGATGGGAACATATAGGAACCTAATGGTTGTATAATAGAGGAATGTGAAGTTATTTGATAAAAAATTGAAATCTGCATCAGCAGAGACTAAAATCCCAACGTTCCCCCCTAGAGGGAGTATCTTTTCTTGATGTACACATGTCTGTTACAACAACGGAAACTGCTTATCATGCGATTATGTGCAATTCCCTTCAGAATTCATTATTGTTGTCTATGAATGACTTTGAAATAATCACACAAAAACATATATTTCAAGCTAATTGACTTCACATGAGTTATTAAATTGGCTTCATATGAAATTTTTATCCGGGTCCTATAATAGAGAACCGCAGTGACGCGTCGTAAAACCCGGAAGTAAACTTCTTCCGGTTCCTTCTTGAAAAACCAATGCAAATTCTCCATAGGATTTTGGAAAATAGCTCGAAATAAGGTCTGTGGTTGACAGACATTTAAGAGAGGGATCACGTTTTGTTCAGCCGGATAATTTCCACATGTCAACCCTACTTTTATCATTTCTGAATCCTAAATCTAGTCGCCAAAAGCGAAATGCTAACGTTATGCTATAAACGAACTACAATAACCCAATAAAACCCAAATAACCCAAACCCAATAAAGCACTGGAATATTGCACCCTTGTTCTTGTTGCATGTTTCTTCGCCTGTGCATCTCAAGGTAAGGATAGTATTGCAATGTGACTCAATGACCTGACGGATACCCAGTAGATCCACATATCTAAATGTCCAATTAAAATGGTGCAATATGACATCTGATGTGCAGGGTTTCCCATTATGTGGATCACATGATGTGAATATTGCACTCCACCTGTGCTGTTCATTCAGCACCAAGGACTCAACGCTCTGCTTCTTCACTGTTCCTCACTGGGCTTCAGCACCATGGACAGTTCCCCAGCAGCAGTACGGCTGTGTTCCTGCTCTGCCACAGTGACTCCCGGCTGCGGTGCGTTTGTTTGCTCCTATATATAAACATGTGAATCCTGGTGACAGGTATAGTTTGACTTCACACTTTCCCTCGATTGCTGGGTGCATGTGACCTTAACGAGCTGAAGCAGCTTCTTGCTGCAGTGTTGCCGCTTTGTTAGAAGAGATGCTTGAGCTACAAGTGGAATAAAGTGATATACACGTCCAAAGGGAAAACAGCTTAGCAAACTGGTGCCAAAAACATTATTAAAATAAATAAGGAAATAATTGTCCACAGATTAGCGATTAATGGAGCAGACACAATAGCAGCTGAACACTAGTAAGCCAACAGCATATACAGTAAATCATTGTTAGTTTTCTTAGTTTGGTAAAGTTTGCACTTATGCCATTGCTTTTGGTGACAGATTCTGGACAATTAAGACAAATATTCACCCTTTTTAGTTTAAGTGTTCAACTTTTCTTCTCGAGAGCTGTTCAGACTGTATCTACAGAGTCCCTTGTGTGACACATTTGTAATCCTAATAGGATACGTGACTATACTGTACAGTATATAAAACACATGAACATGTATCCCTCCTGGGGTACAGAGAGCTCTTGGATTGAACTGGATACCAAGTGGATTAACCCCGTCCCCGAACACGTACAAATCTACGGATCAGGGTTATTGATGTATTTAAGGAAATATGAGTGCATAATATTTAGCTAATTCTTTGCATTACAAAGGCATTACATTGTGCTCCACAGTCTCTGACATCGTTGCACTGCTTAACTGAAAACATCAACCTCGCTATTTTCTGTACGCAAAGCAGAAAGGCAGCGCACTTGTAGTCTAAATTCTCCCGATTCCACAGAGAGCGAGACTAAGAAGGAGCGGTGTTAAGCAGCTGCTACAGCGCTTTCCGCAATCTAGCACTTTAATTGGCCAGGCTGAGCCGAAAGAAGTCTATAGGGGATGTCTTTTCTGAGCGGTGACAACCTTTCTTGGGTGTGCAGTGAGCAGCAACTAAACTGTCAGAGTGGAATTATAGGAAGAGACAGGCATTAGTTGGATCCATCAACAGGCAGAGGGGTCTTTACGTCTATTCCTTTGCCTTGCTACAGTTGCTGTTCCCCAGACTTCAACATGGAGAAACTGATATGTTTCTGTTCCCTGTGCGCTGCGGATCCTGGGGTTCATGTAAAGCGATTAATAGCTGTTGTTTTTTTTGCTTTTATAGTTGTTTGTGCATGCAAAGTCAAAACTCCTAAGATGAATTGCTCAGCTTCTCTGTGTCTATGTATCAACGCCTCAACAAATGATCCTATAACAGTGGCTAAACACCATGTTTTAGCATAGCCTAATACAATATGTCCTCTTTCTAACACCCCATCTGAGAGAGCCAGCAGGTGTTAGAGAGCAACCGCATTCATCTGTGGTTTATGTAATGTTTACCTAAGAATAGGTTCATCTTTACTTAGGATCCCTAAATCGGTCTGTAAAATAGGTCAAGGGCCAGGGTATAGTCATAAATCACTTTGTAAGGATGTATTAAAACCAACGAGTGCCAGCGGGAAAACAACTTTTATGCTGCGCTTCGAGGAATTGAAACTGTACTGCTTCACACTGCGGATAAGATTAGTCGTTGAAGTTATAAATGTTATTGATCTGCTCCATTCAATTTAGCGAACTCAGGCTTTCTTCAAAATCCTTTAAATCAAGGTGGATTGGTTTGTAGTTTGTGTTGAATACAATGAAAGAAATAGCTCAACATGTATTTGCTGTCTTGCCAAATGTTAAACAAGAAGAGAAATAACATTCATATTTGCATGCTAATGTGAAGCTACAGACTACAGTCAGCATACAGACTGGAAACAGCAAGCATGGCTCTATGTCACCACTAAAAGCTCACTCAAAGACACATCATAACTCATTTGATTACCAGACCAATTATAGTTTTTGGGGGGTGCATGAAGTCACTGATTCAAGAAACAAATGTGGCAAATCGTGCCTTGAAACACCATCCTGTTGTTTTTAAGATTTGGATTTCGGATGCATTAAACATAGCATCATATCAAAAGGTGAGGAGCTTTGGAACTGCTCGGACAGACTGTGTAACCTTTAAAAACAGCCCGGCTAGCTGTTTCAAAGCTAACAGGCTGTCAGCTCCAGCTACATATTTGCCGCACAAATATGACGGTAGTAACAAAATCTAACCCTCAGAAGGAAAAATAATTTGCAGAAAGTACTGTTCCTTCAAGAAATTGATGCGTGTGAGGGTGTCAGTATATATCCTTCAAATCGGATGAGGTCCTCGAAAAGAAAAAGCTCTTTCAAGGCTTCACTTTGGCTTTTACAAACACATACTTATTTCTCCTGTGGTAACTTCGTAAGCAAGCACTGAACGCCACTTAATAAACAGTTTCTGTGGGCATATTTGTGTGTGTGTGTGTGTGTGTGTGTGTGTGTGTGTGTGTGTGTGTGTGTGTGTGTGTGTGTGTGTGTGTGTGTGTGTGTGTGTGTGTGTGTGTGTGTGTGTGTGTGTGTGTGTGTGTGTGTGTGTGTGTGTGTGTGTGTGTGTGTGTGTGTGTGTGTGAGATGTTGACAATGCCTCAATTCTTAGGCTGTAATCCTCTCAGGGATATTGCTTTGAGTGGCCGCTCCGCTGTGCTAGCTCCCTTAATTACACATCTGTGCTGACTCGCTGCAACTGTAATCTGACATGATGATGCTACATGCTACTGCTGACTGCAAGCCGCCTGCATCGTGTACATGTTGCACAATTTCCTCAGTGTATTAAAGACAAATGAAGCCCGCCCACTGCTTTACCAGATAATTAGCAACCAGCAGCATGTAATGACTTATAAGAGAGGATGGGTGAGAGTACAAAGAAAGGTGGCCTTGCAGGAGAGAAGGTCACTGGTTGGGTAGAGAGGTCTGATCAAATCATCAATGAGGTTTATTTGGAAATTAGATATTAATAAGAGTATTTTCCAACAGCATCAGTGCAAAGTTTTATTAAAAGCTTGTTCCAAACCAAAGTATCTGTGCTGTTGAATCCTAAAAAAAGCTATAAGGACTGCAAGCATGTGGCGCCTTTATTCTGGGAACGGTGCAAAATGCATTACAAAGACTCACACCAACTCACACCAACCTAGACCAACTCACACCTACAAGCACCCACCGATGGAGGCGGAGGTCCCACGTAAGGAGCAGACCTGCACATCAGGAGCAGATTTAGATCGTAATCAAATACATATATTTGGGAGGAGGCCGTAACCAAACCACCCATACTGTAAGTGATAACTGAATGAACTCCATTTACAGACTTTGACAATGCCAGCTAAATACTTTTGCTGTTGTATGCAAGTAAACACAAATTTTTTTATCGTATTGTTGTCACATGTTTCGAAGAAATATTACTTTGTAATTGTTATCAATGTCAGTCGAGTATATCATTGTTTTATGGTTTAAATCATCCTTGACAGTGCTTTACTTTCTTTCAGCTATTTTATCAGCCCGTTAAACGGCTGTTATCAGTTGAATTGTGGGGGAACTTCCACCAGCAACTTTATGAAAGGCTTGCAGTTTTAATAAACTTCACTTTCATTTACACAATGTCACATAATGTTAGGTAATGTAGCGTAAAACAACATACATAACGGACGCTAGTTGAGCTTAGTTAAGTTATAACTCACTTTTAGTTTAATGCACAACACATGTAGTACAGCTAAGAACAAATGGACACAACCTACTTGTATTTGGATTGGTCGGGAACCATAAATATAGATGTGTACTTCATCTAATTATTTGGGTAGCAGGCCCCTTCTTAACCATATTTAGGAGGCTCTTCATCTCTCATAATGTAGTAGAAACATAGAAAATGTAACAAAACATTGGGATTAACTCGTCACATGGCAAACTAAATACAAGAAGCTTCAGCTTTCCACTACATACAGTATGTAGCAGTTTTCTGGTATTTCCAGCCGCCACCAACTCATTAGCGGGGTAACATTGAGCCACATAAGGTTCAATCTGACTCTAACACATCTCCTCTTAAATTCATCCACCCATCGCCTTATATCTGAAAAGTGTTCAGGGGGGAAATAAACCCCGTTCTTATCTCTGCCTGCAGCTGCCCTGTGGTTAGGTCGCCCCACATGGCAAGCGCTGCTGTCAACGGGAAAACGCCGCCGGGGAGGTCATGTGAAGGAGCTGAGAGCGGTGGGAATGAGTGCAAAAGACTGACGTGTGTGCTGTCACACAAATACGACAGTGGCGGGGCATGATGGAAACTCAAAGGTCGAGTTCTTTTCGCCTGCGTGACAACAAACATCAGCCTGCAGAAGGGCGGAGGTGCCGCTCTATGAAGGGACCCTGACCCTTGACCTCGGTTGATTCCCCTTCAGGGATATACATCGCAAACATATGGAGACATCATATAGAATCAGCATTATAATGCAAAGCTGCAGATCTTTGGGGGAACAGGAACGCTGACTTTGCCACGAGACAAAGGTTACTGACTTAACCTGTTCTGACATTTGCCCTGTAGTGTGGGGAGGTCGGTGCTCCACACCAGTTATTTTTCTCAATCTGTTCCATTATAATCAATTTAAGGTTAAGGAACTGCAAACCTCTGATGGCATTAACATTTGAAATATAAGCTGAATGATAGATAAGGGCTATTAAAAGCAAAATGCTCTATCATTTGTCATACAGAGCAGTTTTCATAAAGGCAAAGGGTGGTCTCGTTTTGCATGGAGACACAATGTGAGTAATTATATGGATAGCTAAATAAATGATAATGGGAAGATGATATTTACATACACAATTGTTTGAAATACATCATATATTTATTAGAGAGGGCAGTCTAGGCAAGGGCGATGTAACAATGACACATTACATAAAGTGAATGGCTGCTAAGTCAGCAGTTTGTTTTTGTTTAGCTGATGATAAAAAATGTTTTTGACTATGTGACTAAATATATGAGACAGACATCATGTTACATATTTCAAAGCGGCTTTATTTATTTTAACTATTTAATGTAAAAACATTGGTTCAATGTGATATCGGCGTTATGTTTTAATTATTGAAACCCCTCTTTTCATTGTTTTTAAGTGAAATGCCAAAGATGTGATACATATTGTATTTAACTCTACTTCAAGCCCATTTTGAATATTTAACACTGCAGATCTTTTTTGTATGTGTTTGTCAAAATGAATGATGGACAGGAACATCTGTTAACGGGAATAATGTATGCTATTAATTGCAAATGTTGCATAAAATTGCTGAAAAGGTGTGCAGAAGCATCAAGTTTGACTTATTTTGAAGCTGAAAATGGTTTGTTTTTGTATGCAGATACATCTTAATGTTGTAATTGTGCTCAGAGATGGTTTATTTCTCAACCAAAAAACAGGATGAATATGTCACTATATTTATTATTTAGTTTGAATATGGTTAACTTAATTCTTGATATAGCTTTACTTTTGTGGTTTTGCAGTGTGTCGGACTGGAAACACTTTAAATATGCATCTGGAGGCGTTTCAGTTTAAAACTAAGAAATTAGACAAAGTATTAAGTTCCTACAGTCATCTTTTACGACAAAAAAAGGATTATTGGAATATATTTGTGTAAGATGAGTTTTAAAAAAAAGTCATTTGTGTAAAAGTGGACCGTGATTGGCTCTGAAGTCAGTGCTATGTGGTCGCAAAGGGAAAGGAAGCAAAACACAGAAACTGTCAATAATAAAAGTGTATGTCTGTATATAGAGCCAGAGTTTGTTCAAAGTCAAGGAGGAAAACCACCTTATTCTGAATGAGGTTAAAGGCGGTCTGAGTTGACCCAGAAAAGTGATCGCAGCTGCACGACCCACAATGCCATTTGTTTAAGAAGCACCTTCCTTAAACAAGAGAGCAGCTGGATTCTAAAAGTCCTTGATTAGAAACCAATTCAAGTGTGTTCTCTTTAGCGGACACTCTTTTTTCAAAGACCAAAGTGTTCAAGCATCATCCATGTCAAGTGGCGGGACCGTGTCGCCCCGGCAACAGGAAGAAGCTATTTTGAGCCGTTGGGACACTGCCCCTTCTTACGGAGCCACAGCCTTATGGTGGGCTTTGTGAATGGCTTGGAAGTGGCACAAACTGGCATGTAGTTGCAGGGAGGTGTATCCTGCTGCTACAAACACACTTTCATCTCGGCCATTAACTGGTTATTTATGCACAAGCAAGCAGGGGAGAGAATAAACACTAACAAAAACTGACGTTGTAGAGCAGATATAAAGTAGTTGCCATGCAGTATGAAGATATGAAATAGTTTGTTGATTTGCCATCCTTACATGGTGAATGTAGGCTCATCTGCCCAGAGTTACAATCAAGCTGCAGGACTGTTGAAGTTGAGGACTTAAAAACCACAGTGTAAGAGAGAAATGGCCCCGTGGCCCTTCATGTTCCTAGATTTAAGTACCAATAATTAATACACTTATACCAACAGAAGAGAACTTGGCAGATCAATGAGGTTTCTCTTCTTTTTAAGGGCATAGATTAGCTAATATTACGACTTATTCAGAGAATAAAGCAACCGGTCGATAAGTCGATTGACAGAAAAAGAGTCCGGGACTATTTAAATAATTTATGTTGTGCATTTCCTTTTTAAAACAAATGCTGTTTTCAGCCTCTAAAATGTGGGGAGGTGTTGCTTTTATCTTATTTATGTCATGTTCAAGAATATCTTGAATTTTCTTTTGAATAACCAAGGATTTTTGGATTACATTTTTTTTACTTTGAGAAACAGAGATGATATTTTTTTTACAATTTACTCACATTTTAAAGTAATTCATCTATTAATTTATAAAGAAAAGTGGCAAATTCATCAAAAAGGAAATGAGTTGAAGCCCTATTTGTAGCTGAAAAGCTTCTGTCGATTGGTGATGTAGCACATTAGAATAGACATCCAGCCCCAAAGCAAAGGGTTTTCCTCCCCTTCCACTGGGAGGTTAGGGGAGACGTCCACCCAGAGAGCAGCCCTGAGGATTCGGCAGGGAGTCCATGTTTAGCTCAAGAACCCCTCAGCAGGACAGATGCACCATGGGATCGCGACCCGTTATCCTACGGCTGAACTTTGTCGTCATCTCTACATCTGATGTGCATCTTCTAAACACACAAACCTCTTCATCTGTTTTTCAAACTACAGACAATGTTCCTGATCATGTTTTAAGCTCCTGAGAAATCCTCTAACGCCTCATTAGAATGCCTCACGAGTCAAAGCTGTAATTGCGCACCCACATCAATTACACAGTAATGTCCCCCATTTCACTGTGTTTATTTCCCTGAGTCTGCAACCAGCCGTTCTTTCAGGCTCAATCGACAACAAAACACAGAAATCCCCACGGTATTTGTTTACAACGAGCCACAACCTCCCCTGAGGTGGCACAAGGTACAAAACAAGACACACGAGTCAGGCTCGACTTGACTGGCTGCCTAATGGCTGCAGCGGCTAGTCTGGAGCTCACTGTGTGAAACAAATGTGAAAGGACAACATGATTTCTGAAGGTCAATTTTCGGCTGCTGTGTCTGACTGTAAAAGTCGCAACAAACTTTTCTCCACATTGCACTGCCACTGCCTGCAGACGGGCCTTTGGTCAGGCAGTGCTGATGTGTTGGTGTTTAGATACAGGGCCCATGGACCGATCTGAGAACACACACTCATATTCACTCTCAAGATTCAGTCTCATCTGCCTGTGGCTCTCCTGCTTACATTTTGTTTCTTTCAGATTTTTTAAATTCCAAATACAGTTAATGTGGTCAACAAAATACAGTAAACTGAAATATGACAGGGTAGGGTTGCACACCACACTCCAACCACGGAAGTGGAAGTTACATGGGAAGCAACTTAAACCACTTTGCAACCAGAAAGCTCCAATTTGAAAGTACCAAAACAACAATATACTTTCCTTCTTTAAGGATATAGTGAACACCTTGCAATAAACGCATTGTACATGTTTGTTATCATTTTATATACACTTTACTGTTATGTTTACATTACACATGTTACTGTGTCCTCTTCGCTGCATTTTTTTCTTCTTAATATGTTTCTCATTTGCAATTTCCATAATTTGCACCTAATTCTGATTATCCTGATTGTGAATTCAAAGTACTTTGCACTTTGTACTTACGGGTGCCATCGAAGCGGGTGGCAATGGTGTCCAGAAAGGTGTTCTGAGGGGCCAGGAGGCCCTTCATCACTGGCATCTTGACCCAGACGTGGGACGGCCAAAAGCTGGCTGGCGGTCACACCATCCCAGAGGCACGACAGGGGGCTTCCAGGGGCTCTCAGCAGGTGCAGGACACTTCGAGGGTGACAGTTCGGCGCTGGTTGCAGGGTCACACATTTACAGTAAAAGCGACCCCCCCCCCCCCCCCCCCCACCACACCTTCCTCCAAGCGATGTCTCTCCCAAAGACAACAGTGCAGTCTGGGAGGACTAAAATAGCTCACTCCAACAATGCAGAGGGTCCAGGTGTGTGCAGCCTAGAAATGAACAGTAGCAATCACCAGCAGCTGCTCAGTCAGCAAAGAGAGATCAAGTCCAGATGACGCTGACATCCAGAGAGCTTCAGATCACAGCTGTTGCTTGTCGGCACTTTTCAAGAACCAAGGGCTCATTCCTGCAGGAACATGGTGGAAGTTATCCTTTAAGTCCACAGCTTCGCTCTTTAAGGAGGGGGGAACAAATCTGCAAGACAAAAATGACAGAACATTTGCTCCTACACCTCTGACACCCCACAGCTCAATGCCGTCAGGATGCTGTGCCACAGTAGTTGCATCTTCTCTCTCTCTATCTCTCTCTCTCTCTCTCTCTCTCTCTTTCTCTCTCTCTCTCTCTCTCTCTCTCTGGCTACCATCCACTCCTCTAATATCCCAGCCAATGAGATGATGGCATCCTCTGTGGGGACCTGTTTTCATCTGTGGTGGGGGGGATAGAGAGAGAGGAGAGAGGGAGAGAAGGAGTGAAAGCACGTTGAGGGAGGGGAGGGAAAGGAGAGAGGGAGGGAGGATGCTTTCGGAGCAGCTGACAACACCATTACACCCCAAGGTGCTACTATCAGCACATGGCTTTTGTGTGCATGTCTGCTAAAGAAGGAAAGATGGATTACCTGGATGTCGCTCAGTGCAGGCTATTGTGTTCACTTTGACGGGGTGCTATTGTGTTGATTCGTCTTGTCCGGCTCGAGGGGAATGGTGGTTTGTGTGTGTGTGTGTGTGTGTGTGTGTGTGTGTGTGTGTGTGTGTGTGTGTGTGTGTGTGTGTGTGTGTGTGTGTGTGTGTGTGTGTGTGTGTGTGTGTGTGTGGAGGGGACAGGATATATTCAGGTTCATTCTTGTACCTGCATATACACTTTGCTAAGTGACAGAGCTGCACGAGGAGTGAAGCCCAAATTATATCAATCTTCGAATAATGTTGTTTGTTTTTTGTCTCTGCTTGAGAGGGCTGGTCACTGTTGCCCTCACAGCCCTTACAGTATCCTCATGAAAGAATTAAGACTCTGGGATGAGAGCGGCTAAGAGCGGATTAACAGGATAAGCCCGGAGATGTTTTTCATGACGACTTGATACTAGACACACCAAAGTAAAGTCACAACTTAACTCACTTTTACAAAGCTCTGCCAACGAGGAAAACACCACGAGATAGTGAAGTAAAACAAATATTTATCATACTGTGTTATTATTAATAAATTGTCAACAGAAACCTCATTCGATTTTTTTAGTAATGAGGGGAAAGATGATCCCACTATTAAACTAATTGATTCAACCGTCATTAAATATTAATTATTCCAAAAGAAACCTGATAATTGGGGGACGTTTTAAAGTAGACGTGTCCTCTTCTTTGGATAAGTGAGTATGGTCCTTATGTTAAGTGAAAGCACATGTTGATGTCTGCAAGGTTTTCTTTTTGCAGGAATATTAGGCCAATAGGAAGTAGACTGATTTGTTCATTTTAAATTGGTCTATGGAAAGTTTTCAGTATGGACTGAGTCTTTCTGAAAAACGAGGTGTTTCTATTTTGGTCTCTGTGATTTATGTGAAGCCTGAGGATAGATCCAACTACGGCGCTCGGGTAGTATAGATTGTTCCAGAAGCTAGAATCCCTACCAAGAACTATATATCATTTGGAGTTTTTTATTTATTTATTTCAGCACCCTCACTCTTAAAGTTAGCATGACACGACTGTCTTAAGTGATGGTTTAGGAGGATATTAAATAACCTACATGTAACATGAGTTTGAAACTTGGATATTTTTAAGTCTCTCCATCTGCAAAAAAAACAAGACAATAAATAAGAATTACAATCTTCACATTATATCTCCTAGACCCTGCATCAACTGTAGCTTTATGCTAATTGTAAGCAACAATGTATGAGAAAATAAACTGAAATATAGATACACAAGTTTCAAAAGCAATCTGGGAAAAGTTGAGCAGAGTCAGCCGCTGTGTGGGCGATTCCTCTAGCCAGAAATGAAGTTTGTAATCTGTAGGGAGAAGAATGCGTTTGATCTTTATGGACCGTCCCGGCAGCACTTGCAGATCTCTGAGATGAGGTCAATGAAGTGGTGAACGGAAATTACCTCTCCGAAATCATTTCTGAAAAAGCAGCAACAACAACATGTAGGAGAAGATCATTTCCTGAGCTGATGATCACTAATATTCTTTCAGTCAGAAAATGTTGGAGAGAAAAGGTGATTAAAAATGCAGAATCCAGCTGGCAGCAAAGGTGAGCTGCATTTAGAGAATAGAGGAGAAAAAAAACAGTGAAAGTAAAAGGCCGGCCCTCAGACAGTAACAAAGTATTTTTCCCTTCGCGGATCCTATTCAAGCCCTGGCAGCCCGTCACTGCTATCTATTTTTAATGGCTTCTCATTGTCCTTTCCTCTTGTAGTTCATCCATCTCTGCTTGTCGCCAATAGAGAGGCTAATGCATTAAACATGCTCACTACCTACATTCTAATACGACCGAGTGACCCCACAGGCGGCCAAGTGAAATACTATCCCAAATACATTTCCCACAATCCTCAGCTCTGCCTGCACTGCTGGTGTTTCCCCACATTTAGTTGTTTGAGGTTAAATCTGACGAATATTCCTCTATTTCAAATACAAATGTGGGTAAATGATTTGCTTACATTTACAAAAAGAACTCCAACTGAAGATATATTTTAGATTAGCAGGAAAATCCCTATAATAATCCAGACTGTGGGATCAATAAGCTTTAGAGCTGGCATCATTCACTCAACACGTGAAATCCCTTCTCTAAATGAAATACATCTCCGTCCTCCAGTAGACCCATTGAGAAATCAGGTCTGTCATTCTCAAATCTCTGCTGTTTACATTGAATTAACTGGTGACTGAGCAGATGTGCTTAGGAGCTCTGTGTGTTTGTTTGTGTTTGTTTATGTATGTGCGTATGTGTGTGTAAATCCTCCAGGCACGAGGATGATAGACAACAATCTGTCATAAATAAACATAACATGCTGTAAACTGAAACTGTGCTTTATTAACTACAGTATGCTGTCATGATGTATTACGTTGGAACTACTGTACAGTCAGGCGCAACTATAATACAGCTTTTGTAAAATCAAACATTTCACAAAGTCTTTATTTATTTCTATATATCAATGTGATTTGAGAAGCATTATTTTAATGTAAGTTTCTTTTTAGTTGTATGGTGAAACTTGAAACAATAGTTACAAAAATACACCCTGCAATAGGTTAGCTTAGCTTAGCCAAAATACTGGAAACAGCTAGCATAGCACATACACGTACATTTACTTATTTTCATTTGACTTTGATTTGTCAAATCTCGGCTGAAATGAATGAAAATATAAACCCACAAGAGGGGCATCATTGACATGTTTGACATTTTAATCAAATAAATGATGAAGCTTGAAATAAACACTATTATAAGAATCTCTCATCGGCCTCTCTGTTTAAGATGGAGGCATTAACAGTTAAAGTTATCATAAAGAATTCACTGATTATGTTTGGACGGAGTTGTAGTGAACAGCATGAGTAACATCTAGTGCAGAAGTCTTACATACCATATGTACTACCCCCCCCCTAGTGGTGAAAACAAAGCCCTGACAATGGAAAGTATTGCGAGTAGAGAAAAGTCAGGTATGTGCAGAAACTGCCCACCCTGTGTTTGCTGCCTGCTGTCATGGGACAGTTTGCATTAAAATGAATGTTACTCTTAATTTGCTCATGATTTTTGAAAGGCTCACTGGAGCCAAAGAGAAACTGGGAGCTCACTCCAGGAGGCCAGCGCCAGGTTATCTTTATATGGTAGTTCAGAAGACAGAGCATGCTGAGATTCATTAACAGTTATGAACACATTTCACAAAGAAATAATGAAAAATTGTAAATCATTATTAACCAATCTACACTGAACAAAAATATAAACGCAACACTTTTGTTTTTGCTCCCATTTTTCATGAGATGAACTCAAAGATCTAAAACATTTTCTATATACACAAAATAACCATTTCTCTCAAATATTGTTCACAAATCTGAAAAAATCTGTGATAGTGAGCACTTCTCCTTTGCCGAGATAATCCATCCCACCTCACAGGTGTGGCATATCAAGATGCTGATTAGACAGCATGATTATTGCACAGGTGTGCCTTAGGCTGGCCACAATAAAAGGCCACTCTGAAACGTGCAGTTTTGCTTTATTGGGGGGGTCTGGGGGGGTCCGAAAACCAGTCAGGTTTACTACTTACTTACAAACACATCCAGTCTGTGACTTCAGTTGATCAGTAGGATAATAAAGGGACAACAAAGACACCCATGTACTGCTTTTGAGTCCATATTTACTAAATAAACCACAAAATGAAAATTATTAATAAATCCAATAATACTTTTAGTCACTCACTTTGATTTGTCACTTGGGATCACAGCCTAAACATCCAAACAGATGGTTTATAGGCAACAGGGTTCAGGATGTTTTTCTCCCTTGCATTTCAGCCCTTCTCCATTTTTACTGCATCAGTTTTCTTCACAGGTGAGTGCACTTAAGGGACAATGTGGATGTGTCGGTGCCGCAACATTCAATAACACCAGATGGCAGAAATTCAAAGGCTTGTATTGAGGAGAATTTACAATCTGTTATTTTACTTTTTCTTTAGTATTCCTGACAAACATTAGAACATGTAGGTAGAACACTTTTCTATAAACAAACTTGTACCCTTGTAATGATAAGGCAATAGTAAGATATACATTTATGTCATATTAATAGATGAAGACGAGGTCCTTAAACATTTAATTCAACAAAACTTACAGTTGGCGTTATTTATAATTATAGAAATATTCAAGAAATAATGAGAAGTTGATCAAATATCCCATTTCATTTGGTCAGCGCTCACCACAGTCAGAGTCCACTGTTTTGTCTCTCCCTTAAAAGAACAGGAGCTTTCAGGAAACGGTTTTTCCCAGGAGGAAGTCTGCGTATTCTTTCCTGCGCAGCACTCGGTGCATTTTGAAGGTGTTTGGTGAGGTGTTGGAGTACGCCATCATGTGCTCACGGAGTTCCTTGAACGCACCCTGCGCCACCAGCTGCACCCTCATTGATCCGATGCTGCCTTTGCTACGGAAAGACCTGTAGACAGCAGAGTCCTGCTGGAGACAGATGTCCAACTGGAGGGAAGGAGAAGGAACGGCAAAAGAGTTAGGATCTATTTCATGAGAAAGAAAAAAACATGCTTTTTGCCAGATTTGCCTCACCCTGTATCTTTGCTCCTCTGAGAGGTTTCTCACACCTTTCAGCTCTACAAACACCTGGTAATGAGGATCTGAGCCTCCTATTGAATCTCCTACAACACAACAGAGAAGAATCGCATTCATTTTAATGCAAACTGAACATGAAAAAGTCCCCAAACTATTAGCAGATCCCAAATTCTGCTGTGGCTTTGGGGTGAAGGTGAGGCGTCTTACCCATGATGCCGCTCTCAGCGCAGCAGTAGTCGACCAGCTGAGCTCCAGGCCACAGAGCAACAGCTTTCTTCAGAGCATCAAGGAACAACGCCTCGGACACTTTCTCCCCTCGAACGCTCAACATCTGACCCCGTCTGACAGAAGATGGAGGGAAGCAAGGAGGAAATACTTGATTGGGTTGTATATTTGAACACATGAGCAAACCATCAAACAGGAAGACATGCAGCACGAGATGATACAAGAAAACTAATATGCACAGGAACAATACCTGTATTGAAACTCAACAATGGGACACTGGTTGTGGAATCCAACTACTTTCACAATGTCTCCAACACGATATCTGAAACAAAGCAGGCACAAATCGGGTGTCATTTATGCAACTGTCAAATGAGACGAATGCTGGTTGTGGTTCTGACCAAATGAAATTGGATGTCAAATTGTCTGTAAGCACGCATCTTGATATGACATAGCATTATTCATCTTTCTTGATAGAGTGCAGTCAAGTGAAACCATATCACAATAGCAATGGCAAGAAGCAATTACTGAATATATTTCTTTCTCACCATAACTTGTGCAAATAAGTGCATTAAAATATACCTAGAATCGGTAAAATAGGGATTTACTTCCCCAAAAATGATATAAACATATAATTTTCCATGGACAACATGATTTGATCCATCGTTTGATCCATTTCTGCTTGTAAGTTAAACCCTGACCTGAAGAGTCCTGAAGCGTTGGTGATGATGAGCTCGTAGTTTTGTCCCTCCGTCACCTCCTCCATCAGCAGGGTGTGAGGCGCCTCCTCCTCCAGGCCGCTCTCTGGCAGGAACTCGCAGAACATGGAGCGAGGACACAGCAGATAGCGTCTGTTTGGCTCCTGGGGCCACAGGTTCACCCCTATTAGTCCTGCAGGGGCCCATATATAACATTAATGCTAATACTAGTAGCAAGTTTCATACTGAATATATCAGGACTTTTGGCCACCAGAACTTTTAGAGCAGATGTTTCATCTAACTCACTTTAAGAATTCAATCTTATTTTATATCATCCTTTTTATTTCATGTAAGGAAATTCTAAATACTAATTTCAACATTGCTTATCAGTTTTAATCAGCTAGTTAGCAACAAATGCCACTTTTTTTCATCTTGCCAAACCAAACAACTTAATAAACCCTATTTATCTGATTTGAAACCCACACAAAATAATCAAAAATAACAAAGACTTCCTGTAATACCTCCCCAGGTTCCTACCTTCAGTAGCAGCGTAGAAAGGCGAATAGAAAGGAACTCCCTGGCAGTAGGTCTCCCTCAACATTTCCCCATAAATCTGATTGGAGCCTGAGTCCACTGCCAGCACCAGGTGGAGGTGAGGCCACAACCGCTTGGCGATGCCACGAAAGCCGTCCTGGAAGAGGGCCCGGAGCTGGGCGGCCCTCTCTGGGTCCGGCTTCATCAGAGCCTCCAGACTGGACCTCACTGCGGGCTCCAGAGCCAGAGCGCTGCTGACCTTCCCTCGCTCGATGTCCTCCACGAGCTCCTGCCAGCGGTCCTTTTGGGACGCACAGGAGATGGGATAGAAATTACTTTTTTAATCCTTTCGCCATCAGAGAAATTACCTGAGCTTTTCTTTGGGTCAGTGGGAGCCTGACACCTGATTCATGATTTCTTCCCACTTAACTAGAGAATGTCCCGGTGGGACTCGGTCCAGGCATGCATGAAGGATACAGCACTAAATGACTTTTCTCCAAATACAAAAAAATAGAGTGCTGCTTTTGGATGATGTAATATTTTTTTCGAAGCTTATTTTCGCTCACATTTCCCATATGTTTCTACTTTTTAATGACTCGTAAAATGACATTATGATAATAAAAAAAACAACAGTAAAAGTGTAGGAAGGGTGTAGCATTGGCCATGGGAGAACCTATTACCTGTAGGAGTTAAACTTAACCACAGGGTGGATTCACAAATAATGTTCTGCTTGCTTTATCATTGCGAGATTATTTTAGCTGCACTCATGTGGTATACATTTAATCCAAACAATTAGTGGACTCATAACACATGTTCCTTTCATTCCAGTCCTTATAATAAAGACGGTGCTGTACCTGTAAAGCGCTGAAGGCGTAGAAGACTGTGGAAGCAAAGTTGGACTCGAGTGTTCCCACACTGGGATCTTTGAGAGCAAACAGGAGATGCAGGTAGAGGGTGTCCTTCTCACTGGGAACCTGGAAGGAAGGAGAGTACAATCCCTTAGAAACTGTTTAAAATGAAAAAAATAAATAAATAAATGCACTTAATAAAAATAACACGTAAATCCTACTTGACAAGATAGTGAAGTGAGATTCATGCTGATCCTCTTGTAAAATGTACCTCAAATGCAGGTGCTGGGGTAGTGTAGAGGTTGAGCATGTGGCGGGAAGAGGCTGGTGTGGAGGAGTTTGGTCCGATGGGAATACCAGCTTCAGACTCCCGAAAGGTAGGGGAGTAGAAGAACTTGGTGGTGCGTTGGAGGCTGTCGGTCGCAGGAAATGCTCTTGCCATGGCATCCAAACACACAGCAACTCCCTGACAGAAAAGAAGAAGGCATTGTTTTGTTTTACATGCACGACAACATATCATAAGCTACAGCTGGGCCGACACATCATCATCATCATCATCATCAAGCTCCACCTGCAGGAAGAACTCAGAGTTGGTGTCCTTGGTGCTGAGCAGCATGGCGCTGGCTCCTGATGTCCCGGAGGTCATGGCCAGAATCAGCGGCTTGTCAGCAATGATCAGCCTCTCCTCTCCCGCTGCAATGCGTCTGATCAGCTCACGGTAGTGCTCGTATGTGGTGATGGGGTGGCGCGACCGGAAGCCATCAATATCTAGAACATAAGTTTTATAAGAAGAAACACAGTTTTGAATATTGCCATTTACTACTGCACATACATTTGAAGATTTTCTTTCTGGTATTGAACAGCTACAATATACAATACAATATTATACAGGCTGTTTTTTTAGATTCCTTTTGACCTTTTAAAAAGCTGGAGAAGTAGCTTGCATTACTCATCCTTCATGGTGAGAAATGACTAAGGATAAACTGCACATGTCATTTTATTTTTCTGATCAAAAATCTAAATGTCATTTAGAAGTGGAAAGCAAAATATATGCATACAAATGAGACAATGGTCTGTACTGATTGTATGTACAAAGAGAATGTTATATTAATATTAATCAAATGATCAAAAGGTTTCAGTGTGTAAAAGTGTCAAAAATATGTTAAGGGAGGTGAAGTTGTGCTTTACAATCTTGCTGTGCAGCCTGACCATAGCCATATACACAAAACATAATGTTACATCAGAGCCACTCAGAGGACAAATCAGAGTCAGAGGAGGTAAAACACAAATAGTTGTCACAAAATACTTACATGTGCTTATATAAATAAAACACAATGTCACATCTGTTCATTAACACTATCGTAATCATTTCATACCTTTAATAGAGCTGAAGTCATACTGTTTTCCATAACTTGTGTTTTCGTTTTTGCGCAGGCGCTGAAGCAGGGTCTCCTCCTGCACTCGCTTCACATTCAGAGTGTCCGCTTCCAGTGTCTTTCTCTGCCTTCTGCCCAGCCAGCCCACTCCCTTCACCGCCAGATACTGACTCAGCAGACTGCTCCATGACCGTTTCCCACCCTTCATCTTGGAGCTGACGTCCCTCCAAAGGAGCGCCATGCCGGCCAGAGAGCATACACCGAGGGCGGTGGGCAGCGGAGGCGGCATGACTGTGGAGAGGAGCCGGTGTTACACAAGAAACATAACCGGTAGAAGAGCCAGGAGGGGGCGCTGTGAGCCAACATTACACATCATATTACATCATTAACTTCTAATCATTTGAAAAGTGTATATCATTTGAACGGTTTGGCCGTTACTTTTAATTTAATTCTAACGTTACCACGTAGGCCTATTCATATTTAACTTCCAAGCACGCACTTTCATTAACATGTGGTTTTACTGCCTGTTTTTTATGTGGATAAGAGAATCATTTCTATATTTACAACTAAGTTAAGCTACTCTAAATAGCAACAGTTACTCTTTGGCAACAGCAGAAGTACAGTACTAAAATGGATTTCCACTACAGTTTAAAGGCCTCTCCATCGTTTTAGACATCAGCTTTATCAAATTGAAACCACTTACCTTGGTTGTGTCCAATGATAGCGCATACAAGACATACAATAGCAAGGAGAACCCAAGGGATATACATCTCAAGCAGACAATCTGACCTGTGGTTTTAAATGTTCACATGAATAATAACGTTTAATCCTCCTTTATGTGAAAACAGAAATACTTTTGCTTCGCAGTAGTTTCAACTGCTTCCGTGTTTGGGTCGCAGCCTGTCGCTCTGATTGGCTGACTGCAGTGTGACGTATGCATGTCTAATTTACACAAATACGCACTGTATACTATACACTGACATACAATCACATTAAATCTATCTATGTTGAAGAGAAGCAAAGACTGACATAACTTGAATGTATCATTTTATTTTCCTCATATTCTTACATACTCAAGACCTCAATGCATGAGTACTTTTACTTGAATTGCTAACAACAACATCATGTGAGCATGCAGTAATATTAGTAGTCTTGTTCTCAGCTTGCAATGAACTCCTCTTGCCTCTGGCAGTATATTAGTCCACAGAAACCCCTTCATCGGTTCTCCTCCTCAGAACCTGCATTGACATGAGAGGAAACACTGACATTATTGATGTTGGGTTTTGCTTGAAATTTGTAACCAGAAAGACCAGCTCACCTGTTTCATTTCCATGGCAACAGCTGATAATGAAAGAGCACAGCAACATTATGTAGTTCACATTCATTGATACATGATAAATACATTTCTTTTTGCATTTTTTGGACAAACCTGTTACCTGTCCAATAAGAAGAGGGGAAAATCAGAGGTTCATCGACTGACAGCTCAGCCGTCCACAACACCTCATCGACAAATATCTCCTCTGGTTCGTCCACACACAGCTCAAACTCTGCCAACATGAACACAGAAGATCAATGTATCCTCATTATTCACAGCCAAGAAAATACACGACAAATATAGAAGTAAAAACAATATTAATTGAAACATTCTCCTTTAATAATTTAACTATGCGATATTCATATCACTCATGGCATTATTACTGTATTTAACTGCACATCAGACCACACAGGGCTGCAGTGTGTCAGAATAATTTTTCCTCTCAGCTGACCTCTGACTTGTTCTTCCTCACACTCCTCCTCTTTGGACCAGGCTGTGGTTGTTTGGATTGCCACACTGCAGTCGGACATGGATGATGAGAGGCTGTTGGTCTGGAGTCTTTGTGCTAAACGTGTTGTGTCACAGATGTAGGCCTCTTTGTACAAGTGACTTGCTGCAGAGAGACAGAGAAAAAGAAAGAGACACCTTTGGATTGTCATCAGCTGAAAAACTGATTTTTTAAGTCCCATAATATATGTGTTATGATATTGTTTTTAATTGCAAAGACTTAAACTACAGTATGGTTAAAAAGGATATTTAGATAACCCTTTATACTAAGGTCCTTGTAAACAGCGATAGTTAATATAGTCAATAATACATTTGTAACATTATTATTGCCTTCCTCTTAAGAATATGTGTGTGTTTTTGTTCTAAACTAATATTTAATTCTTTATTCACATGTTATCAATCTTGATGGCAAATGTTAAGGTTCCCTTTAACCAACTCTCACTGCAAGGACCTTAATATACCAACATTTATTAAATTGTGAATGGATTGAAGTGAAATAATGATTTTTTTCTTCAGATTTCTGACCCTGCATGTCCTCCAGCTGTTTGATGCAGCAGACTGCAGCTCTGGTGTTGATGTGGAGCCGGTGGCTGTCTCTGAGGTGTGTCAGGATGTGTTTGGAGTGGCAGGCTGAAGCCGTGTAAAACACCAGCTGAGGGAGGCACAGAGAGCCCACTGCAGAGATCTCAAACCTGCTACCCTGAGAACAGAGAGGTACAGAACCATCCATGCAACATGCACGTCTATATCAATACGTGTGTGTGTGTGTGTGTGTGTGTGTGTGTGTGTGTGTGTGTGTGTGTGTGTGTGTGTGTGTGTGTGTGTGTGTGTGTGTGTGTGTGTGTGTGTGTGTGTGTGTGTGTGTGTGTGTGTGTGTGTGTGTGTGTGTGTGTGTGTGTGTGTGTGTGTGTGTGTGTGTGTGTGTGTGTGTGTGTGTGTCTTTAGAACCGACCTGGAAAGTAAGGCGGTCAACGTGGGTCCAGGTCAAATCATACAACAGGCACAGCTTCCCTTCCACCTCCTGAATAAAAGCATTCAATGTTAATACATGCAAAGGCAGCAGTACATTCATTAAGAAACTTCCAGAAGGTTTCTTCAAAGTCAAAAACCTTAAAGAATTCTAGTTAAAAAAAACTCCCAACACAAAGCCACCTGATAGATATGCACTCCTTTCGATGCAACACCAAGAAGGATTAAACTTCTCAGCTCCTTTTTCTCCTGCACATGAACAAAGTCAGACAAAGAAGCGGAGTTACTTTAAACAAATAGATAATGATCTCATAAAGCCGGACAGAATATGTTAAGGGGAGACACTACAGGTGTAAAGTAATAGTTATTTATTAAAAGAAATCAGAATGAAACTTCCCAGTTGATATCTTAAATTGAGACAATTATTGTTTTATATTAAAAGTTCAAATGTCAATTTGCAAATAAGGCTATATCTTATTAAATATTTGCTAATACAAACAGTTCTGAGATACAAATCTGAATAAAGCAAGGTTCAAAATGTTTTGTTTTGTTGAAATATTAGGGTCAAAAGAAGAATTTTGGATATCTCTTTGTATCATGTTCCTAAATCAGAACATTTTATCAACAGACAAAACAAAAAAATTTCCATTTGGGGAATAACATATGACACTTGAAACATTTCCGACCTGTCTCATCCTGTAGAAGGTGACTGCTCCATCCTGCAGGTACCCGGCCTCTTTTATAAACTGCAGGATGGCTTGGCCTTGTGTCACACCTCTCAGCTCAGCGTGTAACCCCGGGCAGTGCTGGAGCAGGAAGTCCCGCCCACGACGCTTTATTAGCTGAGGACATATATGTTGTTACACACACCCACACAAAATAAAACAGCACATAATGGTCACACTTCTTTTTACCCATGAGGGAAAGTAATCCTCAGGAAGAAAGTAAAGTCTGTGTTTTCTGTTCTCCTCTTCATCCTCCTCCTCTTCCCTCTCCTCCAGATCTCCGACCTCAGCCTGCAGTGCAGACGCTGCCAGCTGGAAGAACACAGCTTCCTGGTGGCGGCTCTTTGAAAGCAGCACCTTTTGCCTCAGCTCAGCGTAGTACAGCTGCTGCACCTTGCTGCTCCTGAAACAACCAAATAGGACATCAACTTAAAACAAGAACAACATTCATGGTGTTAAAATGTGGGTATAAGAATAAGATGCAAATGGGAGATCAGCTTACATTATCAGCAGCCCACTCTCTACATAATACTGCACCCTCAGAAACAAGATGAATGGGACCTGAAAAAGTTAAATAAAGAGAAATATTGCTCACTTTAAATCAAGCATAAACCCTCTACTATCTAGAATATTCAAGGTTCAAGGCTAGACTATTCTAGACAGTCATGGTCATATTTGAAGAAACAAAAAGAAACATGTTACACAGACCCAGTGGTGGACTGGATAGTAACAAAGTACATTTACTCAAGTACTGTACTTAAGTATTTTTTTGAGGTATTACCTGAGTATTGTCAGTTTATGCTACTTTATACTTCTACTCCACTACATTTTATTTGACAACTTTGAGTTACTTTTTAGGTTATATTATTAGCTAATACACAATCTAAAGATCAATGATTAAATACACTTTGACATACTGTTTATTTATAGGTAAAAATATCAAGTAGCAGTATATACAATTATTCAAATTAGCTGTACATTTACCAGTTGTGATAAAAACACATGAATAATCTTAATAGATACGATTCTGAGTACTTCCTTACAGAGCCCCTCCTCCAACACACATGAACGCGCACAAGACCAATGAGGGCCCGAGATAAGTTTGTGCACGAGATGGAAGGCTGACAGGCGGGTAGGCCATCCAGTTATTTTAGCCGGGCCGGCTCAGATGATTGGTCGTGCTTTTTACAGCACCACCTTTCACAGAGGAAATGTATTTATGTATTTATTGTCAAAGCATTAATGTATTCATTGCTATCGGGATGTTAAGAGCATTCCATGGAATATAACAAAAGGTGTTTCTGAAGTGAATTGCCTATCCTACAGTTAAGTACGATTTGGAATGCAGGACTTTTACTTAGTAACACATTACTTTTAAAATGCGGTATTGCTACTTTTAATTAACAAATCTGAGAACTTCTTCTACCACTGCACAGACATTATGCACATTCAGTTTTAAGATAAAACATATACAATACTTGGACAAAGAGTAGTTTGCACAGAACATCTGGATTAAAGTCAATAAATGATAGAGTTCACTGAGGCACACTGTAAGTACATCTATAGAAAGAGTTTTAACTCACCATTAAGGATCCTCTCTTCCATGTTTTGCCAAAGTATTTGCTAACCTTTTGCTCCAAATCAACAAAGAGGTATTCATTATCTGAAGGAAAAAGACACCTATTAAATTAACATTAAGAAAACACTTCTTTGAATCATTGATGGATCAACTTATCTTAACTTCATGGGCTCCTGTGAGTTTTTTAATTTAAGAGCAGCCTCCCTACATTCAGGCATCCCTCAGTAAATGAATTCAAAACATTTTCTTAAGCACTCCCACACAGACGCTGACCTTTGAGAACAGCCAGACCAAGGACCTGGAGCTCACTGACGCCCAGCTGCTTCAACACTCTGTTCAACACCTCCTGGCCTCTGGCTCTCACCTGGAAATAAACACAACACAACACAAATTAAAAACTCACGATTTTATACAGTAAGGTTGGGTTTCTATTTGGCAATTTGTTGGCATGAATATGGAATTTCGCTTATAAGATTTACAGCAAAACAATTATTTAAAGTAATAGACAACAAAAGTAGAATTTCTAAATTTCTTTAAAAAAAACAGATACAAAGTTGTGACGCTAGTGCACTTTTGTGATCTTTTTCTTTTATTCTTTTGTTGCTTATATTCGATCGTAGCATCAATTATACATTTGACCCTTTTTCAGTATTTGTGTCTACTATTGTGTTTGAATTTTTTCACCATTGTTTATTAAATCGTATTCTTTATCTCTGAACAATAGTCCCTGTCTGGTTTATAGATTTTCCCTTTGCTCAAAAAATGAATGTCAGAATTACCATCAAGTAAAAAAAAAAAGGTTCCAAATTATGATTACAAGATCACATATCATATTTAAAACAAGCACACACTTTAACTGACAGCTCTTCAAGTCCACTCACATAATGAGGTCCATACATCCATTTAAATTCTAACTGATGCATTAAAAGAAATACATACACATAAAGAAGACATACAAAATAACTTTTAAGCACTCACCCTGACATTACAGTCCAGGCGCTGCTTGTTAGGAAGAAGGATGGACACTTGGCGTTTCTGAGACGTCCTCATGGTGACTAAAGCTTCAGATGGTCTGAAGCCTCCATATATATCTTCCTCCTGTCCTCCCACATGTCTTCCTCCCTAACCTCACATGTAATGACTTTGCACAAAAAAGCACCAAATCCTCACTTTGCACATTCAATTATCACAGATTCTTCTTGTAGAGATGTGTAGCATTTGAGCTTCATCCATTTATACAACATTCTTGCAAAACTGTTTCTTATCAAAAAGGCAGAATAATTCAAAGAGGCTACAGGAAAACGAGAATGTGTGAGGTAAAAGCTGAGTACCTTGTAAGTGTCTTGTACTTAGATAAAAGTAGAATGTCAGATTCTATGAATACTCTGTTACAAGTAAATGTCCTGCATTGAAAATGTTACTCAAGTAAAAGTACAAAAGTATTAGCATCCAAATATACTTAAAGTACCAAAAGTTAGAGTACTCTGCAGACTATGTTTTGATTATAATGATTGATTATATGTTATCAAAGCTGGTAAAGATGCAGTTATTTTTAAATCACTTTGTATACTGCAGGGTAACTGGTGAATTTACTCCAGGTGTAACTAAAGTCTTATTTAAGTGATGATTATATTTAACATAATTTATCCAAATCGGCAAAGTAACTAAAGGTATTTAATACATTTACCTCTGAATTGTAGTGGAGTAAAAGTACAAAGTAGCATCAAATGAAAATACTCAAGTAAAGTACAAGTATTTCAATTAAGTAAAGTACTTATTTACATAGTACTTAACATGACAAACTGTCCAAATTGAGAGATGATAGGAAAAACTCAACATATGGAGGAAAGAAAAACATAAACCTAGACAGGTAACATGTCTGTTAAATCATGATGTCCACTTGCTGTCCCTCCCCCTTACAAAAATCAATACATACATAAAAAGACAGACAACCAACCATTGTTAATCTATGATTAATTTATTTAAAAACAAAACCTAATAATGCCAATTGTGCTTGCTCTGAGAAAGCAAGAAAGTGACACTTTGTAGCTGGTGATTCTTCTTAGTAACTACAAGTTCTCTGCTCGTGTTATCGTTTTTCTTAATTTACAATCTACAGTGTTCTTTTGGATTCCCACACACAAATCTAAGTTAACATGCACAAAAACAGAACAAAAAAACACAACCAAAGAAAACTACAGTGCTTTAAAAAGGCACCTGCTCCCCAGACACAGGCATTTTCTTTAATCCTACAGTTACATAGTTGCAGAGGGATGTTGTTAATGCAGCTTCAGTAGCAACGAGTCTCAACAATAACCCCCCCGTGAGCAGTTCATAAAAATCATGTTCGTACCGACTCCAGTGAGGACTTCACCACATCACATTGACCTTTTTCAGGGGGACAGATGAGATACATTCAAGAGGTAACAAATTGAACTTCATCTTCTAAACAAACAACTATCTTTCTCTGAAACATAATTCACACACTAGGCTGTAAAATACAATTCTCAGGTTAAGTAGAGTTCACATTGAAATGTCGATGATTAAAGGCGACCAGAGGAAACATGCAGTACAGCAGGTAGAGTGGTTTCATCTTGGCGGCAGGGGGGGGGGGGGGGGGATCCCTCGGCGCGGGGGACTTTTAAACAGATTGTGGGCTCAGAAATGCTTTGAATGTCAAATCTCTCCGATTGTTTTTCTATTAACATAACATACTTTTTCTTTTCTTTCACATGCTACGGGTGGCGGTCAACAATCCTTCATAGGTTTCCATTTCAGGGATATTTCGTACATAGATTTGAAAAACTGGACAAAAATGCAGGTTTATAATACTAAATAAAGCAATACGTTGACAGAAACACATTAAAGTTAATTGTAACAAGCAGTGTTGTTTATCACTGTCAACAAATCTTTCCGTATAAATATTCACTTAAATATCACATACCCGACTCCCATTCTTTTTTATTGCCCCGACGATGAAGAATGTCAATTTCTAACATTCACAATGTCTTCACATTATCAATCTGACAAAGAAATGTAGTAGTCCAATAAATTCATCAAACTTACTCTGCCCTTTCCACACACACTCCTCCTTTTTCAGTTTTGTTCACTCACACACCACTATTAACAACATAGATGTACGTTTATGTTCAAAACAAAATGCCTTCAGATAAAGAATTACACATGTCAGACGAGAACTAAATACCGAGTGCTGTTGATCCTACAGTACAAGTTAAAAACATGTTCGGCTGCTCAGAGAGGTTTCACTTTCAGGTTTTTTATCTTTTTTAGAGTTATTTTTCACAAACTGACTGACTCCATTTATTTTGACATGTCCGAAAAAAAGAAATGAAATTATATTGATCTCCTTGGTGTACCATTAAACCACTACAAAGTTAAAATAGATTAGCCTGACAGTTATGGAAAATGATTTCATTTTCAGTATTCTGAATTTCAAAGTAAACAAAGGATAAAGACGTCCTCTACATCCTAGAACAGAGACACTGTCTTCAAGAGACCTTTCGTATGAAGGGACTACACACTGGATATGTACCACTTATTTGTACCTCACTGTGTAGTTCCTTTGTTTTGCGAATGCCCAACGAGTCAGTAGAATTGCTCTCAGCAGTGATGCTTTAACAGACTTCATACAATGTGTTTATAATACAGGGGGGAAAAAATGGTGGTTATCCCAAATCTCTGCTTTCCCTGAAAGACATGACCGAAGAGTTTCTGAGCTCATAGCATTTGAAAATAAACGGGATGTGATGGCTGGTATGATGTTTTTTTTAAGTGCTGTGCTATGTAAAATTCATTGACACGTGAACAAAGTGTTACAAAAACACATAGATCACTTCTCATCAAACCCCATGAAGATAAGTGGAACTGAAAGCACTTAGATATTAGTGGTTTGAATGCACTTAACTGTAGATGTTTGTGATTTTAGCTGCACCGGACTTATGACTTATAAGTAGATATTAATGCACAGCTTTTCTGATTTGCTGCCTATATTTTTAAACCAGTATTAAAAACGGACCTAAGCCGTCTATAAGGAGGATTAGTATTGGACATTTAGTGTTGCAAATCAAAACGTGTACGCATTTTGCAGGGACGAATCTATCTAATGTTCCTATATTATTTAATTGACACCGGAGTGCGTCTTTATAAATGCACTGCGAACAAGAACCATTGTTCCCGTGGCATATGTACAGAGATTTGTTTTCAAAATTAGCCTTTCGTCAGATTGAATTTAGACCAGTTGTTTCGGTATGATAATAGAGTGCACTGAAATGAAAACAGCAGTCTTACAAACAAGCATAGTTTACGTGAAAATGCCTTTGTTGTTGGTTATGTTCACCAATATTTTCTATGCATATTGTCTTGTTCACTTGAATAGATGAAAGGCAGCTTGCTTTGTTCGGATTGCTGTAAAACTCTTATTTTCTAACCTGCTTAAGTATATTTTGTGATAGTTTAAAATGTTGATCATTTTAAAACCTCATGACTTCACTGGTAAAGTTCACAAAGAGAGGATGATCCCTCTTCGAAGAACAATACATGTTGTTTTATCAGCTGCACAGTTCTAAGTCTTAGACTGGAACAAAAAGGGAAGACTGGCTTTAAGTCTCTTCCGGCTAACAGCTAACAGTTAGCGGCTGTTACGTGAAGGCACTTCCTGGTAAAGCTTTCCACAGAGTAGCACCTGGGATTGTTTAGAAGTAACCAGTAGAAGCCCTTTATTGGAAGGAGCCTGGGCTGATAGGTGTGTCGGTCACAGCAGGGTGAAACCCAAGATGTACTGCAGTAGTTTGTTCCGATTGGCCTGAGGTAGAAAGGTGCTGCTCAGCTCCAGAGTCGTCACCTGGTTCTCTTTTCTCTGCTTAAGGACCTGCAGGAGAGACGAGAAAGGCATGAAATCTACTTCCTTAACACTTTCTATAACTACAGACAACACATCATGTCATTATAAACTTGAACTATTTAATAAACACACTCTTACCCCAAGCTCTTTGAATGTCCTCACTGTGTTCTTAACCAGGTAATGAGTCGCACTTTCACCTGGAAGAAAGGAGATCAAACATACATAAACAAAGGCTGCACATTCAATTATACCTTTTCAAATGTTCTTTAATTCATGGTTATTTAAGAAGTAGTCTTTGCTATGATATATATATTTCATAAATTGGATTGTTTCATTTCAAATATGAAAAGATATTTGGTGTACATGGCTGATTGTGTAGATGGAAAACTAGATCGTGTTGAATATCAGGTATTTTTGCAGAGATTATTTGTGACCTGCTCTATCGAAATCAGTCGCATTGACCCAAAGACACATTTTTGAGTTGTATACACTGCTGGAAAGAGGAGATTCCTAGCTTTCTAATGATATCAGGATTGTTGTTGTACTCCAAATATTAAGCAAAATATGTCACATTATATAATGAATGTCACGAGTCATCATTTTGAGAAAAAGGCCTTCAAAGTTTCCCGTTCTCTGGAATCCATCGATCTGATTGATTATTGGTAGATTAAATGATCAAAGTAGTACGGAGGGAAAATATTTTCGTTTGGATTACTGGTCTGGGGGAAGCTCGCGAGTGTGTGTTTATGTACGTGTGTGTTTGTGTATTTTTGCGTTTGTGTGTATTGTGTTTGTTTCCCGGGGAAAACCCTCACGAGAAACACCGGCTGTTGTTATGCCTGCTGTGACGTTAAGTTGCTCCGTTCTCCGATTGTAATATTCCGCTTCAAGCTTCAAAGTTGTATTTATCATCTGAATTTGCCGAAACAAGTTTAATATTCTGAAAGCCAAGACTTTGTTCATTTGAAATCAGATGGAAACAAACTGTAAAGGACCCTGCCGTGTTATCTATGATTACTATACGCCTTAGATTCATAATGTCAGCCGGAGGGAGGGGAAGCGGCGCTGCAGATCAGCAGAGTGGCGAGTGAGAGCTGTCATCTTCCCTTTACAAGCTTCAAACATGTATTTATCGTGTGATTTTGGAAATAAAAGTTTCATATTCTGAAAGCCAAGACTTTGTTTATTTAAAATCAAACAAAACACCCGAACCCCGGAAAACTTTTTTTTCCCTCACAAATTTATTTTGAAATGAGCCGTTGCGACTTCCGACTGATTTCGATAGAGCGGGTCACATATACAAATTCAAGGATATCCTTAACCTATCAATAAACTCTTAAAGTAAAACATTTTCTTAACTTAAAGCCTGTGTAAGATCCCAGATCAAATGAAAAAATAAAAGAGACTTGTTTTTCTTTCATGTAAGCTAAACCTGGATGATGAAAAGTGGACAGTATGGAGGTAGACAGTGCAGTTTTACCATAAGCAGCCACTCCTCTCTCTGTGCGTGTGAGCAGGTATCTGAAGAGCCGCTGGGTGTAGTCGGACTCGGCCATGGGCTGACTCAGACTGTGGACAAAGATGGCGGCGCCGCTGTAGGCCTCCAGCACGGGGCTGACGAGTCGCTGTAGGAAGACGAAGAACTCCTGATGCTCTGCGGAAACGCTCACCTGATTGACAAAAAAAAACACATGGAGGGGGAAAGACAACTTAAAAAGTGTTGGTGCAAGGCTAAAGGTTATGTTGGTTTAATCATAAAATAGATCACGTTTATGATGTTATTTAAACAGACCTTTAGATAGCGATCTCTCTGCTCCTCTCCAAAGTCACTGTCCTCATCCTCCTCGTCACTTCTCCAGGAAAGGGGCTCTGGGAACTTTTTGGGCCAAGGTTCCTCTGTGGGGCTAGGACTCAGTTCCTCCTGGTCCTCCTGTCACACAACAACAAATGCATTTGATCGAGTTGGCCAACAGCCATTCATTAGATGTTCCCCATGATACTTCTAGCACAAGTCACAGCTTTCACTTTTAGTTTTGTCCACAAGCAGTGAGGTTTGTATCTGTAAACTGACCTCTGCTACGTAGAGAACTCCATATTGAATGAGCCGCGCTACTGCGTCATGGAAAACCTGGTAAATAGTCTGACATGGCTGTAGGAGAAGGGAGGAAAAGGAAAAACACTTAAAAAAATCAGTTTGAATCCATAACAAACAGGGACATCGAGAGGCAATTCAAACGTTTATTGGTGTTTAATGCAACTTTTAGAGAAGTGCAGGACTTACTGGTGCCAGTGTCACTTCATTGACAAGGAAGTGAGAGAGCCCGGCGGCCTTTCGGATGAGTCTCTCCTGACTGAGGGGGAGGCTGCTGAGACACTCGGGGGGGTGGTCGGACTCTGATTCAGCCACCAGCTCTCGCTGCAGGGACAGGATGCTGCAGGCTGGAGACACGTCAGGAACACATGTATTGGTTAGTCAAGAACTTTTTGTAGGTTAAGTTTAAAGTATTTTTGTTATATTATAATAATTATTATTGTAATTATTTGTATTATTAATTGTATCATTTAACAATTTGATTCATGATGTATTTGAAATGTGTGTATCTTGTTTTTTTAATATATCTATTCTTTATAGTTTTTGTTATTAAAGAGTTTTTCTCCTGTGTTTTTTGACATGTTTCTTAATATAGAGAAAACAAGCGTGGCAAACCATGTTTGAAAATTATGCTTTTTAACAATCAATTTGAAAAATAAACAATTTTGTAGAGGAAAATCTAGGCCTGGGATAGCGAAAGTCTGCCTGATGAAATGTATTATTGTATGTAGATGTAACATCAACAGCAAAACAAGTGGGGATGCCAGAAACTGACCATGATCAAAACCGAAAATCGGACAGCCCTGGCGAATAATAATCGATTATTCGACGCCCGCCGCCCGCGCCCCCAAACATAAATAATAATAAAAAAATATATAAATAAAATCGAATTTCAAAAATAATTTTCGATTATGGAGACTCTAACGAATATTCGAATAATCGATCAATCGCTGGCATCCCTTCAAACAAGTCAAAGATCAGTGACCGCAGAACTCTACATACCGATGATTGCATCAGAAATGAAGACATGGAAAAGGCCGTTGCTGTAGAAGTTGAGCTCGAAAAGCGCTGGCACAGTCTGGCTCGGCGCGATGGTGAACTCTCCGTTGCGGTTAGCGCTGCTGGTCACGTTGACGCAGTTTCCCAGCAGGTGGAGGGCACGCACCACAACATCCTCAGAGTTCCCCGAGAAGCCCAGATCAAAGTCCCGTGACAGGATCTCCTCCTTCATGTTGAAGAAGTCTTCCACCAACTTGGACAGCACCACCCCCTGGAGCAAAGCGGAGGCAAAAGCTCAACAAACAAGTCAAAAGAAACTGATATAATTTGCGCCTCAAAATGTTTATGCAGTATGAGAAAAAAGTTAGACGGGGCTTGAGTTTGATTATGTAGAAGTGGCAAATTCCTTATTTCAGTCATTTTTGTCCACTGCCACCTCTTACATCAGTGTGCCTGCAGAGGGCAGCAGCTCACCACTAGACGAGGTAGCAGGAAGAGGGAGCTCCAACACTGAGGGACTTTCATTACTTTCATGCAGAGGTATGTGACATTAGGATCACCTTGGTGTAATGGAGGGAGCATGATGGGGAAAAGGAGTAGAAATCTGAGAAACAGAGGGGCGAGGATGAAAAGGAAAAATGGAAGATGGTGCGGTTTACTGTGGGGAAGCACCAGGGGAGGACATGAAGAGCCAGACTTACCTGTCTGTGTCTGTACAGCAGGAGACAGGCTATAATGTGGGTGGACATGATCGCTGATGACTTATTAGCCGCTGTGAGGGAAGACACAAAGAGAATACAATGAGTTACGCACAAAAGACGGACGACAATATCAATACCATCGATAAACTTGTATTTACAACACAACAAAAACGAGTTAGGCTGTTAAGCAGCTGACATGAAGTGAAGTGACTTGAAGAGTATTTATACATTTTTGGGACCGGGGAATTCATCTTTCTTGTTACTGTTTAACTACAACTTCAAAAAAAAAAAAATACCTGATTCACGTGTTTAAAATAATTACAATTTCACAAATAATCAGCTTATAGACCTCAATCCTGTGACTAGAATCTATGACTGACTTTATGTTGCAACACATTTTTTTATAAATTATACATTTTTATTATTATTTCCCTTGGCATCTTACCTACCGATAATAAAGTGTGTGTGCGTGTGTGTGTGTGTGTGTGTGTGTGTGTGTGTGTGTGTGTGTGTGTGTGTGTGTGTGTGTGTGTGTGTGTGTGTGTGTGTGTGTGTGTGTGTGTGCGTGTGCGTGTGCGTGCATGTCTTAGTACAAGGGTTACTAGTGGTCACGTTAAGCATGGCTCAAGTTCAGGGTTGTAAAGCATGTGTGAGCAGTGGTACTGCATTCCTCCCTTCTGCTGCTTCTCTATCCTCCCCTTCATCTCATTGGCTGAAAACAACATGCCATCCAGCAGGAGGCCTTGTGATTGGCTGGGAGCAAAACACAACTGCCTAGCGTAGGAGAATGCAGCTGAATGAGCTGGGGAGAACCGGTTTCTGTAGTGCTACCCTCATGGCAAGAAAAATCCCTCAGTGATGTGGGGCGGATGGACTGACGCTGAGCTGTTTTTTAATTCATGCAGGCAGAATGAGGGATAGTGTTTCATGTGTGCTGCCTTAGTTCTGGCTAGCAGACGCACCTTTGAAACAGGATGACAATAAGACCATGTGCTGGATAGGAAAAAGATAAAAGAGCCTGATAAAGCTACATGTGCTCCAGTATTTGAAATAAAAGAGACATCCTGATTGAAAGACTTGGAATAAGATGACCTTATGATGATCCGGGACCTTTCAGATGCATTTCTATTCTGAAAACTGAAAATATTGTTCTTGGTGAGGCTGATAGTGATCCCTTAATGTTGTATGCAGGAGGGCTATAGTGAAGGTGTGGTGAATCCCCTGTCTGTGGGGCCGTGAGTTTCTTACTGAAGAGGACATGCTTGGCCAGGTTGTTTATAAGTTGGCGCCTCACGATGTCCTCTGGCATCTCTCTGTTCAGCTGCTCCTCCTCCTCCTGCCCCTCAAACAGCTGGGCATCAGGTCTGAAAGGATAACAAATCAACTATTTAAAGCCAAGTTCGACAAATGTATTGTTATGTAAGCTTGATATGGCATGAATGACACACCAGTTCATTTCACAAACAGTTTCCTTCTCTTTACTAAAAAAGTTATAGGTGGGGGTAGGTAATTCACTTCAGAAACACTTGTTGTTATATTAAGCTGTAAAAAGCACGAACAATTATTTTAGCCGGCCCGGATTGTAAGTTAAACCCTGCAGGGCACTTTTTCTGCAAGTTGAGTCAGCTCTGCTAGCATGAGTTCAAACTTGTGTCCAAACCAGCTGCCATGGAGCGCTGCTGTCTTTGTTGATGTACTGTTTGACTGTATCCCTTTTATTTTGAAGGGCCAGCTCTGAACTGCATTGACCTCCGCCATGCTAACTCGAGTGCTGTGTTCTCAGATGTCAGAGAACAGAGCGTGCTGTGAAGTAGCAGGAGGGCGATGTCAAGTTTAGACTAGAGAGTTCATAATATTACAGGTGGGAATGTGGGGCCGCTGCTATGTGTTCAGATGAGGTGTGTGTGTGTGTGTGTGTGTGTGTGTGTGTGTGTGTGTGTGTGTGTGTGTGTGTGTGTGTGTGTGTGTGTGTGTGTGTGTGTGTGTGTGTGTGTGTGTGTGTGTGTTTGGCCTTACTGTGCAGAAATGATGATGGGCATCAAGGTTTGCTCCAGAGACACTGCTGGAGGAATATGGCGGTTTCTCTGGGAATCCAGGTACTCCTATATTAGACCAAAAAAAAGGTTCATTTCAAATGAAAAACCCACTGATTTATTTGAGTAAATAAATATGAAGAAAAATCAAAAGAAAACATGACATTTTATTGTAAGATTCCGACGATTCTTTTAAGCGCTTTAAAGCAATACTTCCCCCACAAAATAACTATGTGTATTTCAGTTACTCACCCTGTGTTACCGTGAGTTCAGAAGGAAAAGTAGTGCCAACATGTGAAATATGTGACAGTGCAGTTAAAAGTACGTTTGAAGCAGAAATGCATGTGTTCGGAAAGAAGTGGGCATAAGACTGATTAAATGAGACTTAGACTATACTGTACAAGTTGTGTAAGACCTCGTGAATGTTTTATATATTTTTGCTGATGTTAAACTCAACCCCGATTTACTTAAATTCATCAAAACGCTTCTGTTTTTGGTTATGTTTACTGGGGAGTCAGGCATTAAATGCGATGTTTCGAAGTAAACATGTGTAGTCATTTTGTGGGTGAAGTGTTCCTTTAAAATCATGAGGGTTAGCTGAATGCCGTCATAGTTAGAGCTTCTTTTATTATATAAACCTGCGAAAAGTCACCTTTAAGGAGAAGGGCTGATTGAAGTCAACTCGAACACAACCGTAGTTCTTCCTCAGCATCCTAAACACTCCACATGCAATCCCCCACAAACTCTCATTCTTCTTAGGCTTGCCCTGGTGGGATGGAGGAGTTCAGATGGTTAAAATGTAGACTTGCATAATAAACAAACAACGTGTAATAGCTGCCGACACCACACACAACACATTTTTACCACAGCTACAATTTTAAAAGTAAAATGCTATAATATCTATTCTGTTTCCTTTAATAACTGAGTAAAAAGCCCTTTGTTGGCAAAGCAAAAGGGCCCACAAAGAACAGACGCCACCCGACACTCACCAGCTGCTCGCTATTATAGTTGCCCTCAAGAATACGATCATAAGAGATGCCAACTGGCACCACCAGCACGTCTGGGATCGACCCGGTCCACATTGTGTCTACCACGATGGACAGCATGCCCGCACGCGCTGTCGACGGCTTCCCGCTGCGGGAGCGCGTGCCCTCCAGGTAGATCTCCAGAAACTGCTGCTGACGCAATAACTCCTCCGTGTACTGAGGGGAGAGCGATCAAACACAGAATGATGTGGAAGGGAGTAATGTGGGGGGAAGATGGATGATGAATGCACGCACTGGATGTCAAAAACCAGACAAATGTCTATAGGCTGTAAGTAAAGGTCATAATACTTTGATGAAAATGCAATTTGCTGCCAAGTCTTTGAGATTCTGAAACACAACATTGCCGCTATTACAAAGATGGAGGTCAGCACTATGCAGCTGGTGTACTGTATATGCAGCCTGAATACAGGATAAAGGTGAGTGGGGGGTCACCGACGGTTTGACCCCTAAACACACTGCGGGGAATGGCCACGTGCCGAGGCGGCGGTGTTGTAACAGTATCCCGCTGAGTACAGTACATATACACAGCTGTCTCTTGCTATGTCGACACTTTTGGGGGAGAAACATTATCCCGAAATGGATTGTGTGGCATTTAGATAAAGCCGTGAAGAGGACAGAGTTCTTTTTTCGGCTTTTACCAGAGCGACAGAAATGAAAGCTTATTACCTTCTGCATGTGTAAGAGTTTGGTTTGTCAAAATGTCTGTCAGCGACACATTGAAATGGTATCTTTTCCCATCTTAGAGCAGTGCATAATCCACCCGTACACGGTGTGTTGGTGGAATGTGTGGTGTTATATTTGCGGTACAAAGGGATAATATTTAGGTCATGCTTTACAACCGTTGTTCTTGCCTTAAGCTGATACCTCTTATCTTGGAAGCACAAATACTCAGCCTTTCCTGCGTTCAGTACCCTGAACTCTCTTCCACACACTCTAAACTTACAAATTAAAAGCAATTACCAACTGGGAGGGACTGGTACAATTAGGCAAATCCACTGCTCAGAGGAGCTATTTTGTAGAAAACACATTAGCAGTCATTAACATTAGTTCTACTTCAGATTTTCTCATTAGCTTGTTAATCCACATTTTCCAAATACTTGGAACAAAAGGAACAAGTCCAGTTCTTTATCTTAATTCCTATTCAATCTTTTCAAAAGGCTTTGGAGCAGTGAGTTTCTTGAGGTACTTATCATACCAGGGACACAGCGCCGTGACATATTAACCAAATAGCGGTTGAGTTTGATGTAACATCGACAGTACTTTAAAACAATGTGTAAACTTTTTTAACAGGCATGTGAAGGTAAAAAATGATTACGCTTGCACAATTTGGACCCGGTCCTGACTTAGTCATTTTAAAGCAGTCTACTGAATGTACTTACTCAAGAGTTGTAATGTCTAAGTAACTTATTTAAAATGCATAAAATATCGACTGGTAGTGCAGCACACAGAGGGGGGGGGGGGAGAGGAGGGAGGGGGGGGGGGGAGAAAAGCACTAACATTATGTAAGAAAAGCTTTTAACCCTCCCTGTCCATCACTCAGGAATGAAAAGAGCACACCGAGCAGAAAGGCATGAAGACAGCATGCAGTTACATAATAAGCCATGGCAAGAAACACACTCAACATTTTGTGACTTGAGGAAGAGTATGCTAAACCAGCCTTTATTGTAGAAGAGAAACAGACTCTTGGGACTTACTGCGTGTAAGAGTGATCTGTACAAAACGTCTTTCTTATCTCCCGTCTCGTCCATTCTCCGTCGTATGAAGAACCCTCCAAGTTTTCGGATTAGAGTGCTAAGAAAGAAAAAGAACAATCACACGGCTTCAACGTTAAGCGGCGGCAATTTGCGACGGTTCAGATATCACGTAAGGCCAATCATGTTGATATTGGCTTCGCTGTGTTTAAAGGGCAATGCTGTACTGAAGTAATGCACCTTCAAAGTCATTATTGGGAATATTCAATGTGATTTAAACAATGAAGTGATGATGACAGCTGACAACGGTGGTTCTCTACCATCTCCAAGCAAATTTGCAATAAATGACTGCCTCTACACATTTTTGTGCTGAACCCTTCAGTTGTGTATACCTCTATAACTATCTACACTATTTTGTATACAGATATATTGTAGGCAGTTCTCCTTTATTGGAGAGGCAGGACGAGGTGAAGAGGGATGGATGACATGCAGCAAACAGCCAATTGTTGATGTGTGGCGGCCGCTTGTTGTGTTCCTGTTCTCGGTAAAGATGTCCCGGGATGTACTACATAAGATCTGGACTAACACTTTAAAAGCAGGTTATGATAAAACAGCTTCCCGACTTGTTGTAAGATTAGCTTCCCTGCTATTTGTATTCCATAAATGTACAATTGTCGTCAATCTCACTCTTATGTACAATGGTATAACAATGTCGTGGTATTTTCATTATTGCTTTTAGGATGTCCATCATCATCTGGCAAAGGGAGTATCGGTGAAAACTAGCCTTTTTGGTTAATTTGAGTACTTTTACATGTTTTTAAAATGTTGATTAATGTACACTGTCCCTTGTTTTAAATCAATCAATTCAATTCAAAGTTCTGCGCAAAATCCTCTCTCATCTACTTCCGAGGAATTCCCTTCCTTCTGATATTAAACTGATCTTTGAGTTCTCCCTTACACAGAGCCTTTCGTTGCCAGATGATCAAACCTGACGTGAGGCTTCGTGGGCTTTTTACCTGAGGATAGGGATGCTAAGGTTGTTCCCAGCTGCGATGTGAGGGGCTTTGATGTTGTGACAGAACAGGATCAACGTGATGAGCAAGTAGTCGATGTGGGATTTGTGAACGGGAAGGAAGACCATGGGCACATTTTGCTGTAAAGACAAGACAAAGAGGATTTGAATATAAACACAGATGGAACAATGACAAATACAAATGGTATCTTCTACTTTAATCTATTGTCTCAGCTAATATAGAACACAGTTATGATGATCAATGTGTGTATTTCTTGTTAGACAATTTGTTTAGCTGTCACAAATATGTGTACAATTACAATGCAATACATTGTTGCACATGTTGTGTAGAAGACCATGTATAGAGATTATTGTTTATCTTTTGCTGACCTCTGTCGCAGCTTTTTTGACCATTTCCAGCTGACCCTTGTGGATCTGGATGCTCCAGAAGAAACCATTAAAGAGCCTCAGGAGGACCCAGCCAGTCAGCCTGAACAGAAAGAAAAGAGTGAGAAGATGTGCAACAGAAACAAACAGTCCAAACGTATAGCTGTGGGAAAATATAGTACATTTTGGAGTGAGGTAACATTATATAAGTCTGGATGAACCTTTTGGAGCATTCAAATCTTGATTCAGAATATGAGCGCGACACTTTGATTTGAAATTTGTAGCACATATTTATTGAGTACAGCGCTGGTTAGAAGCCCAGCAAAAGCAAGTGAGCTATAGTACGTGCCTGATGAAGGCCGGTGAAATGTTGGCCACCATCTCCTGAAGGAAGGCCCGGGCTTTCTGCTTCACTTTTCGGACCGCTTTGTGCTCCTGGCCAGGTTGTGTTCCTGCAGCGTCCACATCCGCGGCTACATTCGCAATCGCACTCTCCACCCTGCCATGGACCAAAGCACATCACAGACATGCCGTAAGTGGAGGAAACGACGGACTCTCGTGATGCTCAGATGCACATTGATGGCTCGTCGGGCCTTTACCTGCTGTTGTTGAGCACGTTGTCCACTACGTTCCTGGTGAACATGTCCTTGTTGACATCTCTCTCCATGACAAACAGCACATAACTCAGCCTGCGCGCCAGCCAGCCCCGCTGCCTGCATGAGCACACACACACACACACACACACAAACCAATGTCAAAACATGTAAAGTAGAAAACACATTCTTAAATATACTTCGTAGACGCTAACGAATGTATTGACACATTTTTCTATAGATTAGAAATATGTGTTATTGATACTCGTTGATCTGTTAATTACATACACCCTTACACAAATAATAATATATACTGTATAAGGCTGCACGATATATCGTGTCGTGACGATAATCGCGATATTCACATCGCGTGGACATGCGATTTAATAATTTTTTTTTTTTTTTAACTCAAACACGTCATGTTACAATTATTTTTGCTGCTTGCTACAAAAGGAAAACTTGCGCGGCTCTCATTTCCGGGGTACTTGAGTGAGTGACATGCAGGCTCTGCATGCACAGCAAACCACCAATCACAAACAAATCTCCAAAGCAAACGGACCCGGTGATTAAAGGTAAAAACACTGAATAAAGTAGTTTCATGTGTTCCTCCAGGGCTCGGTGCTGCTAACTGAGCTAGCTCAGCTTGTTGCTCTGATAACTTAAGATCCAGACGTCCGTGACTAAAATCCTTCATCCGGTTAAATATAGTTAAAAAAATACCAATTGTATAGCATTAAAGTTCAAGAAAGGATGGTTTGCAGAAAAAAAAACAGTCTTTTCTTCAATTCCTGTATATTTTCATATCGCAGGGGGGAGGGGGGGAAATCCCAATGTCAGTTTTTCCAATATCGTGCACCCCTAATACTGTATATAGTTGAACTGATCATAGTTTACACACATTTCAAGACAAACTAGGTATTTGCTGGTAACTTTACACATGTTCAGAGATCAGCTTTGGCCAACATATCTATTACATGCAGCTTTCTTGCAACAATGCCTTTGTTTGGGTGAGTTCCACTTGAACTTATACATGACACACACATGACTGTGTTAGACAAATCCAACACTAACACCCTGTGCACATTGACCCTAAGCCCATCAAGGCCCCAGAATGTCACTGTCTACATGCTAATACACAGCAGTGCTATACAAAACCTCATACTGTTTGAGGTATTAAGGAGCCTTGCTGAGTCTTGCCTGCTCAGGTCAGTCACTGGATGCATCTGTCCGGTGTCTACTGACAAACACTTTCAATTATTCATCAGTCTACCTTTCCACTGTTTCACAGATCGGCCTTCTTGACTTAAAGCTATTTATTATACACAGGATGTTAGGATTACCAGTGTCTGTCTGTACTGTTTTGATTGGACCGTACAGGAGGAGGTATAGAGATTACTCTTGGTTCAAGGTGCAGTTAAAAAGGTCACACAGTGAAGCTCGGCAGAACCCTGTGTAATGAGATGATGTTATAGCGGTGGTATGCTAGACTTTGCTTTGTTTACCTGGTGTGGGTCTCATTAATGAAGATGACATTGCGCAGTCCCAGAGATGGAATACTGGGGTTGAACAGTTTCTCCTGGGACCAAAACAAAAATGATTATTATTATTATTATGAGGAAGACAACAGTATCAGAATAACTTTGACTAAGAGCCTTAGAGACAGCGATGGGTTTGTAGATTTGGGAAACAATCAACTTGTCTTTGACCAGCACTGAGCTCATTATAGGATTTTTTTTTTGCAAGCAATGCGGACCGAAATTCAAATGAGAAATCTTTACAGAGGTAGACAAGCTGGAGCCACCAATGTGTCACCTTGGGCAAGTGTGTCAGACCACATTTGCATGGTGTTTTATTCGCTTGTCACACACTAATGTACTGCGTTACCTGTTACCAATGCTGTGGGGAAACGTACTCCCCATGCTCAAAACAGCAATAACTCATGCTGAACACATTGTTTTTAAATAAATGTGTTTAATGTCTGTTGCCTAAGCGGTTACAAAAGGCCTGAGGTCTTTTAGTCGGCCAGTGTTTCTACCGTCTTTTAGAGACGTTAAAAGTAAGGTTTTCCTTGGATCATGAGAACACAATGTGGAAAACCAAACCTTGGCAAATGTAGCACATATCGTATGTGTTTTTTTATTTGGATGTATAGAAGACGCCACATAGGGCTGCAAAAACGATTATTTTAATGATGGATTATGTTCTAGATTAATGGATAAATCGTCTAAAAAATGTCAGAAAATACATCAAAATAGTAGACAATTAAACCCAATCTTAAATCACGATTGATTCACATACAAACGATTTGGTGCTTAGATGGACTTCTTGTGTCTTCAGTCTCTACATTCTTTTTTGGAGGGTGTACTTTGCATAAAGATCATTTTCTCCTTACTCTTAAACATTTTCTCTTTAGTCTTAAACATTTACAATAGAACAGATAATCCCCTGGAGCAAAGGGACTCGTGTTAGAGATTATGAGCTCTGGTGTAGCATTACCCAGCTCTGTGGAGTGCAGGAGTGACAGCAGCGGCCCACAAAGGGCCTCTTTCTGCTCAGCAGGCCCTCCTTCCACGTGCTGGCGACGCAGCGCAGGACAGAGGGGCTGGTGCTGCGATCCTGGGGACACAGCCACATACACTAATCATTGAAGGTAAAAGGAATGATTATAGATTAAACACTCTGACAAGATGTGTAATGCTGAGCACAGTGTATGAGAGCATTAGCGAGATGGATGGATCGGTGTGTCTTACCGAGTCATCGTTGGGATGTTTCCAGCGGTTAGTCCACTGCTCTCCATTGTTGACCTGCAGCAACAAGCCGTCTGACAGCGCCATGTTCTCTGCTGTCCTTATCTCTCCCTCCAGATCACACACCACTAGCTGGCAAGCTGGCAAGACACAGATATCACATATTCTCATATTTTAATGCAGCCGTCGCTCCGGGTAATATGTATGTTTCCCTTTTAAAAGCAAGAGTATCGTCTATTAAATATACCTGGCATTCCACAAAATCCTAATTCACTTTTTAGGTAGTAAGGACACATTTGAAATAGACCAACATAAAACTACTGACAGTTGTAAAACTTAATCACCTCATTATTTTTATTTAAATATTTATTATGAAGATGAACCACACTTTCTGTTAGCGATGTGTTCACTCCAGACAAGGTTATTATTATTATTATTACTATTATAATAAACAATATTAGAGACATTACAACCTGCCTCAAGCTTTCGCTGAAGTCAGCACACATATGGTCTTGTATATAATGTATTTGTCAAACTGATTCTATTAATTATTTCACAATGAAGGACTTTTATTTATTGTGCTGTTTTATGTAGTGTACGTTAGGGCTGCTCAATTAATCGTATTTTAATCGCGATTACGATTATGGCTTGCAACGATTACTAAAAGAACGTAATCGAAATAAAACGATTATTTTTATTAATTTTTTTCTTTCGGTTTTTCAGTTGAATTATACTTAAAGTTCAGGGTAATCAACTGTTAAAAACATACTGTTAAACATTTTTTTCTCCAATAAATGGATGTTTTCGAAGTCAATGAATAATCGCAATTACAATTATTGACCCAAATAATCGAGATTATGATTTTTGCCATAATCGAGCAGCCCTAGTGTACGTGTTGTCAGCCAGCTCTGTTGCAATAACTTTCCAGTGTGCAAAAGAATCAATATAATAAGTAGAATACATATATTACAGTGGAAGATATAGAGAAGATACTCAATGCCAACATACTGCATGTTGTGTGACAATGGGATTGCTATGTATATTGTAACAATTTGATTATATGAATATCATATTAAAACAATGGTTGGTGTTGTGATGTATACATGTTGCCCTCCGCACCCTGGTACATCTGCCTGCTGCTCAGCATTTTCACTGAATGAGGATTAAGCATAAAACAGGTGTTACCAGCCTCACCAGGTGAAAACTAGGTGTATCTAAAGGCTAAAAGAATGTACACCACTCCCCCATGATGCATCACCCTGCTAGTAGGAGAGGCTTCAATGAACACCTGTTTGCTCCAGTTATGCCATTTTCTAAATAATATCAGGATGACGTTGTTTTACTAGTCCCAAGAGCCTTTGAGTGCAATTAATGGGCTGATCTCCTGCGGTTCAAATAACCAGCAACACTCCAATGAAGAACGTTTTGTGCCTTACACCGAAACCCCTGAGACTGAAGGAGCTTTCAGAAAAGCAAGGTCGCTATGTTAAAGAAACGTCGACAATGCAAAGCAAAAGGCTGGGATTATTTTACCATTGTTCATGAACACTCCAATATCATTGTAGCCTTGGTTACGACTATATTTGACTTGTTTTAGTCTCACTTCTGCAGTTTTAAATACCACAATTCACTAGTAGAGTCAATTACTTCTTCATTTGAAACATACTCAAAACTATTCAGAATTCAAACATCTTCCTTTCCTGTATGCAAATCAGGATTATTCATCCAAGTTTAAAAAAGAAATTAAACAGACAGAAAACTTCCTTGAAATGTACAAAGGTTAAACTCATATACAGTATATCTAACGTCAGTAAACATGTATATTTAGACACCAGAGCTAAGAGCAATAACAGTTAACATTTGCATATTTTGTTTACAGTAGCAGTGAGTACTAATACTTGAGCGCATACTCTAAAATTTTACAATCACACAAGTTGCTCAGCTCCACATTACATCATATTAGGGAATCTGGAACTATACCCAGACGATGATTGGGATGATTGGGATGATTCACTCTTGTATTCTCTCTATAAATATCTGTTGCAGCAGGTTAATTAGCTACTGGCCCATTACAAAGACATTTATCCTCATTTGATTTGTGCCTACTGGCTATGTGTTTCACCAGACCGATGTGCTGTCTACTGTACACCTAAAGGTCAACTATCTTTAAATAGCTTCTGGTAGTTTATATTAAGAGTATTTAACCGCATGAGAGCTGGGCCTTTGAAACTTGTTAGAGGCGGTAAAGAGGGGTAACAAAATAGTTGCACAAATTGAAGTACGGTACAGTAGTTGCCGTATTACTTATAAAGTATTGAACTCTACAGCTTCAGCTACTCAAAATCAGGAATGACGAAGGGCATGGCTTTTCTCAAGCGATAAAAGTGGAATTAATTGTCAGATATGGATTCTTAATATCCCAGTTCATTGCAGCTTTGATTGATATTCTGCGAGAATGTTTTGATGATTTAAACACTGAACAATATTGTACTTTGTTCCGACCACAAAAAACCTGATTAATACTGGTTTCATTCTGTATTGGTTACTTTTTGTTAACATTTTCAGTAAATTGGAGGTGTGCAGTGTCTAGGCCCCAAATAAATACAATTTCTGTTATTCCGCAATTGTTCATTCCAACAATAAAATACAGAGTGAAGAGTACAACAGCCTCGAGAAGTAAAAAGAGGGCGCTAAAGTAATTAACAGCAAACACATACAGGGCCCCTGTAAAAGGCTAGTGAGTCACTCAATTATTTAATATTTTCACACCAAACATTTAAGAGTCTGTGTGTAAGTTAAGGGGGGAATGTAAGTCCATTTTCAGTTAATATTATGCTTGAGGGGGACAGCATACGTTCCAGCTTAACTGGTCCAGCAGCACATTAATGCCCTGTGAGCCGTTGTGCTGTTGCAGTGTTGTGGTGCTAGTAGGTGATATGCACACTGATGAGGTAAACTGGGCTTTAAAAAAGGGGGTCAATGGCCGAGAGTACTCCCCTTGATGGGGTGACTTTGCTGGAAGCAAAACAAAGCAGTTGAAGGGTGAGGAGCTGTGGGGATTAAGGAGCAGGAGAAGGTAGCCATAATTAAAGATTAGCAGAAAAGTAAATCTATTGACTGATATAGAGTTTAGTTAAGAATTCATACACTATCAATAACTTAACAACACCAAAACATACATATCATATCCACTACTACTTCCCATTATATATGATTATGTTAATTGGAGCTTTTTATATATTTATTAAAATAGTATACCTTTTTCCCATACTCGTGTAAATGTATGGTTTATTTCACATTACAGTGCTGTTCTTTGTGTTTGTTCTGCAAAAAGTGTGACATACTTCTTATCATTCAAATCGTATCGTATTATTAAGTATCTCAGCATGATAGAAATTCAGAGCTAATGTTAAGATGTAAAAATGCAGATTTACGGAACATACTACCAATATTCAATATTTACGTATACCAACTGATGCAGGCTATGGTCCTTACAGGCATATATCAAGGGAAACAATTTCACAACAAAGAAACAGTTGCAACATAGATAACAAACATGCCAACACCACATTCTGCTGATTTTAGATAGTACTGGGCAAACACCAGTATTGATTAAGGAGTAAGGGTTACACCAGAGGATGCTTATCTTTGAGAAGACAACACCATCTCTGTTTGGATTCACTGCACGGGAATACAGTAGGTTAATCCGACTCAGGCGCTCCAAGAAGCTGTCTGCAATAAGCAGGTCAGGCAGCAGAAGTCTCAGTGACAGATGGGGTGCAGATAACTAGCTGTGCAGACAACAATGGCACAAACCAGGCAGCAGGGTGTCTGCTTAACATACGTATTAACGCCGAATTGTTTGGCTGCTAAAATGTCTTAACACTATCTGGTTTAAAGGCTCCAGGTGGTTTATTTGGTAGTGAAAATCTTAAATTAAATGTGCAGTTTCATTCACCGGGTCAGGCACATTATATGGCATGCTGCCGAGCCTCATGTGGCAAACCTGACGTTAGGGCTTACGCAGAATGGAATCCCTTTAGCTTAACGTTGGGTTAGTTAATGAGCAGCCGGTTAAAGCTATTTGTATGTCACTAAAGCCAGCCAAAGTAAGATATATACTGTCAAGGGGTCTGCTTTCACTCAATGTCAATGTAAAGTTAACCGGCTAACGTGAGGTTATATGCCACTAAAATCGGCCCTGACTGTGTTTAGCTTTCACCATTCACAAATATGTCAACGCCGTCGAGGAATCTATTGTTACAATGCAGTTATTGTTTCCATGACAATAACGCGCGGCTTTAGTAACAGTTACTTCAGCGTTGGCGATGTAGCTATAGCACTAGCTCGCTCCTAGCCATGGCTCGCCAGAACGAAATCTCCCTTACCTTGAACGTTGTGTTACGCTGACTCATATCTCAAAAATAAACTCGTCGACAAAATTGCAGCCAGCCTTGTGGTTCGTTGTTGAGTGCCCGTGTCTCCCTGCAAAAGCTCCACTCTCCTCTGAATACTGGACGGCTCAGCTCTGACAGACACAAATGTGTCACAGGACAGGAGGCAGGAGCACTGTTATTTTTGGTATAGAGGTGATCCACCGGCGGTGCAGTACTGCCATCAGCCAGGAGAGGGCAGCACTGGTCGATCAGATCCATATAAAGATAGATGGCATTAATATCTTAAGCCTAAAACTAATACATATAATAATAGTTATATGCATGTTATTTGTTGTACTGAATTGTGCAAATTTTGACTTTACTTGTTTGGACATTTTCCTTGAACTGCTTAGGTTTTAATAAAATATCTCTCTTTTTTCTTTATTGCACATTCCTACTTTAATTAATTATGTGTATCTACATCATATTATTGAATCTGTTATTGGACATTTTTAATTTAACTTCTTATGTTTGTACAAATATTATACATCTATTTTATTTTATATATTTTTGCACATTATTAATGTTACTGTTAGTTTGAATATTTATATTCTATTTTGTTTATTTACATTATTTTTGTGTTATTCTAAACTATAGAGCAGCCCTCCCAAGTTCAATAGGGATGAATAAAATATATTGCTTAGATAAAACATTGTAGAGGAAAAACACTAACACAAAGACCAGACGTTTTAGAAACTAGAGTTCTTAAAACATGTACATAGTGCGTCACCCAGTGGTCAGATGTACACATTACATTTTATGGAGCGTACCACTGTGCTACGGTGGGGGGGGATCTATTAATACACTCAGTTTGACTTTAGAACTATATTAAATCATAGATACAACATAAAATATCAAAATGTTTAATCAAATCTTAATAAATACTGCCACTGCCCACCACCGGTTGCTTTATTAACGCTTTATTTAAAACTGCCGCAGTTGAGTTCCCCCGTGACGTTATTTAAAATGGGAGGCTCTGGCTCTTTCTATTTCCTTCGTCCCTACTAACCAAGCTAGCTGCAGCCATGAGGTAAGCCAGGCATTTAACATTTAACAATGTGTTTCTATCCGAAACAAAAAATAAACAGGATTTTTCAACTTGTAATTGTTATACAAGACTAGAGAGATACATTGAACTCTGAATGAGTTTGAGTAAGGTCGCCTATTTCTAGCGGAATATATGTAGCATGGGGCCTATGTCAGTGAGCTAACCTGAGTTAGCTACACTAACCAAGACATGACACACCATGCACTTTAACACCTAAGGCCCCTCGCATCAAATCAAATCAACTGGCATAAAATACAGTTTTTAAACCATGGTCAATCAAACATTTCAATAAAATAAAAATAAACTAGCATAGTTGCTCTATTCCTTCCCGTGCCACGCTAACGGTGGGTCATTACGGTTATTTGTGCATCCACGATCCTCACATTTTCCAGGTGGATTAAGTCAGAATTTCTTTGAGGCACTTTCCAAATGTCTCTCTCTTTCAATTCTATGCCTAGTAGTAAAACAAATGTCATGACATCCCTATGGGACTGTCCATTCTGCCTCCTATCAACCCTTACGAGCAAATAACTGATACCTGTTTTTAATGAACCAGTCATCCTGCTAATTCGTTTTTGTGACTGGCACACTTTTCCTTTTTAAAGAAATAAACCATGTATTAAGAGGATTATGGCACCTAGTAGTTGAGAAATATCTGATGAGGTCAAGTGAATTGTTTTTATATGCAAAATAACATGGAGGGCCTCCTCCAATTAACAATTGGGGAACATTATTAACTTTGAGTCTTTAATTGTTTAAATGCATTTGGCAAAGAGTTCTTCTCAGTTTATGATAAATCACAAACCAATATATACTTTAGTATTAGTAGGCTATTCAGTACAATAAGTGTATGTTCCTCCTTTTTAATAAATATTTTTTCTCCATGTGCCTTTTATTTCTAATCCAGATTATACATTTACTTCAGTTTGTAGCAATATTTCTTTGTATTTACCCTTTCAGTCAATACTAGAGCACATAAACTACCTCCCGTGGTTAGTGTTTTGTACAGGAAGTAAAAAAAAAAAGTCAAAACAACTCCGATGAACCACGACTACTTGCTGTAATACAAATCCTCCCTTTCTCAGGCTCCAGAAACGCTTGGCGTCCAGCGTCTTACGCTGTGGCAAGAAGAAGGTGTGGCTGGACCCAAATGAGACCAACGAGATTGCCAACGCAAACTCTCGTGAGTAGTATGCTTAACATTCGAGAGCTCTCCTGTAGATTTGTGTGCACAAAAGGCAACCATCTTTATTGCATTGTTTTTGTTCCACAGGCCAGCAGATCCGAAAACTGGTGAAGGATGGTCTGATTATCAGAAAACCTGTGACGGTTCACTCCCGTGCTCGCTGCCGCAAGAACACGTTGGCACGCCGCAAGGGGCGTCACATGGGTTATGGTGGGTAATCTCCTTTTTTCTTTATTTCGTTAAAATGCATACATTTGCTTTGCTTTTAAAGACTCTAGGATTTTACTGATGAATCGAGTTCAGTAGTTTCTCTGTGGACAATATGAAAGTCAATGGCTCTTGTACATTTTTGAAAGAAATAAAAATGGCAATTGTTTTTAATCCTGCAAATAGTAGTTTTAAAATGAGCCACTGATATTTTAATCTTAATTTATTATAAATATATTAAATTGTGTTTTTTCTCCTTGCCAGGTAAGAGAAAGGGAACAGCCAATGCTCGTATGCCAGAGAAGTTGTGCTGGATGCGCCGCATGAGAATCCTGCGCCGTCTTCTCCGTCGCTACAGGGAGGCCAAGAAAATTGACAGGCACATGTAAGTGTGAAGTTCTTTTCTGGTGACAGTCAGTCGAGTTTGACTTCTAATCAGGAAGGGAAGAAGCATCTTGTTTTGAGATGGTCTGAATATATTTGTTCCTCCAGGTACCACAGTCTCTATCTGAGAGCCAAGGGTAATGTCTTCAAAAACAAGCGCATCCTGATGGAGCACATCCACAAGCTGAAGGCAGACAAGGCTCGCAGAAAGCTTCTCTCGTAAGTTGCTCTTTTTGTTGGACCTGTTTTGATATTTGTTTTTAGGATCATTTCCCTGGCATAGTTAAGCTTGCTCTTTCTGAAAGTATCCATGTGTAAAAGTATGTTTTCGTTTAGCTTCAGTTGTACTGACCAATCCTTTTCTCTTTACCTATCCAGTGACCAGGCTGAGGCTCGCCGCTCCAAGACAAAGGAGGCCCGCAAGCGCAGAGAAGAACGTCTCCTGGCCAAGAAGGAAGAGATGATCAAGAGCTTCGCAGAGGAAGAAGCTACAAAGAAATGAATCTAAACTGGAAGATTTTCATGTCGGATTCCCATTTTTCTTGCTAATAAATTTGGACAAAAACAGTCATTGTTTGGTAATTAATGACTGTGTTCTTTATCCTTAAAATTACATCATAAGGAAACACGGGGTACAATACTTGTTAATCTGTACCGAAGTGCAGTGATCTTGCCTCGAGGCAGTGACTTTAGGGCGACTGATAGTTGAATGAATTTAACCTCGTATTTTAAACTTTACTAAATGAGATCGCAGCGACCCTCCCAATTTTGGGATAATGTGCAGCGAGGCAGTTATTACGGGGAAAAGAACACCGGACAGGCTGTTCAGGAGCCCGACGCGAAGCATGCAGTTTGCTTTTCGGCCAAAACTATACAGTTCGATCAAACTTCTTTCTGCAGATTTGTACGTCCTTTACAACGGTCAATAAGTCATTGACAACGGTCTGTCTGTTTTGGATTAACAACGTGTCACGTGTTCTGAATGGACCAATCGAGTATTCAACTAAGCCATGTAATAAGGGAAGAGTAAGCCTTTTTATCTCAGAGAAAGGTGTGCATTTGTTATGGCTAAAGATGTCATGGATACATTCTTGTGTACGTCTCAACAGCCCAACAGGTGGCACCATAGCATCAGTTTTTCATCTGTCATCCTGATGTGTAATAGAATACTGGCAGATTCATATGGGCTTAAATGTTAGTTTACCACTTCCTAGAGGCTTCATCAGTTGCATGAACATTATTTAATCCCATTTGAGTTCTGTAACCATATCAGCAGGCTGTTGGCATCAAAGAAGGGCAGTTTAATATTTAACTAACTCTTGGCAATGCTCTTTGCCACTTTGAGGTCAGCTTGACTCTTCAGTGTGGACTTTATATTGTGTATATTGCTGACATACAGAGGAACCCATACAATTAGTTAAATACCCAACTCTCATTTATTAACCATGTAGCAATTAAGTACTTCATCTACTTCACTTTACCCTCAAACAACTCTCACACCTTCATACAAACAATGGCCATGCTTCAGTTCACAGCCACATTAGACCTGAGCTGCAGATGCTCCACTCAAGTCATTTCCGCTTCTTGCTCAGACCTTGAAGGATGCATGCTCCCTGGAGAAGGTCTGACTGAAGTGTTTGCCGATGCAGCTGCTGCTAACCAGGACAGACAGGCTGCTGTGGGTATGAGAAAGGAGATTAGGGGAATTCAAATCATATGCTATTCAGCTGCTCAGCTCAAAATGACTTGGCCATGGATAAGACCTGCAACGATAAATCGACTTATTGATAAGGTGAACAATAGACAATCAAATAATCATCAGAATACATTAGAATGAAAAAATGCAGAATAGGCTGTTCCTTCGCCTCAAATATGGAAATATCCTGTTACTATCATATTGAACTCAATATCTTTGGATTTGAACTGACAGAACAAGACATTTATAAACATCTCTTTGGACTTAACTAGGATAGACATTTTTACTCAATTTTTAGAACTTGAGTCAACTCCAAATAATCTTTAGAACAAATGTATTGTAGGCTTTGGACAAGGAAATCAACAGTTGAACCTCCTTAATTTTCCTTGACAGCCTTTCAGGAGAGCTCACGTGGGCAGATGTTTTTAACACATCTTAAGACTCGGTTGTAATAGCTTCTGTTAGTGGATCATGCACCATCACGCATAAACAGCTGACAGCCAAGCTTTAGGAGGAAAACATCCTTGAGGAGCTGGAGTAAAGCCTTACACCATGACATCCTCAATTCATTTTGTTACACCGTAAAGAAAATTCGATTTAAATGTCATCATTAGTAAATGGATCTGAAATGAACATAAAGACAACACCATCTATTTATATACATGTGAGATCTCCAGAGAGATGTCATAAGGATTGCTGAAGGGGAAAACAGGCTTTGTTCAGAGGGGCCATTTTCTAGCTTGGTTAATGTATTTCTTCATTACAAGGAGGCACTCTTATTTCCTGAAGCGTGAGCCTTAATGGGATTAGATAAGGAGAGGAATATGAGATGAAACGAAGCAGCACTTTTTATTACAGTTGGCCTTCAACCCTGGCAAAATAAATGGAGAACATCGAAGAGTTCAACAGATCTCCAATAACAATTAAGATGAGGAGATAAAAGTAATGAAAAGGGAAATTGTTTTTAGAAATATTAAAAGAGTTATCTAACATCTAAAAGCATTAACCGGCACTTGGCAGTTTGATGACCCTGTTTGCATCGAGTATTGAGCTGTCTCTCTTCTTCGGTGGTGTAATTAGGTATCAAGAGACCTTTATGGATTCACAGAGGTCTTGGAGGATGGATTGATAAATGTCAAATTTAATGTGCATGGGATAAATCTGTAATCCTAACCTGACAACACAACCACATGCCTATAAAGTGACGCTATTACCCTCACTATTATTTTCTCTTCCTTTCCCTCTATGAAGATTCACTACTGCTTTACGTGTGTAGCATAATATGGATGCATTTCCCTGTTTAGAATGACAATTACTGATCCACAAATATGTAGCCTAATTGCTTTGGTTAATATATGGAGATGTATAGTATCGTGAGGCATGGGAAGGCCTAAGCACGCTTCATTCTGCCTCTCGTGTTTTCACTCTTTCAGGGTGATTGAAAGCTGGATTAATAGAGCTCCATGATACAGATCACAGATCTATGGGATCAGACAGGGCTGTCAGATGGTGTTCAGAAAGACGCCTCAGCCCTTTCAGGTCTCGTGCTTTTACACATCACACATCCAGGCACTGCTCTGTAGTAAGAGACATAATTAAGCAAGTAGATCACAATTGATATACAGTGTGCTGGCTCAAAGAAGGGCAATACTTTTTTTTCCAACGAAAGATTTAAATTGGCAGCTTCTTGATCACAGCACATTTGGTTCAACCTCATTGTCATTGTTCCTACATTCTCTGGTCTACTTTACACTGATAATTATGCAACCAGTTCTACAACTTTATTATACATGCATATTATATTCTCAAATTCATAATTGTTTCGATCAAAGGTAAAACATTTTGAACTTCTGTACTGTCACAAGTCAAGTCAAGTGAAATCAAACAAGAACAGCAGCAAACTATAGTAACTCAAACCGCATTTAATAGACAGGATTTATTCTCTCTGCTAAGAATGTATATTTGTGGGTTGGTTTGTTAATCTTTTTGTCAAAACTACTATTGCAATGTTCTTAAAACTTGTTCAAAGGGTGTAGCATGGGCCCAGTAAGTACCCTTTACATTTTGTGGTGGATCCGAATCACGTGATGAATAGAGACATTACTGTCAGATGATGGAAACAACCTTAGCGAATGTCTTCCCTCTACTATTTCTTTCAAATCCTCATGATTTGTTTGGATGCAACCTGGCTGTCCTATTGACAATGACTTGTCACCACATGTCCTCCACCCTCTGACTTGGCTAAAGAAATCACATTTAACATTTTGATTTCACTCCTAAAGGTTGTTAAAGTGGTACAAATACACTTGTCAGTTATGATTTGTAAATGTACTGCCTCAGCTAACAGTGAGAGCAGACAGCTTAACAGCAAACCAAGCTAAAATAATCAATACAGCTACAGTATGGGGAAGTGGCAGATACAGCAGTAAACTAAATGCTTCTATTAATATTAAGTCAGCTATGCCCATTCATCAATAACTGATTAAATGCTGAATCAATCTGTAATCCTCTGCATGATCAGATGATTCATTTTTGATCAAGTGTGCTTAGTTTAATTAATATATTCAATGTTAGGTTGGGAAATTCAGGAGGAATTGTGATTGAAGTGGTTTTCTCCCACGAATCCAGTGGTGACCATAGTTCTAGTCCTGACCTTTAGCACCTCTAAACACTCTTTTGAGAGTGCATGTAAGAGAAGAAAGAAAAACTATAAATTGTTTACAAGGAAACGACAATCAGATGCAGTTTGAAATATGAACACAACAAGGATGAGACGCCTCCGAAGAGAGAAGTATGACAGAAAATGCTCAGTGTATATCATCAAGGTGAGGTGGCAGCAGAGACAAGGGCAAACAAGTTGTTGTTGTTGACAAAATGGCTGAAAATAAAATAACTTTGTTGTGCACAGGATGTTCAGAACAGCTCAAGATTAAAAAGTCATTCAGGCTGGAGATGCATTTGTCCTTGCTGTGGATGTAGTCACATTTTGTAATTCCACTTTATGCATTGCAGACAGTTTCAACACTCTAAATCAACTAATGGAATAGAAAATAGTTGTGCCACTATTTCACAGTCTTCTTTTTTCCGTCCTCCTCTTCCCTCTTTCTCAAAAGCTTGCCCTTTCCTTTGTAAAAAAATAACCAAGCAAGGCGAGACCTAGCCTATTACCAACTCTTTTCCTGTCTTGCTGATTCTTCAGAATGCTGAATGTTCCTTTTTTCGTCTTTGTATTCGTCAAAACAGAGTTGTTGACTTGGGCGGCGAGTAGAAAAAGCAGCACTGGGCTGATAGCAAGCAAAGCATGCTTGGCAAAAAAGAAGAGCTCCAATTATCCTCTTATCCCTGCGCCTTGACGGCAGAAGCCCCAAAGTCTGTGACACACTTCAAATTGAATAGATTAGTTTAGCTTTTCCTCTTCATACCAGGACGTTTCAGAGTGTCCTTTGTGGAAATACAACCAAATCGAGGACTTGAATGAATTGAGCCGAAACAAAAGACTGCTGGAAAGTCAAGTGTGTCTGTAATATTGATTTATATGTAAGCAGAGAAAAGAGCTGAGTAGTTGAAAAATTAATATCTCCAGATTCACAAATGAAGCATAATATGAGCCTTGGGGAGAGGGAGAGTGCAAAGAAACCCTGTCCCATGGATTTCAAATCCTTCTCTTAGCGACTTAATGGATTTTGAAGTTCGCTTTCAAGATTTTAGAGCATGTTGGATTGGGAAAGCATTTAAAGGGAGCGAGGGCTGAGGCTGGGAGGTGAGGCGTAAAGAAGACCTGTGCAACACACTCTTTCATCATGTACGCCTCAGAGGAAACACATGGCTGTAGAAATCTGAGAGCAAAACACCTGCTGTTGAGTCTTCAGTTGGTGTCAGTTTCTTCTGTATTTCTGTGCTGTGGGGCATACCATTTTCAAGTTTGATCTCTACATTGATGGTGAATTAGGTAAACCTTTAAGAAAATACATTTTCCCACCAGGCTTGAAATCCCAATCATTACGTTTTTTTTGCTAATTCAATTTTTAGCTAAGACATCAGCACCTCATGGCATTAAGACATTTACATATTTGGGTTCCTTACACAATTGTTGGAAATGTTGAGTCTAAAAATCCTATTTTGAAAACTAAAAATAATAAAATATAGGGTGGGTAAGAAAATATAATTTCTTTTCAGCATGTTTTCCAGAAGACTTGTGTGATGTCACTCCCTCCTCGCTCATGACAAATGGTATGTTCCATTATTTCAGGGGGTAAATGGTATGGCTTGATTTTTGTTTTTTATTCATTCATATTTAAATTACTTAGAGAGAAACCAATACAATATTGTATTTGGCTTTCCTTTTTAATTCAATTATATATCTAGTTATAATTAATGCATTTAACTGCATTTTAAAGGCCTCTTAATTATCATTATCTTGGCTAACAGCTACACTATATCATCCACATACAGTAGGGTGGCACAGTAGTGTGTGCCAGATGGAATAATGTGTAACTACAAAGCAGTAAGTAACTAGGAAACCTGGACTAAGTGACGAAAAGAGTGTGTTTACCCAATAATTAAGGAAACCGAAACTGTCTTCAGACTGTGTTACTAATGCAAAGCCGATTGGTGTGGAGACAAATCACCGGAGGTCATTAGCAAACATTAACACTAAAGCAAACTAATCTTTTTAAACATTCTTGATCTGGATACAATCAAGCTGGGAAATACATTAAAAAACACTTTGGTCTATTCAGGAGCTACGTCCCCATGACCTTTTCCTTTAATCGTGCTGCTTGACCTTTCTTGATTTTCATTTTGCGGCCGAGTCAAGAGGCCAACAATAACATCACAGCTACATAATGGCATAAGATTAAAGATGAAGAGGAAAACAGAGTGGTGTCTGATGAAAGGGCCTGTAGGGTTAAGTGTTGCAGGGTTTAATCCTGTTGGAGTGTGTGTGGAATTGTGGAGTGAGAGCAGGTGTGGAGGTGGGCTGTGTCTGCAAGACTGTACCTTAGTGTTTTCACAAGGTGTCATGGGTTTAATCCAGAGAAACATCTGTGACCACCCATCTGTCCAAGTTCCTTTGTAGACATTCACCTCAGTTAATTAGGATTAGACACAGTGATAGTAACATTACAATCAAAAAAGGGATAATTTCACTCTAAAACAGCGGCAAGATTTGACAATAGCAACTTACATTCCCACTTTTTCCTAATGTTCTGAAGATGTATCTTTAAATGTAATGATTGAAATGCCTGACACTCTACTGATGAGTTGGAGAGGGTCAGTTTAAGGTTACGGGCCCAATGATTGGGCGCTTTAATTTGTTGGATAAATGCTGTTATTTGAATGATTATGTACTTCTGAGTAAAATAAGTGCTTGTTGTTATGATTGCCAAGGTGCAATAAAACAAAATAACATTAATTCAAGCACTAGTGCAAAACAAATTCAAATATGACCTTGTAGAATGAGCGTCGCATTTCTGATTTAACGGGTCATTTTGTAAAGTAGTGTGATATGTGGAAAAATACAGGTGCCCGCCAATTGTGTTGGCTTAAGAGCTGAATTGGCAGTGACACACAAACAGTTTCAATGTCACACGAATGTCAATTTATCTCTTATAATTTCAGGGTAAAATAAATTAAGCCTGAATGATACATCACTTTGTATCATTTTGAATATTTATTAAATGTTCTCCAAATAATCTGTGAAATTGTCCATTCTGAAACGATGAAATATGTATCTCTGATTTACTTTGGAATATATATGTATTCATTAACCCTGGTATTGCCTTATTTCGAGCTGTACTTCCAACTGAATTTAGAGAAGAAGAAAAATAACTACTTTTAAGATTTATTGTATTCTGCGATGCCATACTTTTCCTTATCTATAAGAGAAAGCTTTTTATGATAGAACGATGATTTTGGATACTCTCCAACGGTTTGAAGCTAACCCATCCTCATATATACAACTCTCTTGATCTATTTGTATAAATGTTTGAGAATAAGCAGAAAATCACCCTGGGCCTCCCCTAAAATACTCCTTCTGTAGAAGCAAATGCGCAAATGCTCAAATCTACCATTACCAGTGTTGCATGCTTCAAAGATAGCTTTAACGCATTAACCTCAGGGCCTATTCCCTCCATCCTGCCCGACCTCTAAGATCAACTCAGAGGTTTTGTGCTGACTTTTCATCGGTCAGATTGGGACTCGGTGCACTCTCGTTGACCTCAGGACCATGCCACTTACTCCTGTCACAGAGAGAGTGTCTGAGCAAGTTGCATCCTGGGAAAGCGGAGGTAAGCCTCGAAGCACGGAAATGAGACCATGCATTAATCATGCCGTGTACCTTCTTCATTTTTAATGGTCCAGTTGGCCGGGTTTCTGGAAGAATGTAAACACGACTGGAACCTGAGGACGGTGGCAACATTAGACAGGGAGGAGGAAAAAATAACCCTAGATTTAGATTTGATTAATGTTGTTGAATTCAGGTAAGGCTGTGGCTTAAGCAAGAAGTGTTGATATTCTGATTAAACAAATTAGTTCCCCTGGTTTGTCATTTTACTTGCAGCTGTGAGTAGGTTTAATCGCCTTTTTTGGCCTAAAAGTATTGATTAAAACTGACAACTTTGACGAGATGGTGATCACATCTATTTAAAGCTACAGCTGATGAATGCATCACATTTCTTTACCTTTTATTCCTGCAGGTCGATACAGGAAGGTATACGTCAAAGTTCAGGAATCAGAAGCTCAAAAGACAACATTGCAACTTGAGGTTCTGACAGAATATGAGTAGAAAGGGGTCAGTTATTCTGAAGGGTTGAAAGGAAGTCAGGTTACAGCTGGAACAATTCTGAGGGCATCTAGTGGACAGGTGGCGAACGGTTATTAATACTTTTGTGGAAATGAGGCTGGAATGAAAGAAAATGATGCAGGAGGTGCAACCATGTCTGCCTATAAAACGAAACCACGACCTCCAACATGCTCAAATACGTTTTGAGGGACACATATTTTCCTCCAGATTATGGTTGCATTGTTAGTTAGTGTGTCATTTTGAAACATGTCTCATTACAGCTTGTTTTTGCTGTCATCAAATGGCCAACATCGAATCAGATACTGCAGATTCAAGTAAAAGAGGGTAAGAAGCCTTTGAATTCTTCCAAGCAATCCAGTCCAGTGAGAAAAATACTAGGTTTATCTGTGGACTATCACTTGCAGGGTTTAGATTTGATCAACCCTTAAATGCAACACATGGATGCATACTTTGCAATAAGATAACTTCAAGGTGTCAGTGCATGTCATAAACTCAATATTCAACCCTTACTGGGTAGTTGATAAACATCAGAGCTTACTGTAGAAGCTAGATCTAAACTCAGTATGCATTAACATAATGAAACTGTAAATCATGAGCCGACTGATAGAAGCGCATTTTAACAAAGATTTAAGGAAGCTTCCATAAAGTATGAATAGTCTGGGTTACATAAACCAAGGCAAGATATTCATATTTCAAGCCTTCTATGTGTGTAATCCTGTCACATACACCTTTTTAAACAGACAGTAAGAGGAAGTGAGGCGTAGGAGATTATTTTTATTTTCCTGATGCAGGGGTCTGTAAAGTGTTTTTTTCTTCGCGTCTGACATGCACCACAAAGCTTTATTTCCCTCTGACACTGCTTTACTTATCCTGCTGCCTGCCTATATAATCAAGAGCTATTTCGAGCACAGATTTTCTTCCAGAATTTGCATTGTTGCTGTATTCCTGCTCCTTGTTAACGCCCTTGTGCTGTAATCATCACCCCTGTTCAGCAGCTGATGCTCAGTTTTAAAAGATGCAAAAAAGGTAGTGTGAGCATTATAGGACAGTAACAAATTGCACATTTAATGAACCGTTTTACTTCATTTTCTGGAGCAGGCTGAAATGCTCCGAACCAGCCTCTTTGATACTTCAGTGTCTTGTCTTAATGTTAATGGATTTATTGTGAAATAAGAGTGAAAATGATTTGTTGCGGGAGAGAAACTCAGCCTTACATTCTCATCGCTGCCGTTTGAGCCACATAAAGAGAATTGGAAAGGATTTCAACCTCCTCTGCTAATTGTCATGAAAGAGAGAGAGAGCTCAGCTGTACAGTAAAATGAGAGCAACATAGAATCTTGGGTACCAAAGTCAGCAATTTATTGAAATACAAGAGCGGCTTGATGTACTGCCAGCTGCACACATATCTGTCTCTCTCTCTACAAAGACAAAAATCACATTTGATCCAACTGGATAACAGAACTGGGTCATGATTTGAGAAATGTTCCTCACACCACAGCAGGGACACACACACACACACACACACACACACACACACACACACGCTTTGCCAGCTTAGTCTATAGCCTGCCAGCAGCTCTTCTGTTGCCAATTAATTCTTATTGGGAGTTAATCATATTATTTATGGTCATTAAGAACAAGAAGTTCTCTGAGGCTCAGCACTGTCAATTCGCAGGAAAGATCCGAGTGAATCTCTGTGGCCGTGAAGGGGGACATTTGACTTCTGGATGTATTAGCTTATGAATTTAGGTGTGAAATTACACATTCAATATGAGGTTAAAGTGCAGATATTCAGCTTTAAATTAGTAGTTTTTAGTAGCAGGCGGATGGGTGGATGAAAAAAATACATTTAATTATCGTCTCTATAGGGTTTTTTGTCATACTTACGGCTCCATAGATGTCAATGTTAATGTACCACTATGACCCAGACTGGAACAGCTGAACAACCCTTGGATGAATTGCATGACATTTGGCTTTGACTTCTGTTTTCCCCTTGGGATGAATTTCTGTAACTTTAAATACTTTTGACTCTAACCAAAATTGTGTCAGACTTTAGTGTATCACCAAATCCTGCAGAATTTGACATTACCAACAGCATCAGCGTCATGTTGTGCTAACTAGCAAATTTGAGCATGCTATATTAAGATAATGGAAAAGGGAAACATTAAACCTGCTAAACATCAGCCCATTAACATTGTCTTTGCGATCATTTTAGTATGCTAACGTTAGCATTGAGCTCAAAGCAACAATGTGACTAATTACAGCTTTACATTTCCGTTAGCATGGTTGTAGACTTAGTTTTTAAAAAACATTATATAGTTCTATTCAGATAGTTGAGGACATGGCCATTAAAAAAATGTGCTTTGTGAGAGGAAATATCGTTTTTTATTTTAAGGATCGGTAAAAGTGTCCTTCACCGTGAGGTCGCCGTCTTGTCTTCAACAATCTGATTAAACACAGTGAAATATGACGCCCAATCCTCCTGTCATTCATCACTTCAGCTCAGGACGGAGTGTGTTTGAAATCATTACTGATGAATTTCAGGGTCACTATCTGATTAGTGTCCATCGCCGACCGCACAGAACAAACTTTGACCAGATGAGGGATGGACAGAGTTCCCCAATTGATGTAATGGAGTATATTTATTTGGAGGTTTTTCTACTTTTACTTGAGAATGGTAAATCATTTTAATACTCCTTCCCCATTTACGCTAATTCCAGCATTTACGAGGTACAACAAATCTGAATTACTGTACTGTACTTTGAAACTTAAAGCACGTTTTTGCATATGAAGTTTTTCGAGATTATGGAAATAAACCAATAAATAAAAACAAGGATAATTATGTGTTATTGTTGAGTAAATAACAGAGTGTTATTTTGAAAAGAATAACAAATCAGAAGGAAAAAAAGATTGAAAAATACAGATTTCAGTATCCTGAGGCTCTCAGCCCCATTTATTTTCCTCACAGACGGCAACCAAAGTCAGAAATTATACGATTTAAAATAAAAGCAATAATTGTGGCTTGCTATTGAGTAAGAACATGTTTTTATGAACCACACAGCTTCCGGTCTTCCTATAACACGTAATGCCGTGAGACTACCAATAGAAATACATTGCTTTTAAAATCGTGCTGTGCAACATGAAAAAAAGGGGAAAATCGTGTTGGTGAACACGAATCAATAGATTAAAAATCGTGTTGGTGAACACGAAATGCCGTGAGACTGGGTTGGAAGTTTCCTAGTTTTACATGACTTTAAGAGCTGAAGTGACTTATTCTCTTCTTATCTTGCAATAAAGAACATGTTCTTTAAACCGGATTTAGAATAGTAGCCAGCAATAAGTGCTGCCTTTTTCTCGGCCTCAAGCCTCTCTTCACACTTTTCTGCTGTGTGTATCTGAGTGATACAAAGCACCCAGCTGAGATATTATCTCTGAAATAAAAGAGCACACAATCTGACAGTTCATCTGACTTTATTGAGATATGTGAGGATCAAAAAGCAGCTAGCCATGCAAAGAACTAGCCTGGTAGTGTGCATTGAGGTGAGAAAGGTATATCACCTGGGTAATATACAGATCCTGAGCCACCCTTGGTTCTAGCCAGTGAAGGTAATGTTCAGGAACAGCATGGTGCAGGCTGATCCAAGGATGGACACTTTGTAAAAGCTGGAGTCCAAATTAAAATCTTGGCAAAAGCACAGGAATATACAGACACATGTGTGGCTACGCTGGAAATAAGCTGAGTACAAAATAAACTAAGTGACTAGAACTGTTGTGCATAGTATTTGAAAAGATTTGTGCTGACAGGGCTGGGTGTTAATTGAGCAAAGAGATGCATACATTGTTAAGTGGGATACAATAAATAATGATCTCCTGTTGTTTATAACTGTGAGGTTAATGCCCTTAGCTGGATAGCTGCAAACCTCTTCATCAGAGCGCTATTCAGAATTATTATATATTTAATATCTTTATAAGGATATTTACAAATACAGTCATCTTTATTTACAGTTATTGCCGCAACCAAGGCAGTTTGTCACTGTCTTGTGGTTTATAATGAAACAGCAATAAATCAAGTGATGTGTGGTGGTGTTCTGCCGTGTCTCACCTTAAATAACAGACAAAATAACAGTCCCTCAGAATAATGCAAAGTAAGCTGGGAGAAACATAAGCCATTCTTGAACACTTCAGCCTTTTTTAACAGTTTGGAATATGGCTTCTGTGAGACAGAACGTTTGAAAACACTTCACCACCTTTTTTAACAAATAACACTAAGTTTGGTTTTCCTTCATCCCCCTGAATTACCTTTTTTTCTCTGCTCTTCCATGCAAGTAAAGCGTCAGAAAGTAGAGACGGCACACCATCGTCACGCTGTGGTACGAAACCGGACAGCCATTATTACAGGACTTTACAAAGAGATAAACAACGCTGACGATATCATGACAGGAAGCAGATACTCTTGTTTGATTTGAAAGTTACATGGGTGTGTGTAAAGAGTGTCATTGAAGTGCGTATAAAAGCTCCCAGAGGTGCATGCAAAGCATTTGTCACATAGGAGCAGTGAAAAGCAAAAATGTACAGTAATCCAATCACGGGAGAGCAGTCTGAAATTTGTGTGTGATATGCGAGTGTGACTTTCATGTGACCTAGATGTAGCAGAGAATACTTTGTTTTCAAATGTTTTTCTTACACACAATGTATTACCTGAATCATTTTATATTCGGAGCAGGACAGACACATATCCTGAATCCAGCCGTGCTGCATTCTGCACATACAAAACTGGATCGATATGGTTTATTTACCCTTTAGGCGAATCTACTTGACTGTTAAAGGTTTTTTGAAACAACCAACAAGTATTGCACAAGCCACTACAATAAACAGCTACAATCTTTCACAATCTCTTTTGTTTTCTCTACACGAACAGTGAAATGGAGACTCACAAGGCTTGGACACGCCTTGACATCATAGTAATGAAGTCCAATCGACGGGTGACCAATGGAAATGGCTAGTGAGGTAGCCAGACTTCCTGCACACTATCCTCTTCAACATGATGCTACATTTCTGTTGTGAGTGTGTATAAAACCACACAAAGTAAAGTTGTGCTACAAGAAAAGTAGCCCTCCCTCCCCGCCTCCTTTAAGTCTTAAAAGCTTCTGCAGTGAAAAAGCAAAGTTGTGGAGTTTCCCCCACTTCCGCTGCTAATTCACGGCCACTTTTTGGAGGTGATGGAGGTGGGTGGTTTGCGGTCAGTGAGGTGTCGGGTAAACACTCCTGAGTATTCCTCCGTCATCATTGTGAATTTCTTTATCAAACTGAGGGTCAAGGAGAAGTCGTCATATTTCTAACAGATAATTCAGAGGGACGAGGCCCCTCTTCTTCCCGCTGCTCAGCCGGAGGAAACCGTCAATCTCCTCGTTCTTCCCCACACAGATCTGCAGAGGGAGGTGGGGATGGAGCAGGAGGAAGACGAGGAGGAGGAGGAGGAGGAGGAGGAGGAGGGGGGGGGAGGAGCAAGTTACATTCAGTATTGTGAGAGAGGGTTTGTGGATTAAGGCGAAAAAAAGCGTGCTGCAATGGAAGCCATAACATGCTGTCCTCTGTAATATCAGCAGTTTTCTGCATGCATTTGCATACATTTAAAAATGTATCCAGCCAGTGTGTGTGTGTGTGTGTGTGTGTGTGTGTGTGTGTGTGTGTGTGTGTGTGTGTGTGTGTGTGTGTGTGTGTATGTGTGTGAGAGGAAAACTGTGTGCTCACCTGGGCCTCTTTTACAGTCATCTGGCCTTTGTCTCTGTTGCCATGGAAACCATCTGTGACCTTCCACACACGCTCACCAGGGCGGACCCGCTGCACAAAATTGGCCGGGAACAATCCCACCTTGTCTCTGCTTTTCCCCTGGTAAACACAACCCGACATAGACATAGTTAGAAATAGATTTTCCTGTTTGTGGCTGAATTGGGAAAAAAAGGCTCCTAATTGCCCATACTTCAATAATGCATGATGCCGACTACTGTCATAATAAGCTACTATAATTTGCTGCCTTGTTGACAAAAAGGAACTACAGTATTTCTATCGTTTATGTCTCAACAGAAACCAGTCGTAGGGTTCCTCCACTGCAGTCCTCGGCGGAGCATACGCTCTTTGAGGTTTTTTTCTGTTGACTTGGCCGGTTGCCTACATTTGCATAGCATTTATATCATAGTAACCTAATGGAATTTAAATTAAGCAACACAATAAGCTGAACAATACAAATAAAAACAATGTTTGTATTCCCTAATTAGCAATGCCGGTTCTAGAGCAAAAAGCATCTGCAGTTGTGGAGCCCTAATCCCCCCCCATCCTCTTCAGAGACTCTGGCTGGCTGGAGTGTGCAGAGCCCCTGGGTGCTTAGTAAGCTGTTTCACTCGTGTCCAGATGTTGGTTCATCCACATTTAGCAGAGGCATGTTTACATTAGGAGGGGGTTTAAATGTGTTTACTGTAAGTGAATGGCTTTGCAGTGATTATCACTTTCAATAATATATGATACAACACCTTTTTGTACTTTTGAAATCTGCAATAAAATGTATTTGATTGAAATATTGTACTACATTTTCCTGTTGTCTGATGTAAAGAACGTACTGTCCTTCGCAGGTGAAGGTGAATATCTCCAGCTGCGTCATTAAACACAGACGGCAATCCTCCTCTTCTCCTCTAAATAATGACTAGATCTGCACACCCACACCTGCGGTCCTTTAAGCACATCAGTCAGCTCTTCAGTACTCTGATCAGTTCTGCTCTGAATAGAGGAACTTCAACTGATTGTTTGACCAGTTTAATATGTGTGTGTTACTGTCATAAGTATTTACAGGAAATCTGGTGATTTATAACATTCAAGTTCTATTAAGATCTTTGCGCAGCCTACCTTCCACCAGTCCTCGTTGGAGTCATCTGTGACTTGAACTCTGTCGCCAGGCCTGGAGGAACAAACGCCATCAAAAAAAGGTTTAATGAGAATTGTTATATATATATATATATAAATAAAAGCATGTATCACTGCAAAATAGGAAGCTTCATCCAGCAAACACTTACTTATCATAACAATTGTAAACAGGGGCACACAGCTAGCCTCCATGTAGCTTCCAACATTCAAATGTATAAACTTGGAGTTTCAGGCTCTGCACTTTCCCTCCTCACCTCATACCTCAAAGACCGCACCTACAGGGTAACTTGGAGAGGGTCGGAGTCCGACCCTTGTCAATTAACTACAGGGGTCCCTCAGGGCTCGGTCCTTAGTCCCCTCCTCTTCTCTCTGTACACAAACTCGCTCGAATCGGTCACGAGCCTGCATGCTTTTTCATACCACTGCTACGCTGACGACACCCAATTAATTCTGTCTTTTCCCCGCTCAGAGACCCAGGTCGTTGCACGCATCTCTGCTTGTCTAGCAGACATCTCTCAGTGGATGTCTGCTCACCACCTCAAGCTCAACCTTGACATGACTGAACTGCTTTTTATTCCTGGAAAAGATTGTCCCACTCTTGACCTAACAATCAACATCGGCCCCTCTGTTGTTTCCCCGACTCAGACTGCAAGGAATCTGGGTGTGACCCTAGATAACAACCTTCACTGCAAACATTGCTGCTACAACCCGCTGCTGCAGATACACTCTTTACAACATCAGGAGGGTAAGTCCCCTCCTGACCCAGAAAGCAACGCAACTTCTGTTCCAGTCTCTCGTCTAGACTACTGCAACTCCCTCCTGGCTGGTCTACCTGTATGTGCCATCAGACCTCTGCAGCTCATCCAGAATGCAGCGGCTCGTCTGGTCTTCAACCTTCCAACATTTTCCCACACCACACCGCTCCCTTCACTGGCTTCCAGTAACTGCTAGAATCCACTTCAAGACACTGGTACTTGCGTACCATGCAGTGAATGGATCTGGCCCTTCCTACATCCAGGACATGGTTAAACCATACACCCCAGCACGTGCACTCCGCTCTGCATCAGCCAAACGGCTCGCTGCACCCGCACTGTGAGGGGGACCCAAGTTCCCATCAGCAAAAACACGTCGGTTTGCTATCCTGGCTCCAAAATGGTGGAATGAGCTCCCCATTGAAATCAGGACAGCAGAAAGCTTACACATCTTCCAGCGCAGACTGAAAACTCATCTCTTTCGACTCCACTTCGAGCAATAACATTACTAACAAAGCACTTATATACTAATAAAGGACTGGCTTATCTAAAGCCAGTTGAGTAGCACTTGACATTTTTTGGCTCTAGGAAACCTGATGTACTTATATGATTCTGTTTTCTTCAAGTTTGTATCTTCTTTGTTGAATGTACTTATTGTAAGTCGCTTTGGATAAAAGCATCAGCTAAATGAAATGTAATGTAATGTAATGAAAGAGGGGTCCATCCTTGGCAGAAAAGCAAATATTTCCCCAAAATAATTCCTAACACAGAAACAGGTTTACAATTAATGAGTTAATAAGTGAGTAAAATTAGGCACTTATTGCCACATTAAGCACCATTTAAGTAGCATTTAGACTGCTTTTAAATCAAGGCCAATTCTAGCCCCAAATAAGAACAGGCTTCAATAGTCAGGTAGCTTTGATATCACTAAATACCTGTACTGTAACTTTTGTGTGAATAATGTAAAGTACTGTGAATGTCACCATAAATGGCTATTTTTCAGAGGGAACTGGACTGCTCTGTCCATGTATCAGTATCCCCTTTGTGCTGTCTTACTGCACAGACGCATCCTCCAGATTAGTGGTGGGTGTCACCATACTCAGCAGTTCTCTGCACCTACTAACATACAAATACTTTTTTTCGGTTATGTTACACACTCAACGCAGCTGTTTGTCCTTTCCGGCCTCCCAGCACACTCCCCCCTCCCGATCCAAACGCTGCAACCCCCCTCTGATCCTCCCGCCGAGGAGGCAGATGGCGTGTGAATGTCAGCAAAATGATGACCAGGTACACAGTTCCTCCTCTATCCTCTCATTTACACAATCAATACAGTATGCAAAGAAATGTGACTGACTGTAGCTCCAAGTCGTTCTTCTCCTGAGGCAGGAACTTGTAGAGAGCCACATATGTGTGGATGGAGTGCACCTCCACTTTCTTAGGAGTCTGATTAGAAGAAGGAACGTCGAAAGATAGACAGAGAGAAAAAAAAATGTTATTCATTTGTTTTCCAATGTGGAGTTCTGACTTTAAGTGAAAAGTAGGGAGAGTTTGAAGGGAGTTGACAGAGTGCATTTTCACCCCAAAAAATGGGAGAAGAGTGCTGACTACACACCTTCAGACTGACTCTGTCTTCTGAATCAGCCTTCTCACTTTCAGGAGGGGTGAGCACTGGAGAGACACAGAGAGAAAAGAGGGAGAGAAGGAAAGACAATATGCGTGAAATAAGGAAAGGTCACGTATAAAAAACAGAGAGAGGAAGAGTATAGGTGCGAGAGAAAGAAAAAAGTGTGAGGGATACACAGAGAGGTCACTTGGCGACAAACAGATGGAAGACAGAAATCAAGGTCATGTACTGCAAAGTGGCAGCAGTACAAACAGAGATGATCCCTCCTCCTGGGACTAAAGACAGAGAGGTTAAAGAAGTGTGGAGAGAACACACACACATACCCACTGTATCTCTCACATTCTGTCTCAATAGTGTCACATTATGGAGAGAATCTCACTGTTGGTACTTTATATCTTAACAAATAAAATGTATCCTCTAAGGATTCCTGTGAAATGTACAGATACTCAGACTCAACTGTTTTAAAAAAGGGTTGATGAACCAATCAGTTTAGAGTTAAGCTTATGGGGAAAGGCCTATCTTTCTTGCTTCAAGTTAAATGAGAAGATCACTTCCACTGCCACGGGAAATACGATGGAAAGTAAGGGTAAATATAAAGTAGAAGGCAGCATGTGGTTAGCTTAGCTTAGCATGTAGCCTTGAAATGATAGAAAACAGTTTACCAGTTTACACACTATATATTTTTGCAAATTGTACAAATTTGATATAATGTTTTAATTATAGTGAGATTCATTTTAATAACCTGTGTACTGTACAATTCAGCTGTAAAGCTAAGCTAACCGGCTGCTGCTAGTAGCTTTATGTTTAAAGTAGACATCAAAGCGGTATCTATCTTTTAATTTACCTCTGGAAATAAGAGCAAACAAGCCAATTTCAAAAATGTGAACCTATTCCTACAAAACCTTTCAGTATTGATCTAAAAGATACAGGGTTTCATGTGTTTTGTTTACATTAACATTGAGCTATGTTTTAATTGATTTAAAACCGAGTCGTTGTGTTTCAGTTCAGAATGAACCATTCATCTTTAAAAAGGGAATGGGTCTTCTTAAGTCCCATGTTGCTCTACCGTGTTTCTACAGTACATTAGCCCAGAAAAGGCAAACCAATTTAATGGACACCATAGTTAATAGTCACATTTGAAAAAGAGACACACACTGGTCACGAAAGCTGCCAAAACAGACATTTATCAGTTACGAAGGTAAATTATTTGACTTACTTCCTGGGATGGGCTCCTCTTCAGCGATCGGCTGGTTTTCCAGAATGTCTGGCAGGTTTTCTTCCTATAACAAAGAAAGAAATGAAGTCATCAAAGTCAGCTTTATTTCTGTGTGATTAATGTCTACATGAATTTATAGAAATGACATGAGTCCACTATGTCTGTTTTTATACCTCGTCACAAGGCGACTCTGAGATACTGCTGAAGCTGGAGCGGCTCAACTGAGCCAGCGACGTCCCATAGCGCAGCGCCTCATACACAGGGTCAACACTGTTGTTATCTGCCTCTACACACACACAGGGACACACGTGCGGTTTTATGGCAGACAGTATATACGCACAAACACACACATCTCATGTCAGGCATCCAGGATCGAAGGCTAGAGACACGGTGATTAGTCACTCTGAGATTTTGGTTGTTGGATGCTGTGAGAAATCATCCAGAGTTTCCATCACTCACCCTGAGCAGCGGGGGCCTCTCGGACCACTCCCAGCGTGTCCGCGGTTAACAGAGGGGAGCTGAAGTTTCTCTTGAAGGCTCCTGACTGAGAAGCCGGGAGAGACACAGGGAGACAGGAGGGGGAGGACAGGGGAAGGAGAAACGTTACTTGAGGCGGAAAGAAAACAAAGGGCAGATGTGATATTATTCTGTAAGACAATACCTGTGTGGTTTGATCTGGAAGACGTGGGCCTACAGTGACATAAAAGCTCTTTGTGTTGCGGTATTTCAGCTCATCAGAAATCTCCTACAAATAACTTTGATAAAGATACTTTGAGGAAAATGTGGAGGCACTTGGCTTATGTTACTTATGTACTATCCCTGGGGACTAATCCAGAGTAATTGTATTTACTTGACTATTTTAATTGTATTCTCTTAATTTTACATTTTCCTCCAAGTGAACTGGATGCTTCAAGTTCCTCTGCCAGTTGACAGTAAATGATAAGTATTACTGTAACAGTTGTATCTATAACCCAGCACAAACATTACAACATTAAATTAATCGAAATGCTAAAAAACATGTATACACTTTGCAACCGATTTGCAAAAGAGTTAGTCAGGGAGGAGCTAGAACAAAACATCTCTTTTTAAATGTTCAACGGACAGCCATACAACATTTTTAAGTTAATTCAGCTCATATATATATATGCTAACATATTATTTAAGTGCAGGGAAGGTTAGAAATATAAATCTGGTTTTCAAGCTTTTGAAACCAATACATCTGCTGAAAACTAATGCCAATTCTCCATCTTAACCGCGATGCCCCTCATTGTTACTCCGAATACCCAGCCCACTATTGACAGTGAATTCAGAAACGTTGCAAACAAAAATGTTTTTAGTTTGATGTCTAAATTGATGTTATTCCTCCACTTTATGGACTGTAGGAGGAAGAGGAGGATTTATAATGCAAACTAACTGTAATATAAAAAACGTTTTCATCTTGACACTTGTATGTTGGATCTGCGAATATGATCCATGAGCGTTTTATTGCCGTCTAATGGTGGCAATAATACACTCACCATTAGCTTTAACATGGTGCTTCTGAAGATATATCCCCGAACACGCCTGTGCACCTAATGGAGTATGAGTCAACTTTTTTTTTCTTCCTGCCTTCAAGCTATTCATCCATGTTGTCTGCGTATTGGGGCACCAGAAAGATCTGTCTCTGTCAAATTGTAGATCTGAAGCCGAACACCTTTGATATGCGATTGTTTCTTTATTTAGCAAGAAAAATATGTTTAGCTGCAGAACATGACTCAACAGTCTGAAAGATAAAAGTCCTGTTTTCAGAGGCTGTGATGAATATGTCCTGTGTTCCCCAAATAGAAGCGTATATATTTAAAAGAAAAAAGTATTTCTGCTTTTAATCTCTGCATCTTTTATCATCCGTTTTATAGAATGCGGTACATGCTGAGAATATAACATGTCATCAGAAAAATGCTTTATCTTTTTAGGGTTGATTTCTTCTGGCCTGTGGGACATGCAGTTAAAACCCTTCATTGTATAACAAAAAAACCTTTATCAGGTCATACTGCTCAATGCTAAACATGTCAAAAAAACATCTATAAATCAGAAACTGCGTCATGAAGTATATAGAAATATCGTTGCATACTCATTGGGTGTCTGAACGTTTCTGAAAAGCCAAAGTGAATATATTTATAGAAGAACAGAAAGCAATCAAAATAACTGCCGTGACGATCTGACAGCTGTTGTGAGTAGAGCTTGTGAAGAGCACAGAAGTCATCCAGAAGTGAAACATAGCTCTAAGGTTCGGAGGGAGTGTGATGGCTGTTCAGGACTGACAGACAACAATTTGCCCAGAATCTCTTCTTTATCTCCCTTCTCACAAAACACAAACTTCACCTCTACTTTGAAAAGACTACACGAATCTCACTGCTAAAACATGACTGTGTGATTGTATCCGTTTATGCAGCAATTCTAAGACTGATATTTTGGATGGCTTCATATATGCAAAAAAAACAACATATCTGATTTAAAGTTATTCTGATATACAGCAAACTCAACCATTTATAAAAAGGCAAAAGTGCTCACATTTAAAGGTCACCTATTATGCAAAATGTGTCCTCTCTGTTTTAAGCGGAAAGTTTCTGGAAAAAAGATTCTCTCTCTTTTTGTCCTGATCCCTCTATATAAAAACCTGTCTGAAAATGAGCTGATCAGATTTTTTGATTTGACTTTGTGATGTCACAATGTTGTTTTGGGTTCTGCAACCATTAGCTAAAACCCAACCAAGGTAACACCCGTGCACCTTATCACCTGAATCCGCTCCTTTTTAAACCACACACTTCACAGAGGAGGCGTGGCCAGAAGCAGTTCATTAGCATTTAAAGCTACAGACACAGAATCAGCCCTTTTGGAACAGGGCTGAAACAGAGGGGTTTATGGCAAGCTATAATGCATGATCTGTTTGGTGTTTGGAGGTGGTTTTGTATATATCCTATAATATATTGTTGATAGGGGACCTTTAAAGAATGATTGCACACAATAATGTTTTCATCATTAATGAATCTGCTTATTATTCAATTGACGATGATAAGAATTTGAAAAAGGCAGCGGTCAGTTTCAGTTCATTTGAAATAATTGCGAACTTTCCTGCCATTTGACCAACAGTTGCAACTCAAGAAGAAGTCAAGAAGTCTTTCCGGGAAACACAAGATACAAATAAAATGTAAACACGGTCTGTGAATAAACCATTGACAATACATCTGGCAAATGCTTCACTTTCTTTTAAAGTAAATTAAAAACGAGTCACACTCTGATCTGCCACTGCTCCCATTTTAAACATACTGATGTGGAGTAGACTCATTCTTTCCTGAGCAAAATAAACTGTTCAACATCTTATAGTACTACTACCATTCATCTACAGATCAACATATCAGAAATGATGACTGTGTAGCGTGACTGGACAGTTTTAGAGAAAAGAGAAGCTAAAATGTCCCTCTTGGTCAGACAAAGCAAGATGGGACTGTGGAGTAGTCTCTCACAATTTCGGGTAAAATGGGTTTGAGTGTAAATCTTTCCTGCAGAAGCAATTATTTTGTGCAGCGCTCAGCAGGCCTATTTCCTTAATCAAAGGGTAATACATCTTTAAGTCTAATTAACATTGATTAGCAAAATGTTGTTGGGAATCCAAAGTCATTTTCAGCAGCTTGGATCTGGAGATATTTTAAGGCAATCAGTCATGGGTGCACTCAGCAAATGGATTAGGAGTGACTCAGAGGGACAGCGTTCATTGATTTTCCTATTTTATTTTTAACTTCACTACCGGTACTTTATATACCTATAATTTGCCAGTTGTGCCCGCTTTAGTTTTGTTTTTTTGCTGTGAATTACTAGAGGTAGAAGGACTACTCAGATTCTTTGTTGAAATGTAACAACGCCACATCCACAACAACTTGGTTTTAGGTAAAAGTCCTGCATTCAAACTGTACCCATATGTAGAAACATGGTCCATTTTGTTTCCCATTGATATGATAACATATTGAGCGCTCCAGTAGCTCAGCTGGTAGGGCAAGCCCAAGGCAAAGCAAAACAACGGTGGATATTATTATTTGTGTGCCTCATCTATTCATTAACTTGCAGTATTTTAATGACAAGCTAATTTTAACAATTGTATATGTAAATCTCTCAGTCCACTAGGATTGTCTTAACCTGTAATCTAAAGAAACCAACTTCTTATCGAGAATTGAGTGTGGCTCTTGACAAGAAAAAAAACACATTATTCTGCAAGATTCATTAATTAATTAGTTAATTGTAAGGGAAACTTCTGCAGCAATGGAGAGTCAGGACTCAGAGAGACATGAGGAGAGTTGGAGCTTTGATGTCAAACATGGATCTTTAATACAAGCATCGGCCGGAGAAATTCACATCACAAGTCACACAGTCAAAGGTTCTGAATGCACGGGTGGGTTGCCATGTCAAATCTGTCCAGCATTTCTCTCGATAGACCTTTTAACTAGTTTACAGAGAGAATTCACATATTGGGGGAGGGTGCGTAAACACTGGGAACACTGCAGATATCCCCGATATCTGGAAATACTCAATCACCTGTCTGGGGAGCTTAGAAAGCCAGCGTTCTCACAGCCGTAAAACCCTCTGTGACCGATAATAAAACTGAGAATAACATCACATGATTCCATTATCACATTCCTTACGAGAGATAACGGACTTAGGGCTCGTTGTAAATGTCAACAGGCAATAAGGTTAAATATTTAGAAGTAAAGACAGAATTAATCCCTAACATTAATTATTGGAAAATAATACTTGAAGGACCCTTGAAGAAAACAATTAGGAGGTGAGATGGAGAGGTTTTCAGTGTGAGTAATATGTCGCTGATAAAAGAGAAGAAAGGCTGTGCAAAACATTGTACCTTAGTGCAGTCCTTAAATTAGTGTACTTAGTGTAACTTTCCACAACTGCTACTTAATCCACACAGCAGCACCGATACAGTGTTTACTACGTCTAATGCTCCTCCTGCGCTTTGTGGAGTGTCAGCTCTCTCTTCTTCCTGCAGCGAATACGAGGCTCTGGCCTCAAGTCATCCCAAGAGTCTGACTGCACCAAACACAGGAATTAGATGTATTGTCAAACTAATTGCCAAGAACATTCCAGCCTTTCCTACATTTCAGTTTCATTCCAATATGTATGATGAATTAAATAAAAAAAGATCACCTGAGCAATTAATGCACTTAAGATACAGTAGGTGACATTTCAGAGGCAATCTTTTTGCGCACAAAAGCTTTGGATGACGCTCTTTGGTTGAGAGTCAGTGGCCCCTGGACCTACAGGTATGTGGATGTATAAGAAGGAGCCTCGACCTCCATGCAGTTTCAGTGAAAGGCCTAATCCTTGCTTTGATGAGTGTGCAGTGATGGAAAAGGAAACCACCGAAGGCTTGGCGACAGCCTTCCGTGTCGTATCCTCCAGGGATTGTGTGCGCCTCAAACACACTGAATTTCACACTGAATTAGCCAGACCAGCTGGTACAGAGAGATATTGATTTTCCAACAGAGTTGTGAGGGGAGGAAGGAAATGTTGCACGCAGACAAGAGAGGAGAGAGGAAAGAGAGCGTTGTGTGAGAAAAGCGGCACATGCAGGAGGACGGACAAAAAGGCGGAGTGAATAAATGTTGGGACCTGGCCACCGAAACTACATCAGTGTCATCCTGATCCGATTTAGTTTTTCTTAGCTAGGATATAAGTGATATGAGCGTTACCTGTACAAACATTTCCCCCGTAAGTTAGTCTAAGCTGTGGTCAACCAACTTTCCATTTGTAAACTCTAGCTTTTTGTCCCTCCTGCTTTGAAAATGGCTTTATCCTCTTTTACAGTAACAGGACCAGGGATTTGGGGCTAAGCATATTACCAGGACTAAAGGCTACGCCAACTGACTGACAGAGACAATTACAGCATCCAGATGCTCTTCATTTCTGCTGACACAATGCATTCTGGACATGGCACCAGCCTACAAATAGCACGTTCATATCCAGTACATTTGAGAAACAAATACACAACATATTAAAATGTCTTTAACTACCGTATGTAAATAAAATGTTTGACCATGTTGGTCAGTCGGGTTCGGGAAGAGAACCGCAGCAAGCAAATGTGCAAAGCAAAAAGGACGCATGGATATTGGATTATTCTCACAAACTACCCAATGTAAACATGGTGAAAGGTGATACCAAGTGCCAAAAAAAGAGTACTCATTTCATTTTGGAGCATATCCGAATCATAGTGCAGATATAAAAAAAAAATTCACTTACGGAAAAAATTGGCGGAGGTCTGCATTAAGTAAGTGTGATGCATTTGAGGCAAATCATATGAACTCTTAAATATCATGTGTTTTTGATCACACATATGTCCCTGCTGTCTCAATAACCAGGTAGCAAATCCAAGTACTTTATGGATATTTCGCCTCTCAGAGTTTCACACCCCTGTTCACACTCGATGACCACATATCTGAGAGTCATATCGCTGCCAGATAAGTGCTAGAAACTTCGATTTTTATAATATATATATTGTATGTGGGCAGTAAAGTGTTACAATAGCTTCATAAAAAGGTGAATAGATTATGGTAGTGAGGTTAAAATAAGTTGAGGTGTTCTTACCTTTCCATTGCAGGGCTGCTGGGAGAGCTCCGAGGAGCACCAGAGGTGGGTCGCCAGCTTGCAGGCTCGACAGCGCAGCCCCTGCTTGGAGTTACCTGCAAGGACATCAGAAAACTCCCTTTAACACCTCTTTGTGGGCTGAACACCGCGGTCAATATTTCTATTATCAGCAACACATTAAGGACACAGCGAACGGCAATATCAGGTGCAGAGAGCGTGATGGAAATGGAGGGAAGGTGGGCATTCTGTGGTTTGTGAAGTTCTTTTATTCTTTTAGGTGTTTGAGTGATTTAAAAATACTTTTCTTTCCGAGAAGCTTGGTAACCAGTTTATTTTAGCAAAAAAGTGTCCTATTTTTTCCTCACATGTGAAACCCACACTGTGAGTATTATATAAACTGCCATACAAACATCAGCATTGACAATTGTACGCCACATGTTCTATATGCACATTTTCTTTTACCAGTTCATTGGCCTGTATTGAACCAGGTAAGGAATGTTAAATATATATTATTGAATAATTTACTGATTTTATGACATAGTCTCTAAGCTCTAGCTAAAGATTAAGAACATTTAATGATCTCAAATTGATCAATGTGCTTTCAAGTACGTTTCAGTTTTGTCAAGCATTCAGAGTATGCAAATTGTAAGAGCAGTTGCAGTACATAATAAAAGTAAAAAGAAGAAGACTGCTGAGAAACGTCAGCACACCAATTGTAAAAAAACAAGATACAACTCACAGGGGAGCCACATAAACAGGATTGGACTTCTGCACTTGCAGTCAATCTTTTTTTATTGGGAAATTTTTTTGCTGAAGAATTAGACCCCTTGCGAACGATCCACAGTAAGATTTGTGGATACCTGAGTTACAACCTTTAATCATTTGAGAACCACAGACAGGCTGTGTTTGATTATTTTTGGATGAAGTGGCAGAATTCCCAGCGTTGAAACCTCAGCAAATAAACCCAAAATATCTGCAACACCCTTCAAAATATGATGTTACACTCAGCCTATTTTTAACTGATATCTTTGCACATGTGTAAGAAATGCCTTGAATCAGAGAGGCTCATCAGGTCTAAAACCAGTTTCATTCCACAGGCCATAAGACTATTAAACACATTAACTTTTTAAAGAACATCCATAAACATTCATCTGTTTGCACCTAGCTAATTATTGATCTAATATATCATATTTCCATTTACTTGTATATGGACTCTTCTTGCACTATTTCTATTTCTATTTTATATTTACTTGCACATGTCAAAACGTTCTATTGCACTATTTTATCTGTTTGATGTCCTATATACACTGAACAAAAATATAAATGCAACACTTTTGTTTTTGCTCCCATTTTTCATGAGATGAACTCAAAGATCTAAAACATTTTCTACATACACAAAATAACCATTTCTCTCAAATATTGTTCACAAATCTGAAAAAATCTGTGATAGTGAGCACTTCTCCTTTGCCGAGATAATCCATCCCACCTCACAGGTGTGGCATATCAAGATGCTGGTTAGACAGCATGATTATTGCACAGGTGTGCCTTAGGCTGGCCACAATAAAAGGCCACTCTGAAACGTGCAGTTTTGCTTTATTGGGGGGGGTCTGGGGGGGTCCGAAAACCAGTCAGTATCTGGTGTGACCACCATTTGCCTCACGCAGTGCAACACATCTCCTTCGCATAGAGTTGATCAGGTTGTTGATTGTGGCCTGTGGAATGTTGGTCCACTCCTCTTCAATGGCTGGGCGAAGTTGCTGTATATTGGCAGGAACTGGAACACGCTGTCGTATACGCGGATCCAGACAAACATGCTCAATGGGTGACATGTTAGGGTTAGGGTTAAACTGACTGGTTTTCGGACCCCCCCAGACCCCCCCAATAAAGCAAAACTGCACGTTTCAGAGTGGCCAAAACTGCACGTTTCAAAGTGTTGCATTTATATTTTTGTTCAGTGTATATAGATAGATAGATAGATAGATAGATAGATAGATAGATAGAATCAGAGGGATGAAACCCTCTTTCATGGTCACACATGCAGAGCACACAGCACACAGTGACATTTAGCCTCTGTATTTAACCCAACCTAGTACCAGGAGACTAGTACTAGGAGCAGTGGGCAGCTATTGTACAGCTATTCATGTTGCACTGTTGGAGGAGCCTTTGACTTAAGTTTGTCCATTGCCATAGCTACACTGTAGCTAATGTGCACATGACAATAAAGTCTTGAATCTCAGTAGATTAACTCAAGATAAAACAACTTTTATCTTAGCTTTCAGAAGTACACAGAATCAGCTTATCTCTGCATTTTGGGAGACCTTGTGCAACACATTTATTTCCTTTATGAAACAACGAAAGTAAGAAATATTTTCTGGAAGTATCCAGTACCCCTGACCTACCTTGGATCATATGTTTGCACCCCTGGCAGCTGGTGGGCCGGCGGAAGACGTGCTCCTGGAAACAGTGGGTTTTGAGCGGCTGCACCGAAGACTTTAGCTGGTTTTTGGAGGGCATAGACAGCGAGGGGCTGATGGAAGGTGAGCGGGATGACAGTGAGAGGTTGGGACTGGTGGTCGGGGAATGGGACGGAGTGCGCTCATAGGCCAGAGGGGAGGAGGAGATGGGGGGAGGAGGACATGGCAGGGCTGTAGGGGAAGTGATGAGGGCGGAGGGAGGGCGGGATTCGCCGTTATTGCGCTGGAAAAAGTTGTCCATACTCTTGCTACGCATGACAGATTTGAAGGACAGGGAGCGCTTCAATCGTTGCAACTGAAAGACAAACAAGAAAACAAGAAAGGTAAATATGAAGTCAAATTACAACCAGTTACAAGATATATGTGTTTTCTGTTTCAGAGGAATAAGGATATATTAACTGAAAAAAAAACACCCACTGAACCTCATTTGTCCTAAGGCCTAAAACATTTTCTACCACAGTTAGGTCAGTTTTGTTTATTCCTCATGCAACATACAGTACGTATTATGAATGTGTTTTTGTTTATTGTTTCTCTACAAACTACTCAGAATTGGGCTCGGCTCAGATCAATAAAAGCTTTGATGCATTAATCAGAAATTGGCAACACTTGAATTAAAATGTGTTATTTATGTTTCCAGGTCTCTGTCAGTTAATATGATTAAACCACACACACACACACAAACACAGTCTTCTTAATTTGATTGTCTAGTTATGACGGTTTAATGTTACAGAAAATAACTTGGCCAGGGGCTTTAAGTCCTAAAGTGATGATTGATAACCACTTGGATACCATCCTTTCCTTTTACCGTGACAGTATAAGCAATAAGGGGAAGTTTAAAGCTGAAACAATAAAAGTGGCAAAGACAAGGGGGAAATTGTCTGGCTCGAGGGGATGTGCAGTGTTTGAGAAATCAGTCTGTTAACAGTCTCTTAGCTCTACCCTCTGACTGTCCTTGCCCTGCCACGCTGGCTTCTGATCTTCCAGCTTAAGCCTTTTCCCCCTTCTTTCCTTGGATCACAAATTTGCCATCCCATGCGAATCCAGGAGAGTCAATACACCCTAAAATTCACGTTTGATTAGTTTTATTGAGCGGCCTGCATCTTCGCATTTAGTGCAGTCAGTGATGCGCGGCGAACACAGTGTTTATCTTTGACTGTCGGCCTCCATTCCAGCATCCATTGCTCTTGGCTACAATAACGAGGAAGGGATAATGACAAACAATTATGGGGATTTATTAGCGATTGGATCCAATATATTGAAATAGTAACCTCTGTGGACTCGTACATCAAGAAAATTGCCCGGGGAATGATCGCAAGGATGTAATAGTTCTAAGAAAAAAAATAGTTCTCTTCAGTTTACACCAAGCTCATTAGCTTACTGTGTTAGCCACAGGGGTGATATGCAGACGAATGATTCAAACTTATATTAAATCATAGATTGGTTTATTTTGTGGCATTTACATGTTTTTGCTTGTTGTGGTCAAGCAAAAAGTCTGACATTTTTCCTCTGCAAAAGAGGAGAGAAATGTGAAAAGGTAGCATCCTCATCATGCCTGTTGTACCTTTAAAAAGGCACCGATCCACCTGATCAATAGCATCGAGCTGGTTCCTCTTTTTCTCCCTTAAGCTTCAGATTCACAGATGCCAATTAGTTTGAGGGATGAAAGAGTCTCCCTGTTGACCCATTAGCGAGTGCCTCTCGTAAATGTTTTCTACAGGGAGCTGAGTCCATGCTTTCCTTAATGCCCTTTTCTTGGCTCGACCGGTGGCCCATTCAGTAATGGATGTTCGCCTCTATTAGATTTTTTAACTTGTCTGACTTGGTTAACCTCCTCTGCGTTGAAGGCCTGTCTTTGCTTCATTTCCAGGGGGAAAGAAAAGCAATTTATTTAGGCACAAACAAGGTACCGCACCGCTGATAATCAAAGCTTAACAAACCTCGCATAGCTTTCACACAGATTAGAAAAACTTATCTAAAGATGAAAAATACAAACTTAATTAATGCCAAATAGGTTTTTAAGAGGGTTTGAATTATCATGAGACGCTTTAATATTTACTCAGTTTAACTTGCATTCAAATCTACGGTAGTATTTCCGCAGTTAATTGTTATGCTAGTGAAAGGGATTTCCGATAAGAAATGGTTCCTAGTTGTCGGATTCCTTGTAATTGCATGCCTCTGTGACTATTGATTCATTGTATCAATACTTTCCATGTTTAAAGTGTCAGGAGGTGGGCTGGTTAATGTTAGCTGTTAGCAGCCAGTGGGCAACACAGTCCTGCTGCTGAGGTGAAACACTGAGCTCACAGCCAACAGAACAAAAGTTACATTGGGATATATTCAGTACAAATTAGTGATGGGCAAAGATAAAATTATGTGTTCAAAGGTCATCTTGTCAAATGCAGTTTTGGCAAAGAAGTTGAATGAAAGATCTATGTGAAGTCAAGTTTAAAAGCTCAATGACTGTAGACCGTATAGTTTGCATGAAAACCAGAGTAAATACAATCACTACATAATAATTCGGGCTCATTGTAAGGCAGTATTTGTAATTTTCAATAAAGACAAGAGCCTGTTATGCCTGTTAAAAGAGATTTGATTAATTGATCCATTAAACCAGAGTGTAACTTTAGGATTTGAGACAGGTCAATTGAGAGAAGGCACTAAACAAATCCACAGCACAGGTCCAGTCCTTGTACATCAAATCATTATCTTATCGCCAAGCTTCTCAAATGTTGTAGCTGCAGAGCATCACAGCGCATCTATCCGTCATTAACATTACTTATGCGTGGCTATTTGTAGGGCTGCTCAATTAATAGTATTTTAATCGCAATTACGATTATGGCTTGCAACGATTACGAAAACAACGTGATCGAAATAAAACGATTATTTTTTTTATTATTCCTTTTTTTTTTTTTTTTTTTACTTTTTTGGGGGGTTTTTCAGTTGAATTATACTTAAAGTTCAGGGTAATCAACTATTAAAAACAAACTGTTAAAACACATTTTCTCCAATAAATTCATGTTTTCAAAAATAACTGGACAACCATTTTTAGTAATCGTGATATCAATTATTGAACAAATAATCGAGATTATGATTTTTGCCATAATCGAGCAGCCCTAGTTATTTGTAAATATCTTAATATATTCAGTCTATAGTAATTATGTGTGTTTGTAATGTAGAGAAAAACCAGCTTTGCTGTGCTTTCCTAAATTCCTACAGTATATCCCATAACATCCAGAACTCAAAAGCAGGCTCTAATGATTGCACATATCTATATTCCTGCATGTCTCTCTGTAAAGGTTTATTTATGGATTACAGAACGAGAGAGCCATCACACTCAACTACTGATGGTAATTAGCTCATCACAGTGCAAGCAGTCTGGTGTACTACAGCAGACTGGGGTTTGAGGATGAAGATGAAGCAAAGAATAAAAGAAAAGGCATGAGGACAGGAAGTAAGGAAGGAATAGGAAGAACATAAGGAAGAAAAAAGGAGCTTAGTGAGAGAGGATATAGAGTGAAAATACTCCACCAATGCACCAGGGTCTTTCTCTCTCACCCTACTGACAGACAAATGGTACAGTGGAGACAGAGCAGACGTCTCAGCCTTGTTCTGCAGCCGTTTGAAAATGAGCACAGAGCAAAGGGATGTTTGGTGAAGGCTTCTATAAATAGGCTGTTGTGAGCAATGCCTGGATAAATTAATGATTAAGAAAGAGTAGGGGGGGGGGGTATTCACAAAAGATGCCTGTGAAAGGCGAAAAAGTCATCCTGCTGCCACGACGATAACCAACTCCCAAGAAATATCTTTTTTACAACTCATAGGTGGTGCAGTGAGAGGATAGCATTATAAATAGCTAAATCTACCAGCTAAGAGTTCTACTTATAGACAGTTCTCTGAGTTTCACACTTATGTAATAATGTTTTGACTGTGGTCATGCCTTTAAGCACATACCGTACGTCTCAGCCTATTGACTGAGATCTTCAGGAAAGAGAATTAGACTTTCTAAACCTGAACACAATGTTTGTTCTCTCTGGTTTTAAACATGCTCTCCTCCCTTCACTGTGTGTGTAGGTGCACAGCTATGCAGCCAGCCAATTCTAACAATGATGAAACTTTGAAAACAGTATCTAAAAACAACTTTGATGATAGTGATTACGGATCCCAAAAATAGCTGAAACGCCTTTAACAATCAGTCTACGCCAAATGTAAAAATATGATTAGAACGGTAAATATTACACTGGCACCACATCTATCATCAGTGAAGGAAAACATTGTATTCCCAAGTAAAAGTAAGAAAGTACAAATGTTAATACTCTGCATTAGTATTACTGTAAAGCAGGGGTGTCAAACTCAAGGCCCGGGGGCCAGATCCGGCCCGCGGCTTCATTTTATGTGGCCCCACAAGAGCTTGCAAAGAATATAATATGTTTATAATACGGTTAGATACCGATTTACAGAAGCACCCATAAACTACATGTCCCACAATGCATCTTAAATATGCCTTTTTTCTCAGAATTTGACTTTTTTCCTTCAAAATATGACCTTTTTTCTTAGAATTTGACCTTTTTTTTTACCTTTCCTCAAAATGTTCCTTTTTTTTTCAAATGTCACTTATTCTTTTTGATTTTGACTTTTTCCTCCAGAATTTGGCTTTTCTTTTCAAATCATTTTGTGACATTCTCACTGAAGAGACTTGCAATTATTTGCCCTAGACTTCTGCTTTCAGACGTAGTTAATTATGAAGTTATTACCCTATCCGATAATAATCCAATGCAGAGGCAATAATGTAATATGATACATTATTTTATATATATTAAATATTTATATATGTATTTTTATATAGTCTTAAAGTTACAACCGGCCCTTTAAGTGCAACCATAATGCGAATGTGGCCCGCAACAAAATTGAGTTTGACACCCCTGCTGTAAAGAGTAAAAAGCTACTCCCCAATTTCCGCCAACTCAGCACATTATGCCCAGTGCATTGTTTTATTTCCTCGGGACATCTCTAGCTGCTCATGAAATTAAAAAGGTATACTGAAAAACACAGAAACCTGATTAAGTTTGCCCCGTATTCTTGCAGTGACCCGAGTTTTAAATTAATGGAGACCTCATTAGGCATTGTTCCAGCTGCATCCTGGTAGGTCCTGAGACGACCTTTTGTGCAAATGGAAAGTTGTAATGCTTCACTGCACTGCTGGCTGCTTGGAACAAACTGAAAACGTCCTATAACCGACAGTTTAATCCCTTTTTTTGAGCTCAGATATTTACTATATCTATCACAGAGATGAAGAGCATTAAAGAGATAAATACATGTGAGAGGTTGGACAGTTTGTATTTTTAGGCACATTTAGACGTAATCAAATTAACTTTGTATAATAGTTTTTCCAGATGTGAAGGGAAACTGAAATTAACCTTAAGAACCAGAGGTGTGTCTGTGATCTATTGTATGTACAACGCGTGATTTCACAGGTGAAAGAAATGGTGTGATTCAAGGTAAATGGTTCTCTCTCATTGTCTAGGCTCCGTGTGTGGCTTCCAGATATCTGGCTGTTGTTTGAAAGGCTGTTTCGCAGAGATCGGTGAGCCTCTTTCTAGCAGGGACTTTGCCAGCTCGCAGGCTGCCTGTCTGAGCGTGCAAAAGAAGCTTGCATTTCCCAAATCCAGCCGTTTGAAAAGGCTTAACTGCATAGAGAGCCTTTGCAGTAAACATTAAGTGACTTCCACGACGGCGCTTTGATTTTCAAACCATGGGGAAAGAACAACTCAGCAGGGTCTTCATAACAATTTGGTTACCCAAGAGGCTGTCTCACAACACACACCAAGATTATGTTTTGATCTTGAGTATGAAGCTTGAGAATTTGCTAAATAATGTTAGCCCTATAGCAATCCCATACAGTAAGAAAAGTGAATGACATCCTGTTGGATGTATTATTTTAATATGAAAGTACTGAATATCTCAAAGCCTTGATAAGAAAGTACATTCTTAAATAAAAGCAGGAACTCTGACATGATTTATTTAGCTCATAAACGACAGTCGAGGGAAAGTAAAGTATTTTTCTTTTTACTTTAATAATCTAATGTTATTCTAAGCGCCGTAACTTACCTTCAGTGCACTCATGAAGGAGTGATATTAAAGTTAAACCATAGTTGCCGTCTACATGATTATTTGTGGATGCATTAAAAAGTCTTGCAGCTAAGTGTACTTTTTACAGTCCTCTTCAAGGTGAAACAGCCGTTCAGAGCGGAAGCTCTCTTTATAAAACTGTCTTTTTTTCCAGTCCATTAAATTAAACATCTTTTTGCTTTTACAAAACAACCTCTGAAGTCCAACCTCTCCAAACCTAAGGTCAGTACTAAGCAAAGGACTAAATAAAGTCCACACGTATTCCCTCCTGACACTGCACGTGGGAATCTGCTGTCTCAGCAGCATTTTAGAACTCAATCAAGGACAGTAATTCAATCATCAATAATCCAAAAAGTGCTGGATCAACATTAGATACATCAGCACAGCGGTGACAATGTAAAGTACGAAAACTTGGTTTGCATTGAATCATAAAACAGTATTGATGTCCCATTATTCATGTCTGTCTTTCCTAATATCAATCTCTCCCCTTCTCCGTCATTGTGTCTCTTTCTGTAACTCTTTATCTTTTTTCCGTGCAGACTATAGTTTTTTCAAAGGTCTGCAGTACAAGTCAATCATTCTGGCAGGACTCAGGAGAACCACAAACATATTGTGGTCTGACAGAAGTGAGTGATTGTCCTCCTGCGCTAAGGGATACAGAGGATACAAACACGAGGTATACGCTGTGCAGACATGTCATCTACACCGTCCAATCATATGATGGCACAGACACATGCTAGGGCACATCAGAAAACCCATTTAGAAACTTTAGTTGCCTTCTGAATTCTAAAAGGAAAGCAAAGTGTTAACGCTATCAAAACACGTCCAAAACGAAATCAATAAAACAGAATTGAATAATTGTCCAATGTTTGGCTTGATAGCTTTCAAATGATTTGTTTCATGAACTGTAGAAATAACAAATTGATTGTTTTTTGATGTTCAATTTAAGAAAAGTTATTTTGAGTCTTAATTAACAAAAACTTTAGTTAAATGCCTGCACTCGCCAATGTCCAGTATGTTACCCATCGGATTAATATATTGCGTAACCCTTCCACTTTTCTGTTTTAATAACGTGGTATTCTCTTGTTTTTCTGCAGTTTCTTATCTCCTTTTCATGCCTTTTTCTCTCCACAGGTGTACTCTCTTTCTCTCCATTTCTGTCATTCCTGTCCTGACCTCTGGCGTGATATCCTATTCTTAAACCGCCCTTATCCTCTCAAGCACATCATCAGCCAGCCGCTCAGAGCTATGGTGGAAGAGGACAATGTAGGAAAGGAAGAAGGAATTTGAGATATTAATGGTGTAAGACGAGGAGAGGTGGAAAGCAGGAGCAAAAAGACAAGGTGTTGGGTTTCATCTATCTGGGCCACAGTCAATAATACAGGGAAATAAAATACATAAATGGAGAAATAAATAACCAAGAGAGACAAAAGGGGATGATAAGGAAGTTAGCGAAAAGAACAGGGTGGGGAGGAGTAAAAATGAGTGTGAAGGACAAAATCAGGAGAAAACCAGTGCCATCATTTCACCTCATAAAAACGTCTTTGTGCCGGCTGAGAAAGTGATGTGTTGGGTGAAGGCCCCGGAGCCCAGGGCAAAGCTCCACTCATTATCAGCATTTACACCTGCTGTCTGTTCAAACTGAACTTTATGTGGCAGATTATTTTCAGCTAAGGTCTCATTTACTCCTCTAATGGTTAATTCTTTGGAAAATGTTGTTTATTATGCCAATAAGTCTACAGGAAGATTGATACCACTGTTATGTTGGCAAGGTAACGACAGGGCAAAACAGCTAGCCTGGAGACATCCAAAAGTAACAAAATGTGCCTACTGGGAGTTTAAAAAGTCACTTATAACCACCTTTCACCAATAGCTACTGGTCTTGGCCAAAAGAAAAAAAGCCAGCATAACCCCAATTACATTTTTTATAGCATAGATTGTGTGGACAAAACAAACAAAAATATATTGTGATAAATAAGCAGATTGTGTCCTCTTGGTCCATGCTATTTATTCCCCCATGTTTTAATGCTTTAAAATCATAATTAGTTAACAAACATGCAGGGTAAAGTAAATGAGGTAAAGTCAAATATGTATGGTTTGAAAAAATAACCTTAGTCCCTGGATTTTTTTGACCTACCATTCTTCAAAATATAAAATGTCAGACGCTACGGACAAAGAGTGGTATCAAATTAATCTAACTCTTGTCAAAGTGGATAGGCGTATTTTACTAAATGTAATTGTTTGCCTTTAACCATTGTTTGGTCTTTCATAACTCGTCGTCTACTTTACCATGGCTACTGTAGTACCACTAGATGAAAAACACTTGAATGGCATACGCTGCGAGTGATTAGAGAGGAATAATAATAGTTTCAGAGCCATCACCTTGCCCGTAGGTGTAGGGGTGGAATAACTATTCATTCTCTGTCACAGCATCTATTAGAAGCACTCTAGAAAGCTGGTAGGCCCACTTATCACTGTAATAAACACTCAAAGCCGAGGGACAGTCGGGGGACAGAGAGGGAGTGGAGAGTGAGAGATGAAGGAGAGAGAGCTGATGAAGAGATGAGAAAGACTGCAGAGAGAGGCGATATGAGGAACCGAGGCAGAGACAGACAGTGAGGCAGAAGAGGCAGAGCAAAAGGGTTGAAATAGTTGTGAAATAATACAGTAGGCTACAGAAGTGGGATATTGAGTGGCAGAAAGAAGCTCTAGAGATACCCTGTAGCAGAAAAGAGACCCTGTGGATGTAACACACATTTAATCTTCCTTTCCCCCTTCGTTCTTTTTTTCTGAGGGATGTGGAGCGGTCACTGTTGCCAGCTTGGCAAACACCGAGCTCCACGGCTGACGCAGTACGGAGGATTGTTTCCTCCCTGTTCTGTTTTGCCTGGACCACCATTTGTGTGAATTATGACCCAGGCCACAGCAAGACACAGCAAACATCTGCTAGCTGATAGGCTCGTAAATTCACCAAGCACCTCAACGCCCACCATCCATTGTGTGTGTCTGTATAGTCAAATAGAAACAACAAGGGGCCCGTCCTGCTAGGCTTGTTACTGGTCCCCGTGGTGATGACTAACAAAAGCCAGCCTTAATGGGATTTGTTGTTGCGAATACTGCCGCAATTAAAGCCTTTCTTGAAGCACATTTGAACATTTCAAAAAAAAAAAAGTTCTGTAGGAAATGTAGGTCAAGTCGGTACTGTAAGTGGGAGTTTGTTCTCCCACTTTGAAGTTCAGCTCCAGTTTTTGTCATGAAAGATCAAACAGCAACAACTAGTCAAATCTTTAAAAAAAAATACTTAGTACTGTGTAATAATGTGTTTGGTGGCTTGTGCTTGTTTGATCAAAAATGAGTTGGGGAATATGCACTATTGCTAACATGAGAACTGCATTAAGGTGGGTAATACTTTTCTTCCTAATCTTGAGGCAACTTATTTAAAGAGGCTTTCATTTAACATACATCAAACTGAGCAAACGAGCTTATGTTTTGGGTTAAGTTTGTTTGTTTACAGGATTATGCTGAAAACGACTGGTCGGATTTTCCTTAACAGTTGATGGAAGGGTGGGGTTAAGGAAGGGAATAGATCTGAATATAAAGGCATATAAAAGATATGTTCTTTTTGGCATTTGGCCTTTGCGGAGGCTCTCTGAGTGACTTTTTGTAAACCTATGTTGTTTCCTCAATGTTGAACCTCCCTCGCAAGGGTGGTATGGCTAAGAAAGCAGCATATACAGTTCTGAACAGAAATACTTAGAACATGTTGTATTAACTCTGAAAGAAGCCTAGAAGTAGGATAAGAAGATTAGCAATAGAGTCATTTGACAAAAACATTAAAGCAATCCTAAACTATTACAGATATATTCTTCATTCATCTATTTGAATTCCATGTTGCTAGTGCAAAAACTCAAAGGCTTTCCTCCTATCTCTGACCATACAGAAAGCAGATACGTCTTGTGATCCAATATCGTGATTGCAATATGAACTCAGGATGCAACATGGTTTCAGAATACTGTATTCATGTGTTTGTGTCATATCTGGAGGGCAGGCGTTATTCAAGCAGAGAAAGCATTTAAAAATGGGGATGAATGGGAAATGAATTGGCATCTTATTCTATCCATGCATCTGCAATGTTTGCCACCCTGGCTCTTGTGATGGTCCCCTTGATTTTATTCCAAGATAATGGATGCAAGGCTACAAAAGGCACAGGCTCATAACTCCACCTCCAACATTTACTGCATGTACACAATATTATTGATGTCTACGTTAAATCAAAGTGAAGCCCAACCAAAAACTGCCTCACAGCATATTTCTTATCTTGCCTCTACCTGCAGCTATCCATAACCTGTGTTTACTCCATAATTGTAGTTCTCTTACACACACAGATGCACACACACAAACACACAGGTACACACATACACACACTTTCATCAGGTACACACATACACACACTTTCATGTAATCTCTGCCCTCTGCTTACTTTGAGGTCAGGGTAGTTACAAGAATTAAAGCAGCTATTAAAGCGGCTTACAGTTGTTATGCAAGACATGCAACCACTACAGAATTAGCCTTGCAAGACAGAAGGCACCTTATTAAGTAATGCATACCATAACCATAACACATGACTCCAAAATAGATAAGATTAAATACGATTTCACTCTTTGTAATAACACATTAAACTAGAGAAAAACCTTGCTTTGGTCAGAATAGCCAAATGTCTGTTTTTCATGGGTTAAATCAATGGAATAGCGTACAGGTGTGTTGGTACCTTTGATTCTTGCTGGCTGGGCACGGTAGGCTGTGTTCGGTGAAAGTCCCGGTTTTGTGGTTCGTTCTCCTTTTCGCTGATTTCCGTCATGTCGTATGCTCCGCAGAAAATGCTCCTTCAACAGCCAAACTGTCCACGGTGACGGAGGAATGGGGGGGAAATATGCACGCAGAGGTTTTAACACATCGCTACAGTCCGCAGAGGTAGAGCCGGTTTAACTGTCAAGTCATCTTTCACCGGTGCTGCACGGTATTCCGTAAAAAGGTGCTTCGTCTTACTGGTTTAAAGCTGTTGTTCGGTGCAGAAAAGACCGGTAAGGATGCATTCAGCGGGAGAAAATATCCGGTAGCCGCTGCCGGTGGGTTTGTCCACCACCTCTCTCTCAAACACCGGCTAGTTTTCCTCCGCTCTTACAACAACTTTGATTTCGACGTGACGAAGCGCTTTGCTCGTCCTGATTGGTCGAGCCGTCTCAAAATACACCAAAGGTGACAGGTGGAGCGCAATCTGATTGGCTCAGATAAATATGTGGCATAAGATTGAAATCTACAGTTTTTAACGTGTGTGTACTACAGCTTTGTTGTTTACATCTTTACTTTAAGGTGTATTACAAGAAGATTCACGTTCACATTGTCCATAATCAAGATCAAACTCAATAAAAAAAATAAAAAAATCAATGATGGAAATTATGAATTGTATGTTTGATTGATTGTATGATTGATTGCATGAAGGCAATTACATCTTTGTCTAATGTAACCACGTGAAGATTCAGACTAATGTTACAAAATGATAAAATATGATTTTGTGTTTATATATTGTGCACGTACATTAGTGATGTAGATACTAATGCATAAATAGTTTTAATACAGTGACATTATATTATATACATATTTCTAAAAGTACATATTTTGATTTTTTTAAATCCCTTTATTGTCATTGTACAGGTACAACGACATTTAAAAAGCAAAATGCACAAATGTAAACAATATATGTTTGTACTTGTGAGATTTTGAAGGCAAGACCTTTACTTTTAGCAAACATTTTTAAACTTAAGTAATAAGTACTTTCACTAAAATGAAGAATCTGAAAACTCCCTCTTCTGCTCTCCGTGTCTTCACATAAATCTGGTTTTAATTAGATGTATTCATCCTTGGCAAGCAAGCAAACAACAGAACACATAACAATGAATCCTGCTCTTATGAAACAAAATACCCTTACAGGTGCATGCTTGTCCTGTACCTACCTGCATTAACCTAAGGTTTCAGTTCTGCTTAAGTTGTACTAAACAAGCAACTAGCAAAAGCACATCTTAATCTATTATAGAGTAGTACACCAAAAGCTCCAAAAAAAAAGGAAATCGCTCCTATTGCTTTTTGTAGCTTCCCTGCTAGTGCTGAAATGTAGTTGAAAAAAACACAACACGTTAACAATGATGGTGTGTAACACTTGTGTTTAGAGCCACAGGCGACCAGACAGACACAGCAGTCTGCAGAGAGCACCAGAAGCCAAGTGCGGGTGGCTGATTCAGCACCAAGGACAGCTCCTCCCTGCCTCTGTATGTCAGAGACAATTGATCAGCCTTCCCTGTATGTAGAACTGCACCGTTTCCTACTCGCCAACATGCCTATTTTTAGACACTGACAATATCTCGTATCAAACAAGCTCATTTTTAGTTCTTTAACAGCCTGCGCACAGTATGACACTGTATATTACCACTCTGAGCTAATTATAGAAACAACTCAGAACAAAAAATGGCACTGACTACTATTTTTCTGCTTCTTTCCAAAGCAAGCATATGTGAATTCAACAGGACAAGTGAGGCATGATCATTACTGTAGCAAGCTAGAAGCTGGATAAGTAAGTGAACAGCCATTACAATTCTGCCTTAGGCGCTGAATGTCATTAATATTTAGATATATTCTCAAACAAACCAGTTCACCCTTAAGCATGGAGAAAACGCATCTATCTATCTATCTATCTATCTATCTATCTATCTATCTATCTATCTATCTATCTATCTATCTATCTATCTATCTATCTATCTATCTATCTATCTATCTATCTATCCATGGTTGGTCTTAAGCCCCAGCCATTCTCCTTCATTTAGGTAAAACTGTGTTGTGGTGCAGCAGGTAATTATGCAAATGAAAACCATATTATTTTTATATAAATGCATAAAAACCCTGACAAGGACTTTTCAAGGGCTTCTCAGATGAATTATGGGTAGAGACAGAGTTAGTATCACAGTTGCATACAAACTTAACTGTGAAACTGAACTGATGATCTCCTTCATGTATACACAGTACAAAGTATAGATCTTTTCTAATGCATTAACACTAGAATCACCAACATTACATTACACCTAGAACTGCTGAGGGGGTTGACCAGCACTCACAGAGATGTACATTTTGAAACACTTAATTCGTTCATTTTCATAATTTCTTTAAATACTAAGTAGGACTTATCAAAAAACTATTTAAGACTCAGTTAATACCGTACATTTTAAAACATTCCGAATAACATGCTTTTTTATTTGCTTAAACTAAAAGGGAATAACTAACACCAGTGTGATTTCGGTGAGATTATGATCATCTTGGCCGAAGTTACAGGGGCATAACACCAGCCCTTCCAGATTTACAAATCCCTCTTCCATTTGATACACCATGAATCCATAGTATAATGCTTTTGTTTGCTTAAAAATCACTGTAATTGTCATAAATCAGCAATTGTCTGATCTGATCTTAATATTTAACAACAAAACACATGGAAGACAGATAGGAAAGGAATATCAGTCATATCTTTTTCTGTCATGTCATCTTGGAGCTCTAGCCGGTATCCATTTTGCAGCATCATCTTTTATTAACGGCTCTGGGGGAACTTTTTTCGCTCTAGTTACGCTACACTACCCTCCGTCCACTCACTCTTTCTCTGTCTCTTTTACACACACACACACACACACACACACACACACACACACACACACACACACACACACACACACACACACACACACACACACACACACACACACACACACACACACACACACACACACACACACACACACACACACACACACACACACACACGTACACATGCATTTCCTGGAGACTTATCCTAACCTTAACCATGACCAACACATGCCTAACCCTAACCCTTAACCTAACCAAGTCTTCACCCTAAAATGAATGATTCCCCTCATGGGGGTCTCCATTTTGTCCCCATAAGGGAGGCGAGTCCCCACACGTGACTGTGTAAACAGATTTAGGTCCCCACAAGTATAGTAATGCTAGACCACACATGCCCCCCCCACACACTCACACTCACACACACACACACACACACACACACACACACACACACAAACTCTTTGACATACATTTGAAGGGTGGTTCACATAAATGTTTTTATTTTGAACACATTGCAGTTCATTTAAACATATGCACTTACATTTCACAATTTCTTGTATAATGTGTGTGTGTGTGTGTGTGTGTGTGTGTGTGTGTGTGTGTGTGTGTGTGTGTGTGTGTGTGTGTGTGTGTGTGTGTGTGTGTGTGTGTGTGTGTGTGTGTATGTATGTGTGTGTGTGTGTGTGTGTGTGTGTGTGTGTGTGTGTGTGTGTGTGTGTGTGTGTGTGTGTGTGTGTGTGTGTGTCTCTGTGTGTGTGTGTGTGTGTGTGTGTGTGTGTGTGTGTGTGTGTGTGTGTGTGTGTGTGTGTGTGTGTGTGTGTGTGTGTGTGTGTGTGTGTGTGTGTGTGTGTGTGTGTGTGTGTGTGTGTGTGTGTGTGTGTGTGTGTAGATTAGGGTCTTGTCTCTGGAAGGCACATGACCTGATATGGCTCCATTTCATCTCCCACTCCACTCAAATTAGCATTCTCTCCGTTCTTCCCGTATATACTTATCCTCTCTTCTTCTCCTGTCTCGTTTTGTTAATCAGTCACTCTACAGTAGCCCTTTAGTTTGCTAGTTATCCCTCTTCTTTAATGCCGACTTTGTTTCTCATCTGTATCCAGTGGAAATGGAGCCATATCGCAGTGGGCGGTCTGCTGAGACAGCTGACGTCAGCTGTCTCTCAGGCAGGGTGGCCAGGGATTTTTGAGTTTTTGCTTTGGGAGTTTTTTGGCTCAGCCCTGCTTGGTTTGTGGTTTATCTGGAGTCAGACAGGGTCCCACGTTGTGCTGCTTGGCCACAATTCAGTAGCTCCTTCTCTGTAGTAATATGAGAGTCATTTCTGGCGATGCTGACTGTTTTAGATTTGGGATGGTGGTTAAATCCATACTGTAACTGCATACAAATGTATGATGTGTACATTTTTAATCATTTTGATAATAATTAAAGTACTATAAAAAACAAACCATAGTAACTTGAGTAACTTTGGTGGGTTATTCTCATGCTGCAGCCAAATCGACGTTTTTCTACTTCATTATATGCACAGACACTCCACTGAAAGGGACATCGGGCCCATAATTAGAACACTATACTGGGAGATGACCTTGCTAATGCACACATTATCTCTCTATCTTATTCCCGACTTCAAAAGAAACTGAAGGAAAGTAAATGAAGGTTGCACACATCCAACCCGCAGCTCGGGGAGCTTCCATGCTGGGTGCCAACACATTCTATTAAACAGAACTACACCACAGAACTCATGTGGGTGACATTACACTTTGTATTTAATGCATAAGTCAGCTGCTGACCTGGTCAATATGTTATTAGCCTCAGAAGGAAAAACAGCACATTAAAAGTTCATGAGAATGCGATTTAATCTAAACGCAATCAGGTTGTAATAGTGAATAGTAAAATAATGGTCACCAATTATGTGAATATTTCTACACTGACATGGAACAACTACAGTAAATTCATGAGGTGTGGAGCAGATGGATTGAAACTGCAGAAACAGGAACTTAAAGACACACATGTTTTCATAGATTGGTTCAGGCAAGGTAAAACTGATCAGAACAAAATCAAAGAACCTAACCAAAACTGAACTGTAAAGGCTTCAACACAAAGGGATCTGACAGGGGACGCAGTGCAGGGGGGGAGATGGGCGGATGAGCTCAGGTGCGGGGAATGAGGTGATTAGGAAGCAGAAAAGGCAGTGAGATGATTGGCTGCGAAAAGCTTTGGAAGCAGGGAAAAACTAATGAGGCTTATTCAGAGCAGGTGTGTAGATATGCAAAGGAGGGAGAGACAGCCAAGGAATGGAACACAGGAACCAATAAGGGACAAAGGAGGAGGTTCATTGTGGTATATTTGGCTACAAGTGGCATCGAGGATGATCGGATTGATTGATGTCTGGCTTTGGTGGATATAGGAAGAATTCATACATGTTTCACACCAGAGTCTGTTTGCAAGGCCTGGGGAGGACCACTGCATATCTGAGTGAAGTTGAACTACACCCTATTTAGCTCCAATAGGGGCTGCTGCAATCTGATTCAAGCGATTTCACAAAGCTACATCAGCTGCTGCTAACATATAATTGAATCTCCAACCAAACTGCATTGTGGGTAAATTAGGCGGCTGGTTTTGGCAAGGAAGAGGAGTGAAATGACATATATCTGGTTCTGCTGCTTTATACTATCCATCGTGAGTCTAACTGTACATTGCTACAGTACAATGCTGAATCGATACAAACTCTTTCACAAATCAAACTAAGCGGTATATCTACATTTCAATACAATGCTACTAGTCTTTTTTGCTAATGTCACCAAATACTGAATCACTCTGCTTGAGTCAGATTGTGATCATAATCCTTAATTGGCCAAAACAATAGATGTGTTATTCTTGGAGAGTGTGCGCTGGACTGTTCATAATCATGTACGTCACTGCGGACAGTGGCCACATCTTATCTTGTGGTGAGCAGCAGGGTTTAAGAACCAAATCTCTTGTCTCTCGTCCCGGCCTCGGAGCTAGCAGAGCCACCGGTTTTTGAACTCTATGACTGGAAGGTTGGCTGTTAGCGATCCTATAGAAATGTTCCTTTTTTTTGCCATACAGTAGCACAACGTTCACTGATGGAAATAACTTTGTTGGACATTGTGGTTCAGCAGGCTTTATGGGTGATATACAATTCGAGTGGAGAAGAAGAACATACTTGTATCTAATTATCCTTTTTGTTTTATGTTGACTAAAATACCTTTCTGTCATGTAGCCTGGCATTAAGCTGTAAGCACACTTTAGAAAAAACGTAGTTATTTTTAAATCATTTTTATTTAAATGAGAAAGCTTCATTTACAATTCTTTGATGTAATGAACATGCACACTGTATCTGGGTCAAACGTTAACCTGCTAATTCCTGATGGGAGACAAATCTCTTTCATGATGTAGCAAGCAAACGTTTGCTCATGTGCGAAGCAGTCTTGTTATTTATGTATTACTTTGAAGAGTTTTTCACGGTGAGCCCACTCCTTGTGGAATACATGTCCCACTTCTTTCCTGCATCAATTAGTTGATGTGGTGGATCGATGTTGCTCTTTTTGAACGTAGGCATTCATGTTGTTTTTTTAAAGGAAAGACCATTTTTCCACCATGTCAGAATCTGATGACAATGTGAAAACCGAGTCCTTATGGCACAGCTGATGTTAGACGGTTTCCACCAGGTTAGCTGTGAATAATGAAATATAAAAATGTGTGAGCTATCTCAGAAACAGCATGACTAATGCTTTTGGGGCGTGAAGAAGTGAGACGAGTGTTTAGTCCAAGAGAAACAATGGTGAAAAAAAAGAAAGATAGACCCAACAGAAAAAGCCCCTGAGGAATAATTCCATTCAAATGTATGACAGATTATGGCTAAGCAGCCATATATAGAAACCAACATCAGAACGTGCAGTATGTTATGTAGGCTTGTATTTGTAAACCATAACAGGCATTGCAACACCACGAGGAGCAGCACATGTTCCTGTAGCAGCAAACAGGTACAACATGCTGTCAATACACGGGAATGAGAGACAAGGTGTGAATGTTACATTTGAACAACAGATGCTGGTATCTGATAGTGACATAAATCAAACGATTATATCTTATGTGTGTTTGTGTTATGAGGCAAAAGCAAACAGTGAGACGTGGTGGCAGGTAAAGGAGTCACCTGATTATAATAAAATAAAATGATTATAACTTAATAAAAATAATAAATTCAATTTCCTAACCTGATTATATTAAGAAAGCATTACGTGGTGACTCTCACACTAAATAACATGCATCATTCACACGCTCAGTGAGAAGTCAGAGGTCAATATAATGTGGTTAACATGTGCTCTCTGTATTAAACATACACTATATCTACCCGGTATGGTAAAGTATTTATAATGTACATCAACTAAATATGTGACAAATAAGTTAAAAGGTTCCATAAGCGTTTAATTTCAAATTAGCATTGCAAGTAACACCACTAGTGTCATAGTGGGTTGCATGCTAACATGCTCACAATGACAAAGATAACATGCTGATTGTAACCATGTTTATTGTCAAGGCTGCTATTTTGATCTACAAAATCTTATTGTATATTTGTTTATAGTGACAATTAAGGCTTTCTATTCTATGTTCAACATATTAGCCTGTTAGCATATTGACATTAATAATAAGCATATTTTTTTTCTGATGGTAGAAAAGCCAACATGATTGCCACTGAAAACAAACCTCATGAGCGAACTAGAAGAGAGGTCAAGGGTAACCAAAGTAGTTGGTAGCTAATCTTTTTGGAACCACCTGTACAAAATGAAATTGAAATATATGTCCCACAGTTGTTAAGTATGTACGTCTGAAACAAAATGGCTGCTAGCATGGCTAAAACAAAGGATCAGGTAAGCTAAGAAACTAAGTTAAAGCAGACAGCGCCGTTGTGAATATTATGAAGAAGTGGAAAGTTACTACCAATGTTCACTGTACATAGTTGAGTATTGTCCTGAGGTACTTTAGTGTTTCCATTTTGTATACCTTTCTACATCTAGGAAAGGGGAAATACTGTAAGGGCTTTTTACCATATCCATTCAACGCTTTGATACAATTAAGACAGAAAGTCAGATGATTCGCTTGGGAAACATGACGGCTATGTTTAGCTCCAGAGGCAGATCTGCTGTTCACAGACTGTTGGTAGCCGACGTTGCGTGTTGCCGCTTGTCATAGTTTTGGTAAATGCCATAAGCTAAAACTAAAACTGCATCATGCCAGTGTACACACAGCATTACTGTGTTTAAGTGTTTGGTCATGACTGCTATAGGATGTAGAATCAGCGTTTTATTTAAGGGTCAAGTTTATGTTGGATTCACATTATGAATAAATTCTCATATTTGAAATTATTCATTAATATATTAATATAGCCATAGTGTTATTAATATTCAGCATAAAAATGTGTTTAACATATTGTCCCATTCATATCTAACAGAGGTTTTGCCTCGTAAAAATATTTAAGTGCAGGAAAGATTAGTGACATTAAATCAATTTGAGCACTAAAGTATTACATTTTAATATGTTACACAAGTAAAATCCTCTTAGGGGTAATAGATTCTGAGGACACATTGTGCTATAAAGAACAATAACGTCTTTAAACTCAGGGTGGAGCAGCACACTCACAGTCTCTGTAAGAGTAATACAGAGAGAGAGATTGGAAAGAAATGAATTATAAGCTGCAGAGGGAGAGGGGACGGCAGAGAGGGTGGGCGGGGGGCCAGAATGACATTGGGGTTTGTGTTAGACATGCCAAAAGGGGTTGGCACTGCCATTTGCTGAATCACGCCCCAGCCCCTAGACTAGAGGGATAACAGGGACAATAGACTTTCATTTATTTTTAATGAGTGCTACTGATAGCCTTACAGACACATCATTGTTCAGAAAATCAGCGTCTGACGGGAGTGGAGGACGCAGGCCAAAAGACCCACACAGATGCTATAGGTGGTTAAATCACTGCCCACAGCTACTTTCCGTTTCGATGAAGGTGCATGTAGTGGAGCAGAACAAGCTATTTATACAGCTGAGGGAATACATGTCTTGTGATTTGACATGTCACCTCGGACTGTAAGTTATTGCAAATTAGTTTCTGCTCTCTGACTTGACCCTGAAGAGGTGAAAAAGTAATTTCGGTGATTGAATTTTCTTATGGCCTTGTGCCTTGATGCCAAGGATTTCCAAGCAAATTGAGATGTGGCTTTTTTAACCGTAAAAACTCAAATTAAGTGGACTTTATGTTTAGAAGTGCAATTTCCAAGTCCGGTAATGTCGTTTCAAGCCTGGTTTTATTTATTGATTTCTGTATAAGTGACAAATCAGCAAAAGTTTGTAACAGTTTATGCAATATGTAAAATGTAGCTTACAGTTATTAAATGGTGTAGAACCCTCCATGGTGCTGAACATGTACCATAGTCCTGCAAAGCAGAACAAAACTGATAAAAATAAGTTACTAATTACATTAGCAAAACAATAGCATTACCAGCCATGCATCTCACTGTCAAATTACATTTGAATGGCTTCATTGTTTCATTTTAAACAACTCAGCAGTGGTTTTGATTCCAAAATGAAGAGGGAACTTCAGTGAAATGATTTCTGTTGACACACCACAGCCATGAACTTAGGTGTACCTTCGCTTCCTTCAGTTTTGCTGATGTTTCGCAAGCAACACAGTTTTAGAGCCACTTACATCAGTTTGCCTCAGCATAACTCTGATGTTTGATACAGCTATGGGAACTTGCCTCAGCACAGCATTTTGTGAAATGTGATGCAAACTGCTGATCAACTTACTAAAACAATTATTACCTTCTGAGGAACAACATCAAGAAATGAATCTACATGTTTTTGGCTCAGTTGCACAAACTTGTAAGGACAATTATTATTCTGTGCTTGATGCTGATCTAAATGAACACACGAATACACATTAGTGGCACAGTGACACCATTATGTTTCTATCATTGTTGAGTAAAACCAAGACATTTTTATTCAATTTAAGATTCAAAGGTAAATTGTTGCCCTGCCTTCATCCTGTCGTTTCTTGCTGTAATAATAGCCTTACCTAAGGGTATAGCACTCTCAGACTGAAATACATTTAATGTATCTTCTCCTCCCTTCTTCCTTTGCATTTATTCTATTCCCCTCTTTTCACCCCCCTAACCCCCCTTTTGCCTCCTAAAGATAAATGTGTGCAGCTATAAAGCTTAACTAACTGGCAAATGACTGCCTCTTCTCCCCGCTTATCTACAGGATAAGCTGTGAGGTTATTTCAATGCTATACGGCTCATGAACAGCCACGAACTGCAGCCCTTCCTGATATGCGAAATAGGAAACTTAAAAACTCACTGTCTGCATCTTTTGTGTCTCACTTGCATGAAATGTTTCAAAATCGGTACACCACAACGGTAAGTGATGAGATTGTTACACACGCTATCTTGTGAAACAGATGAGTGCACCTTCATCTTGTCATTGCCTTCTTTTCAACTCATGAAGACCAACTAAAGTCACCACAGCTAAGCATATATATGAGATAGCAGAAGAAGAAGAAAAAAGAAGAGGGCCCATGAGAGGAGAAAAGGGGGATTGTTAGATAAAGCAGAGCAATGACCGAATGAAAATAAATTGAAAATGTAAAGCAATGGGATGAGAATGGGTACTGCAAGATAGAGGATAGCTATTGAAGATTGTAAGACACATATTATAACGAACATGTTTAGACTACATATTGCAATGACATCCCTTGACAGGTTGAAGCTGGTTTTAAGGCCAACAGTATCACAATGTCAATGCTTGCTTTCTGATGTCCTAACATTTAATAAATAGCACCAAACACGATCTGCAGCTGAGGTTTGATGGGTTAGTATTGGACCAACTGACACATCACTAAGTCTTTTTAATGTAAAATCAGGACCTTGAACGACCGTTGTGAACGTCATTGCAATCCATTCAAAAGTTGTAGAGTTATATAATTCAGAGGAAAGTATGTCAACCTTGTGGTGAAGCTAGAAGGAAAGTTATGAAATCACAAAAAAGGATTTATGGACTAAGCACGTCATACCAAGTTCAATTAAAATAGAATAAATAGTTATTTAGATTTTTGGAAGGACATAAGGACCTTGCCATCCAGCCATTTTTTGATACTTTTTGCCTGGAGCACATGCAAGACAGTGACTTTCTATCAAAATACCAAATTAGGAAATGATTGTGTCAGTCAAGCAAACGGCTGAATTTGCTCAGCAACATCACAGAGACGTGCAGTCGGCCTCATTGCTTGTGTGTGTGAAACGATGAAAGAGTACACACAGGATGAAAGGATGACGAAAAAAAGGAATAATGTGGATATATTCCAAGCAGTGCGATTGAACGCAAAGCCAAGCAGAGAGTTTGAGTGGCAGAGTCAACAATAGGGAAATTAGCCGTGCCGAAGAACAAGCGCAGCTCAGCAGTTTGAAAATGTTGACAGGGAACAGAGTCAAGGAGCTGCAGGAGGGAGGAGCTTGCAGTCTCAGGCTTTCTTTTATTCTCCTGGCATTTGACAAATTGGTTTGGGAAGACCTGGAAGAAATGAGTTCATTGATTGTAGTGAAGAGCTTGGTTTATCTTAAGCGGAGTTAAAGTGTTTACACTCAATAGCAAACATTTGGACTGTTCTTAAGCATGAGTACGAGAACACATTAGTGTTTGGTTTCATTCGGTTTAGGGCTTCCAGAAACCATGGGTAATGATAGAATATGGAAATTCATTGAGCATTAACGCTCAATGAATTTCCATATTCTATCATTAATTTATGTTAACAGGTCTTTATCAAAGTGGGGAGTTCCTTTGCAGTGTAATTGACCCCAAGCATAAAATAACATCACTATGGCGGATTCAGTCAGTAAATGAGACGAATACAAATATTGTTCATGAATTGCCAATATAACAAATAAAGCACAACATCTTTCCTCATTTGATTGCATATATATTTCCTATAAAAAAATTGTTTATATTGTAAGAAAGAGATTTCCTATAGACCCCTAACGATGTGCTGCATGTCTTAGTATGAAGAAGCGTGATATATTTTTACAAATTAAACCTTAATGGAAGTGAAGACATTCAAGCAACCGTATTTAGCTGATTATGATATTTTCAGCATCCATCCCTAGTGCGAGTTAGCACATATACAGTACAAAGGGGTTAGAGGACCTCCCTCTGGACCCTTCAGCTGGGCGCATTGGGACTCATACAAATGGAAAGCCAACCAGCTACTATGCAGTAGCACAAAGTTTGCTGCTGCCTATTAAAGTGCACACGGTTCAAGATGTCCTTTTGTCATTTGAGCCAATTGTCATGTTGTCCGAGAATACATAATGGAATATTATTTTTCAACATAAAAAGACTCCATTCATTTGTGTCAGCTAAGCAGTTTTGCAGGGCCTCATGGGGAAAAACAGCCCAGTCAGCAGAGCTGGAGGAAAGTGAGACGATGGTTCAGAAGATCAGCTGACTCGGTCTGGTTCCCTGTAGCATCACTTGGGACACGAAGGAGGAAAAGGGTTAGTATGTTTTTCTTCAATTTTTTGCCTTTATGCATTAATATATTCTATTGATTTACTTCAATACTATATTCTGGTATTTTACTTTCAAATCTACAATGCATTGAAACGGAACAGCCGTTACCTTCTAAAACAGGTTATTCTAAACCTGGGGGTGGAGAAATATGAAGGGTCTCAAGAGGAAAAGAAGGTAGACATGTGCTAGGGTTTATTTTGTCAAACCTCTGCTCTGATATTTGCTTATTTTCTTGGGAATATTTGTACTGGAATAAATAATCAATTTAATGCAAGAAAAAAAGGGGTCCAACTCGAAAATAAAACTCTAATTTTGGTAACTTAATTCACATTTTTTTCAAGAAGAGAACAGTATCTTTTGGTGAGTATTTCACAAATCGTTTACACTGTAATACAAAGCTGTGACATTAGGTTGCCACTTCAACAACAACACTAGCCTCATTGTTGAGTCTCATTAATCATTTTGATACTTTTTGAAGCACAAGGAATTTATTTTAGCGTCTTAGGTTAGATGTAATGTTGCTTTAAAGTCACATTTCTTGTAGTATATCTACATTTGTGTTAATGTGTAAGCCCTTTCATTGAGATGTCTTATTTAGCCTCTTGTATTTGTAACAAAGACGTCTCTTGGATGATGCAAAGAAGAAGTTTTTTATCTTTTATTTTATCTAAGGATGACATTCCCTAAAGAATTTTGTGTAATTTGTTTTGGCTTTTCAGTCCATATTGCATCTTTTCACCAATCTTCTCCTCCAACACCTGTGAATAAAGGCGTGAAATGTCATTTAACCTCTGCAAATTACCTCTGGGAGTGTGTTACTCATTACCAAGTATCATGTGATTTTGCAAACACAGATTGAGCAACCTGGTACAGTGCTGCCATCTAGTGTAGATTTGTGGAAGAGCTGTGGAAAAGAAATACATAACCTATACACACCCATTTAAAATTAAAAATGTAATGATCAGTCATTTTTAATCAACGTAGTATTACAGACTATTACTGTATATGTAAATGAATATGGGCAAATACCTAAAAAATAAACGTGGCAGTGAGGTTTTTCCAGAAGCGAAATGTTTATTTCAAGATCCCAAAACTTCTACATTTAAAAGATGACCATGTCTCTTTTTTATCATCATCATCTGCAGTCTTCTTTTACTTACACTAACTTACACATCAACAGTTTAAATGTATCAAAATCGAAAAATTCCAAGAAAAGGCAACTGAACACTGTACACTTCTTTCTTTAAAATACTTTTTTTTTTTTACAGATGTCATACTTATTTAGTGGCATTCTGGTATGTTTGTTTGTAGCAACAACAAATAATGAACTGCGGCAAATGCATTAACTGTGAAGAGAAATTACATTCGGAAAGACATGTACTGTCCATTTTTGTTATATATACTGTTTAAAACCAGTTCCTTAATGAAGCTTTATGCAGTTGATGTTTTGGTATTTCAAAAACCACTGTTATCACAAGCCCCTGATACTATACACTGATACGGAAACAGTACAATCTGACATTAAAACACAGCTTAAAACAGGACAATGATCACTCAGAGAACCACAATATCCTTGTATCAAGTTCCCAATTGTGGTTTGAGTTAAATAAATAGAAGTTGCATTTGTATGTTAAAGGCATGTGTTAGAAACGTGAGAAAAACCTAATGAAATTAAAGGTTGCCAGTGAGGGCTGAGTCCATGAGGTCGTCGTCTTCATTTCTCATATACATTGGACTAGGCCGAGATGGACGCTCTGACCCCAACATGGACAAAGAGGAATCTGAAGCAGAGATGGGTGACCGGGACCAACTGTCTGCTTTTATGGGATGCGATGACGGCCCCATGGACATCGAGGACTTCTTCTTCTCTTTGTCCCGGTCCCGATCTCGGTCTCTGTCCCTCTCCCGTTCCTTCTCTTTCTGCTTCTTCTTCTCCTTCTTGTGTTTCTTGTGCTTCTCCCCTGAGCTGTGAGGGATGGAGCTCATGTAGTCCTGGGGGGGAAGCGGGCGAACGCTCTGGTCGTCGTCTGAGCTCGGGCTGTTCTGGTGGGACTTCTCGGCCACTGAGCTGCTGCCCGACTCGCTCTCGCTGTCGTGGTTGAGCGGGGTGAATCCTGGCGAGCGGCTGTGGCTCGGGGAGGAGCGGTCATGCTTGGGAGTGGAGCCGCTGAAGAGGGGCGATGCTTTGAGGCTAGAAATTTGAGGACGCATAGAGGCATCACCAGATCCGTCCCCTGTTTTCTGAAGGGTCACTTTGGCCTTGATGCTTGGTGAGCCGCCATCAGGTTTGCTAATGATAATTTTGGCTAGACCGGTTGCACTCCCCCCTCCTGCTTTTGGGTCCATCAGCTTTTTATCCCCACTGTTGCCACCGGAAACAGATACTTTAGGTTTTGTCTCCTTATCGGACTTTTCCCGCTTATACTCCCCACTTTGAGATGATGAGCTATGCTTGGAAGGACCCACGTTGGAAGGTCCACTGCCGGGAACATTCCCAGGACCACCACCAGGAGCAGATCCTGGACCAGTTACTGGTGGCCCAATCTCACAACCATCCTCCCCTACACCTCCTCCACCTACACTCTTCAGTTTGTCGATGACTGCCGTAAGAGAGGGTTTCTTGTTTCGACTGGGCGACTTCCCTTTGGCGTTGGGATTGTTTGCATTGTTCTGACCAGCCCCACCACTACTTCCGCCTCCACTTCCTCCACCTCCACCACTGCTTCCACTTCCACATCCTCCTGACCCTCCTCCTCCTCCCCCTCCCCCTCCACCACCCCCATACTGAGACTGGGAGGCGCCTGGGTAGGTCATCAAACCAGAGGACGAGGAAGAGCTGGACGAGGATGAGGAAGATGCTGGGCCAGAGGAGCCCCCACCAATGGGCTTCTGGGAGCTCATGCCTCCACCAGAAGAAGACTTGGAACCTCCAGAGCTGCCGCCTCCGGAGCCCATTGGGGATTTGGCCTTGGAAGAAGGAGGGGTTCCTGGAACCTGGGACTGCTGCATCTTCATCGGGGAGGACAATTTGTCAGAGCTGCGGGAGTGAGAAGGGGAGATGTTGGGCTTTATGTTGGGATTCATAAGTGACCCAGGAGGCTTCCCCCCCTGAGGCTTCATTTTATTACTACTTCCAATCCCACTACCACTAACACCCCCAGGCCCAGAGAGCCCATGCTTGGTGATTGGGGAGGTTCCTGGTTTACCAACACTAATTCCTTGGGAGGAGCCTTTAGATTGGGATGGCCCACCTCCACTCCCCATCCCTGCACTTCCTGGCTTGGAGCTGCTGCTGCTGCTGCTGCTGCTGCCTTGTGTCGTGGAGCCTTCTTTGGACTTGATTTTCCCAGAGGAAGACGAGTGAGAATGATGGCTTTTGCTGCTGCTGGTTCCTCCTGCTCCACCTGTGTTGCTAGAGGCTGAGCTGCTGGAGGTGTATCCACTATGGGATGATGTTTTGCCCCCAGTTATGGTCCCTTTTGGAATCTGAATGGTGATTTTGGGGATTGGAGGAGTGGCACCGCCGGGAGGAGTTTGTGAGTGCCCTGAACTACCAGGAGACTTTGAGCCTCCTCCACCTATGCTTCCCCCAGAGCCTGAGCCCCCACTAGGAGGGGTGTAGGGCCGCCCCCCTGAGCTGTGAGAGGGGGACTTACCATCAGGGTCCAGCTTTTTGCGTTTGGGAGGTTTCTCTTTAGACTTTCCCTCACTGGATGGGGTCCTGCTACGTTTTACCTGTTTGCCCTCTGTTGAAGTGCTCCCCATCCCCAACCCAGAACTGCTCCCTCCGCTACCCCCATTTTCATCTTTCGGTCGCACAGGTCCCTGTTGCTGTTTAATTTTGGGTTCTGCACTTTTATAATCAGCACATGCTGCTGCAAGGCCTATTGGGAGGGGGCTCTGTGACCCTCCGCCATGTGTGTCTCCCAGATCAGGAGCTTGCACAAGAAGTGGTTTACCACTACCACTGTTGCCTCCGAAAACTATCCCCATATCAAAAGGGTCCTTCAGCGATGGCTCGGGGGTGCTCTGCCCATGGGGAGTGGGATTCTGTGGTGTTCCCGATGGTGTATTCTGCTGGCTACTTCCCCCAAAACCCTTGACAAGGTCCATGTCTCCATCTGCACTTGGCGAGCTGTCGTCAAAGTAGTTCTGGGGAAAGCCATGGCCTGAGGTGAGGAGGTCAGGGTTGAAGTCAGCAGCATGGAAGAAGTTGGTGGAAGAAGAATCACTGTTGGGCGTGGCAGCAGTTGCAGTTGCCTCAGCAATTAGGTCAGCAGCATCAGTGAAAGGATTCTCATTGCTGTTGGTGTTAAAAATGTCTGCCGAGTCAAACACTGCGCTGCCCTGACCGGAGCTGGAGGAGTCACGGATGGGGGTACCTAGGGGGCCTCCATCCTCCCCACCACTTCCCATGGGGTGCTGCCCATGGCTCCCACAACTGCCTTTGCCCGTCTGCTCGGGCAGATCTGACAAGATTTCTGTGATATCAGGGCCGATGCTGTCGGAGCTAGAGAGGCGGACCATACGAGGTGGGACAGCTCCTGGCGGTTGTTGAGACTGGACATGAGACTGTGAATAAGGCATGTTGGGGCCAGAGGGCGGTGTTCCACATTGGCTAGGTGCTGGAGTGATGCTATGGGGCGTGTCTAGGCCATCACCAGTCAGATTAACATCAAAGATAGAATTTTGAGATGCGTCCACATCCATAGAGAGCAACTCACGGTGGAAGTCATCCTCATGCGAGACTTGATGGTGGAGCTGGGATCCCTGTTGTAGTTTCATGCCTAAACCGGCACCTCCACCACCTGGGACAGTCCCAGACATAACACCACCCTTTTCTGTCCCCCGTGGGCGCTTTTTCTTTCCTTTTGAATTACTTCCAGGGCATGCTGCACCCGCATTCTCGGTCCTTGGGGAGCCAGAAGAATTCTGCCTCTCCAATGGACTAGAAGCATAGAGCGCAGCAAAATCTTGTGTGGGGTTGTCTTTCAACAAGTTCATCAACATAGGATGATTCTTGGTGTTGCTGGCAGGGGAGGATGTTTCAGGTGGAGTTTGGTGGGGTTGTGGTGCATTCTGGGAGCTGGGACTAGAACCCACACTTCCAGTTATCTGTAACAGACTTGTCAGTATTGGATTCTGAGTGACTTTGTTGAAGTCATCTACATGGCCTTGACCAGCCTGCTGTTGTTGCTGGCCAGCCACCCCACCCTGGGTTAGGCATTCTCCTCCCTGGGCTTGCCTTTCTCCGCGGGAAGCCCCAAACAGAGGAGCAATCTGACCTCCAAAATTATGTCCCCCAGGGGGTCCTCCGGTTGGTGTGTTGCCCTCTGCGAGCCCATGCAGTCCCATAGGGTTAGTTCCATCGCCGTCCATGTTGTAGGTGGGACTACCGGAGGGTGGCAGGTTATTCTTCACCATGATCTCCACTGTCTGTGCGATTAGGGAGAGAGCTGGAGTGTCTGCCTGGATGGTCTCTGCTTTCCTTCGAATTGCCCGCATGGTAACTGGGATGGACATGCATCTATAGGGGGAAGGAAGCAATTACCATGAAAAACATATTAGAGCTGCAACAATTAGTTGACTAGTCTTTCAGTTTAAAAATAATTGAGAACTATTTGGATAATATATATATATACATATATATATATATTGTTGTAACAATCCTCTCAAATATGAAGATTGAATGCTTTTATCTTTTGATATTTTAAACTGAATATATTGGGGTTTTTAACTGAAAAAATATACATGTAAAGACATTATGTTGGACTCAGAGAAATCAGCATATTAACGAATTACTACAAGGAAGGAAACTCACCGCTGGACTACTTTGGTGATGAATTCATCAGTGCATATCAGAGCATCTGACAGTCCTTTATATAGCTTGCATGATACCTGTCTGGAGTCAATCACCTCCATTACCACTGGAGAAAGAAGGTCGAATAAGACAGAGAACATTTTAGAATCACTTTCATCTGAGGACATTGTTAAAGTTTCATCTCAATATGCTTAGATTTTTTTAAATTAAATAGTTAATTAGGTAATGCTTACCACAGACTAATGACTCGTTGACTGGATGCTGGAACGAGACGCTGAAACTGGAGTCGGTGAGAGGACATACTTCAAACTGCAGCAGGCCAGCGCTATCTGAGGGAATAACAGAAAATGTGAATTACTTATCAAATGTGATTTAATACATAACACACAAAAAAACGCAGTACATGTTGTTGATTGTCTAAATACAGGGAAGTCAATCAGGGCCAGATATTTACCATTTTTGATGGAAGTGCGTTTCACACAGCTGCCAATCAAGTTGTTATAGGCTGCCTGGTGCCGGATGATATCCAACAAGAGGGGCACTTGTGCCGGGTGGCGGAAGGGGATCTTGGTCACCAGAACTCCTTGCAGAGAGTGACCATCTTGCACCGGGGCATCACTATTCAGGAAATAACAGTGCTGCTGATCTGGCAATGCCTGAGAAAAGCATAAAAACAGCGTGATTTATGTGAATTAAAAATCTAATACTGGGTATATTGGCTGTGTGTGTCTTTATTTGTATATATCCAGTTTTTCCTTGACAGGGTTAAGGTAAGGTTACCTACAGACCATACACGTATTTGTTAATGAGCAGTTAATCACCTCTAGAACCTCAATTAATCTAAAGAATAGACAATTTTTAATTTTACTAAATTTCTGTTCACCAGAAGATCGCTCCATAGTAATATAGTCATGTTAAGCCCATATATATATATATATATATATATATAAAGCAGGCTTAAATTCCAACAAAGAGGTCTTACATTTCTTTAAACATGGAATAATCATGAAACAATAAAGAACAGGCTGGATGTTGTAAGAAACTAAGATTTTAAAAAAGGTAAGCGGACATCAAATTAGTTGTGGTGGTATTGCATAAGTTTGCTTACAAAATAGAAGTGCATGTTCCGTGAAGGTGGCGGCGTGGAGTTGCCCTCCTCAAGGAGCTGGCGTTGGCTCTGCACAATTAACTGGCAGAGAGGTGAGAGGGCGGGGGGGCTCTCAAACACTGGGATCGCTGGGAAAACACGGAAAGAGCTTCAAGTTTAAATAAAAAAATGAAATGAGCATTGTCCTGTAGGTACATAGAATATGGTGTTCAAGAGGTAAACTCACAAGTAGCATTGCCCAGCCTCTGAATAAAGGAGAGGGAGAAAGGCATTGGGCGGTTCATCTTGAGGAAAAAACAAGCTGGCAGGTCCACACAGTTTGTGTTGGTAACAGTGGAAAAGGAAGGTGTCCTGAAATACACCAAGAATAAATTAATCAGCTGTCTCTCTCTTCTACTACTTCTGCATTGGGACACAACAATAACTTGTATTGCCTAATTTATAAGGGAACATATGCAAGTTCTCTAATAAAGGGTTGTACTTTCTTACCCCTTGTTATCTACGGGGTGTGATCCAGAGATGAGTGGGGCAATTGGGAGCTTATAGGTAGCGGTGGTTCCCTCGATTGTCACAGAAACACTGACACCCAGAGAGCGTGGAACTGCAAAGATGACCCAAAAGAGGAGACAAATGACAGGTCACACAAGGGGGTCTTTAGACAATCAAATGGCTAGTTGAAGTATGTTAGTTCCCATTCTTATCCTTTCTAAATATATGAAGTGATCAACTCTCTCTGTGCACTTACCAATGCCGTCGGGTGAGTTTAGCTGTGAGTCTGGTCCCTCTTCAAATATGTCATAAGGGGACAAGTAACACTGAAGAGAAACAAGATGGCCACCACTTCTTGCAGTCAACAGGCCCACACCGCCATGGAGAATAGTCTCCACTGCATTAGCACTGGTTGCTAACCTATAAAACGCATATCAATCAAAGGTTATTGCATTACAAAACATGTGAGCTCCATCAGGTTTTAAGTCAATTTATAACACTACAGGTAGTTATTTATAATACTACAAGATATATATTTGACCAAGCAAACTGATAAATTACACAGAATTAGAGTTAGAAAATGTAATATTACACCCTTAAAAATACGCAGGTACTGCTTTTAGGTTTCCCTTTGCTGCATGACTCTCTAAATGATATTAAAATAATATTGAATATCTATATCAAATATTCTAAATACTAGAAGCCTACATACATGGATGATGTACATTGTAACAAAAAGGGATTTTGTGATCTTACCTAAACATGTGCATCATCTTGGTGAGGTCAAGCTCCAAAGACTGCAAGGCTATATACATCTTGGTTTTCAGCTTACTGGAACACAGAGATGACATGACATTAAAAACAATAATAATGATAAAGACAAGATGTATTTCTCTTATAAAACAAGTGCCTTTAATTAAAAGGTCTACTTACTTGTCCCCAGGGAGCTTATAGAGTTCGACCAGTCCCTTCAGATGTTTGGAAAACTCTTCAAAGTTCTTCTCCCTTAGATGCTGAATCAGCTCAGGACAACTCTGTGATCAACACATTAAGAACATGTATATAAGAGAGTATCAAATGTATGATAAACAACAACTTACTTGACTGTTATTTGAATCCACTTTATGGGCTTATATAGAGATTGCAGTATACTGACCGTAGGGTTTTCTCCCTGATGAGCCACCTTGACGTCCACTAGCTGGCCATTTGTGTCCAGCTGCACCTCCACATAAAACATGTCTGACGTGATGTAACACTCTGTCCCTGATGGGCTGAGGTGAGAGCCAAGTCTGATCACACACAAAAAGCAGGGAATGACTGAGAGGGTGGCCAGTTTGACTTTGACAATGACAATTTTAGGGAAGGTTTTGGGATGTTAATCACAGCCATATTATATGTGGGGGCCGTCTAGTAAGAAGACCTTTTCTGGGGATTGTTTCAGCACTAAAGTCATACATAACAAAAAAATAGACAAAGTTCTTGGATGTTTAAGAAATCTGTGGATGGCACAGGAAATAAAACTGCCCATGTCCTTATTTATGTTTTGACTGAGTCTACAATAGATGATTACAAGGTCAAATAACCACAATAATCTGCAATCTGCCTGCATGTCCTGTACTTGGAAAAGGAAAATAACTCACAGGTTTTGCCGAGCGATGGATTCTAGACGATCTGTCATGGAGGGTAGAGACGAGACTGAAAAAGAAGGCGGAGAAAAGGGGACATTTCAAATTCATATAATGAGACTATCATGTGTTATACAATGTTGCCCAATATTCCTACCATACATTTGCATGTCACCTAAAGCAAAGGTCAATTGAAGTGTGCTGCATTCAGATAATGGTGATGGGTTGTAAGAAATAACCTTAACATTATAGCTAGCCCTAAAACAGCTTCTCATTTGTTTGAGTCCACATAGGTGTTTCCCAGTCTATTGATGGAAAGTAACACATTCTAATGAAAAACGCTGCCCTGCTCTCCATGTGTTTCTGTCCTTGGAGGTGACAGCCTCACCTTTCAGCGCTCTCTGCAGGGTCTCCAGGCAGGTGAGCATGAGCGGGTGACCTGCAGCAGTTATCACTAAGCGTTTCTCCTGGAACACAGTATAAGGTAAAACAGAGGAATTAGATGATTGCAGAGAAAATATAAAAATGCTTCTTCATCAATATGTAATGTTCAAGTGTATTCTTGCACTGGCTTAGTCAGCGCAATAGGGCAGGGATTTAAATGTCACCACTATAGTTTCACAGGCCCAGCAGGTACATTATTAAAGTAGAAAACCTTTTTGTGCAATTATGTGATTAATTGCTGGAAATGTATTTTGAACAGGTTGGTAGTCTCTCGTCTACACATACTGTGTATAGTATGTGTGTTCTCAGCCTTTTTAAAATTGCAAGTTAAAATGTAATTACTCGCCTAAAAAGGAACAGCAAGTAATTCATATTTTATGCATACCCAACAGAAAACTTTCCTAAAGTTTTGTGACCTTTCTCTTTAGTAATTACCTCAAAGATCCTCATTAAAATAAAACTAATGTATAATTGAAGATGTGAGGGAATGATCTCTTGTACTGATTGTTGCTTTTTCATTTTGCATGAAGAAGCAGCTGACATGTTTTACCTGCCTGGCTTTCTGTGAAAATGCAGACATTATCAAAACATGCTACAGGAATAAAAAAAAAAAGGAGAAAGTTGTGTCTGTCTTACCATGGCCAGACGCACAATCTTGCAGGTCTCCTGCCATGGCCTTGCAGCATTGTGTTTGGCATGAAGCTTCTCCAGCAAAGCAGCCATGCGATTCTGCTTCTCCGCCTCTGAAAAAATATACAACGTTCAAGAAAACACATGAACGGAATGAACAATTCATATTCGTAGATATTCAAAGCCACCACACTGAATTAATCTCAGCGTTTTGAAAACCCCCAAACTAATTGTACTAGGTATGATCAGTTTGCAAGGATAATTGAAGTTTTATCCAATAATATGTTCAATTCATTTTGTTTTTCAAAACATTTAAATTAAAATGCAACCCGGACAACATACCATGAAAACTATTAATCAATGTATTGCAGTTCCTTACATTTGACAAACATCTACATAGAAGATGTAATTGGACTATCACAACATAATTGCGACTGAGTGATTTATAGGTAGTATTCATGTAAGTGAAGTAGCTATGATCAGCACTGAATGACAGTTTATTCCACACAACGAAAACTACTACAGCATCGTTTGTAAACTCCACATAAATAACACAAACAATATATTTATCTTGTTAGTTGATATTGTGATTAGTTGGGTAATCAATTGTGCAAACTAGAAACAAAACACAACATATAAAGACGTTAATCAATCAAGTCACATGACATACCAAAACAACTATTTAATCAGCACCACTTGCGCCTGTGTCGGGCAGGTCAACGAGAAATATGGTGTCAACTGAACGGATGCTAATGTTTTGTTTATCTGTCATAATGGGCTACAAATGTGCTGCAGGTTGTTAGTTATGTTAGAGTAGCTTAGCAGGGATAAGTTGCAGTGTAACGTACGTCACAACACCCCAAAATAAGGCAAACTTGTGTGGTGACATTAGATTACTTTTTTAGATCTGAATGGAGTCCTTAAAGTTAGTGTTTCCACAAAGTTGATGTTAGCAAGTTGCTAACGTTAGCCATTTGAGGACAACTACAAAAAGCTAGCTGCTAACTACGTTACAAAACATGACCAGTGGCATTAACTTATTTTACACGAATGTACGTTATTAAATTCAAGTTGAAGCTAAACTTGACCCAATGTATACGTCCAAAACATACTTAATATGAGCGTTAAAATTGCAGAGTCGGCTAAGTTAGCTGCTAGCCTCCGTTAGCATGAGTTGCCTTGCCCAGCAAACCAGATCATCATAATAACAGTTAGAAAGCCAAAATGCATTCAATTCACGTAATTTACCTGTTGCCTCTTCGGATTTGATCCGTTCTCCATGAGTCTGATTCCCTCCTTGCTGGACCGAGAGAGAAAGCTCTCTCGCAGGGCTAGCGCTCACCATAGAAACACCGGGCCCCGCCGCCATGGTGCCGCTACATGGAAGTATAAATCACTACCCGTTTCAGTTTCCCGGCTTCGACTTCCCAGCGTCCCCCTCCAGGCTTCCGTACAGCCCCATGCTGTGCACCATACTAGTTGGTGAGTGAACCCATGGACCACGCTGTTGTTGATTTGTTTGTTTCCTAAATGTAATCCAGTTTATTTGTGACTTTGTAATTAACTTCAGAACAATTAATTTTCTTATTTAACTGTGTGACTCATTTGTCCGGACCCATTTTTAAAGAGATGGTATAATTGCCAGTTTGCTGTGTTTCTACTTTTCTGTTAATTTATCCATTTATTTTTCAAGCGAGACATGTTTTTTCTTTATTCCTTAAAAACAAATTGAAATCCCTTTACTTTGACTGCTTAAAATAAAAGACAATGATCTGATGAATACTCCAGATGGCGTACGATTGCCACGAGTAAATGATTCATGATTTGCCAAGAGCAACTATCCGCCCAAAAAATCCAAAGGAAGGTTGAAATATTCACAATCGACATCAGAAACGGTCAAATGCAGAATTTCAAAAATGAAGCTTGTTTTTTTCTTACAATATGAACTTTCAATACCCTCATTTATAAGGCAGCCACACGAAGCAATAGACTATTAAGCATTAGACAAATACATACATTTAAGCAAAAGCAGCCATGCACAGGCCACCACGTACAAGCACACACCTGAGCCTATTGTACAGCTGAGCCTGTGGCAATGAGGGCTCTCTGGGGAGGATTTTCCCACCAACCATTATGACCTGCCTGAGAGATGGAGAATGAGTGTGTGCATGAACATGTGGACATTAGAGCATATGCAAAACTATATTTGTGAACATCCCTGTTAAACTACACACAGAGAAGATAGTTGTAGACAGCAGTGGAGATGGAGAGGGACCATATTGGCATCGTCTGAGTCAGTAGACAGACCCAGAGATAGACATGAGAAAAGAGGGGAGGTGCCGCTATGTAATTGATGTGCCCACCAGGAGCTTTAGCTGGCTGCCTGGCATGGAGAGGAGGTGGGCACCGCTGCCAAGACAGCAGTAGGAGAAAGAAAAGTGAGGCACGGGCCTTGGGGAGCACAGTAGCGAGCTGAAACCATGCCCATCAATCAGAGGCTAGTTCACCTTGCCATGCCAAGCGGGACCCCCCTCTGCGCAGAGGGAAGGGGTGGCACAGGGAGCGAGCCTGGCACAGTTGCTAAACCTTCCCTAATCCTCCTGGTGGGTGCATCGGTGCCACGTCCGAATGGCAGCAGAGTAGGCAGAGCCAGACATGAGGGGAAAAGAAAGGAAAGTTCAGCCCCTATTCTGAGAGAGGTCTCACTTCATGTTGTTAACATCAGGATGTAGAAATGTATTATACTGAAGGACTGAAGAAGGCCACTACTTCTATAAAAGGAGCTTAAACAGGGTGTCTTGTCCACTCAAAAACGATAGGAGTTCTAAATCATATGGCCAATCTCTCTTTTCAGTTTTATGCAATATGTTGCATGAATTGCATTGACTGTAGCTTTGAGCCTTAATGATAGTTTTTCTTCTTCTCTTCGTACAGAATATTTTCTTTGAATTGTAATGTATTATGAATGTGTCTAATTTAAAATGGCAAACTACTGAGTACGGCAACACAGGAAGCCATTGTAGAATGTAAGATAGTGAATTAATGGGCATATACATTAGGGCTGCAACTGTTTATTATTGATAAAACACTTGGTCTATAAAATGTCAGAAAATTGTGAAAAATGTAATTCACAGTGACTTAAAATCCAAGGTAATATCTTTAAAGAGTTTGTTTTGTCAGACCAAACCCAAATATATTCAGTTTAATGCGACATAAAAAAGAGAAGAGCATGTTTGTCACCATCTATTTCAGAGGCTGTAAACAGAATTCTCTGCAAATTCTTGCATGAAAAATGACTATAGTTATTAAATTATCAAAATAGTTGGCGATTGTTTTTCTGTTGTAGACTACTCACTATAAGTCAACCAATTGTTGCAGCACTGCACACTGTGCATACAAACTCAATTGTATGACAGACTCAATTGTATGTATTTTTTTATATTGTCAAAAATCATATGGTGCTGAAGGGGATGCCTGTGAAACATCTCTATAAACGCATGTATTTGATTTCCTCTGCATGTTTCCTGTTTTAACTCAGGGGATGGAGACGTGTGAACAGCTTGGCAACCTTATTGAGTGCTTTGAAGTTGACTACCCTCCTTTTTTCACCATCTCTCTAGTGAGCTCACATTTTACCTGATGCGAATAAATAAAAACCGACCACCAGACAAATTAACCAGACAATCCAAATAACAGATTTGCTATAAGGTTTTGTGGTTGGTTTACAAGCAGCTTTATTGAGCAGACTCTTGTATAAATGTGCAAAACAAAAGGAATACACTGAGCCATTTGCTTCTCACGTATCATACAAGTTTGAGATCAGTGAGCCTGAAGGCTGGAAACGGTCCAGAAAACAGTGAAGCATTACCAGGACACAGTTTCTGCTTCTTTGGCACCGAGTGCCTTGAAGTGCAAGGGCAGCTGGGAAGACTAGCTGCGAGGGAGGTAGAGGGAGGGAAGTGCAAGAGATGGAGGGAAAGCGAGAGAGAAAGGAGGGGTCGGCCCTATAGGACCATTTGTGATGAGGCTCATTTGCACAACGGCACTTAATTGGCTACAACAATTAATTAATGTGTTGGAAAGTTGGCACAAAAAGTTCATTTAAGAGGGTTTTAATAAGCAATTAGGGTGAAGTAACCAGTGAGGTAGAAGCAGGCACAAAAAATGTGGAGAACTGTGAAAGTAAAAGCCGTAGCTCTTTGGGAATAATGTACCATATCTGGAAATCAGGATGTGGTTTGCTATTATAGGTAGTTACTTCACATCCCATTGTGAGCACTGATGACATTACGATACATTATTTTTACCCCACACTTTTACAAACCCAACTGTTCATTGCACCCACTTTCCAAAAACAGCATTGTCTCCTCTCCCCTTCCTTCTCCCTCCCACTGTCTGCTTCCCTCTCTCTTTCTCACTCTGTGTATGAAATATCGCATGACTAATGAGTGGAGCAGGTTGAAATCCTGGGGAAGATGTCCTTGGAAGACGAATGCATTTTCAGCAGAATAATTAACTTAATTAACAAATTCACATGCATATTCATCAGCCTATTAATGTCTCCTCTGCGCGGCTTGATGAGCAGTGGGGTAATAACCATCTCATTTGCATAGCCTGTTCACACGACTCCCCATTTAAAGACAAAATAAGGGAAGGAAGAGCACAGGAGGAAGAAGGAAGAGAGAAATTGGAAAGGGAGACAACAAATAGAAAACTAGGGAGAGGCGCAGCGGGGTAACGCGCAGAGGTGAGGAAGTGACGTGTGATGGTTGGAAATAGGCTAACAGTTTATCTGACGGATGGGTGACATGAGGAGGGACGGCAAACATGAGCCCCAACAGATTGACTCCATCTCTCCCTTTCTCTTTCTCATCCCTCCAGTCAACCTTGCAAGCCGTCTTCCCCCTCCTGCTGTTTCTCCATCACCATTTCCGTGCATCCATAATATTCTTCCCTATAATCTGAAATAAGGGGGCTCTTTTAATGACCATTTTAGAGTAATATCCAAGTTAGAGGACCGCATTATCTCCCATCAGATGTTGTTTGTCTTGGTGAATTGTTCTTCTACAACTCAGTGGAGAATCATATCGGTGTGGCGTCTCCGTGTTTCTCTCCCTCTCTGCCTGTCTCTCTGTCTCCCCTTCCTACAGTCTCTCAGGGGGAATCTTCTTGGCATTGCTCCACTCCTTTCCTTTCTTCTCCACTGCCAGGCTGCTGCTGCCGTCTCTACTCTGTTACCACTGTCTACACACAACCTGGTGCTCCTAGCAACGCCACCTCTCTCGCACACACTCCACATGGCGGTCCGAGCGTCGTGTGTGTGTGTGTTTACAGTAGATCCATCGCCACTCTGTGTATGTACAGAGATAAATCTTTTGTCAACAGCATATAAGCCAAATGTTTGTTCTGCCACTTTGATGGAAAACAAAAGAAAATTGTCAAATTCAATAACCGTGTAAGCTGTCAATACTTCTGTCTGTTCCGGTTTGGAAGAGTTGAGTCTCAATACACTTTATTTTAAGGAAAACCAAATAATAACTGAGCTGAGTGAGACCATTATATAACACTTTATTTCCTTTATTACTTTATTATCAGAGCATTTGTACCCCTTTCATTGTGAAATACATTACACATTTTGGGAATATTGCTTGATAATTTACACAGGTGCATTTCTAACTTTATATTTATGGTCCCGGCTTTATGCACTGTGAAGTATAGCTACATTTTGACAAGCTGTTCAAATTGTTCCTTTTAGTACCAAGTTAAAACAATTATGTACATTCACTGGGAGGACTGACACTTCAGGTTTTGATTCCAATTTGTTGTTAAGACTAATCAGATATTAATCTTTGTCACTTAATATAGTAACCTTTTGTTTTTATGTAGACGGCAAAAAACATTCAATACAACATACAACAAGCCCTGCTGTAGATTTGCACAAGATGTCCAAGTCATGATCTCATGCTTCCTTGAGCAATATTTTCCTTTTCCTCTCCTTTTTTTGTTATTGTGTTAACATATTTGTCTTTAAGGGTTGCCTATACAAACCAACACATTTCGAGCCATATATTTTCTTACATTTAAACCAGTGTTGTTCCGTTCTAGTGGTAAGAAAAACCAAGTTAAACACCTTTAAGGATTTCTACTAACCAAGCTGATTGACTTTGACGTCACATGGCCTCTTTAAAAGTCTTGTTAGAGCTTTTTACTTTTAACACAATGTGTTTTTTACCTTGCTGTTTGATACTATACATTTGCTATTTGAGTATCATGTCCTGAATACATACACACTGCTGTGGGTGGGTCATTGTTTGGGATGACAAACCAATCATAAAACAGGCCAACTCAATCACAACTATTGAAACCATAAAAGGGTCAAAATGTTGTAAAGTGGCTCACTTTTTGCAAGTATTTGCTGGTCTTAAGGTCCTGGATGAGTCTTAATTATTTTCTCTGTGCCCACCCACACTATGATTAAGTGTGACAGTGTTACTGGATTGGTGAAAATAACTTTCAGAGGTTACCAATTTATGGTTTGACACTGATAACCATGTGATGAGTTTGAAATGCAAAAGTCCTTCTAGGTTTGGCTTAGTTGTATTCATGCCAAAATGAAAACAAATTGGTACACACTTTACGCACATTGGTTGTGTTTAAATGTCACAGATATGTCCTCTATAAGATGGTTAAGATATTATTTGTCATGCTAAAACAGTGTTGTGACATGGAAGTTTTTTGTTATTTGCCCTTTCATTTGTGCGATTTATCCACAATTTTTTTCGCTTCAGCTTTGACGCATCTTTTTTGGTCAATTTACGAAGTTCTTGTTTTGTGAAGCGTCTCTTACACTTCTTGGGTCAGGTTAGAGCATGTTGATTGGCTGAACTCAGGCGGATGCAGGCTGTCGTCGTGAGAGTAAGGGCTAGGAAAGGCGATTGAGATACAGAACATTAGCCGGTGTCGGGAGAAAATTAAAGGCCAGATCGCTTTCTTAATCAGAGCACAAGCACTGCGTTAAGAAGGAATTAGGTCGACAGCTGCTGTGTCGCTGCTTACCTTGCTCTCGCTCTCTCCCCGTCCGCATACACACACATGCTCTTCACACACTCTTATTATCATTCTCCTTTCTGTTTCACTCCTTGACCCTTCATTCTTGTTTAATTGTATTGTTCCCATCATTCCCCCCCCCCCCCCCCTGTGTATTATAACTATTTTGTGGCTGGTCCTCTATTATCTTTATATCCAGTCTTTTTTGTCCTCCACTTAACATTAAAGCTAAGAGTTGGTCACTTCTCAGCTAGTGATGAGCAATGAGATAAACAAGAAACAAAAACTACACAAAAAAACGCATTCTGCAAAACGTGTAGACTAAAATAGGAGGCCGAAGAGGAGAGGAGGGAAGAGAAGTGATGCATGATGGATAAAGATGGATTTTGGTTCTGTTCCAGGAGGCTCAGTAGTACCCCTGTGGCTGATGGATGAGCTGTCATCGTTGAGCTCTTCCATGTACACCTGAGATGAATGGACAAACAGCAGTGGCCCTTTCGCTGTCTATCCATCTTCCTCTGTTTAGATACTTTCTGCTGTCCACGCTCGTCCCCCGCCCACACACACAAGGGGCTCATCAGAGTTTTTGAAGACTAATGCCGTTATTTTTAGAAACGAATTGCCAGCGGCCAATATTTTGTGCAGGCAGTAGCTTTATTTTTGATTTGACCATTTAATGCCAAACAACCTGGCAAGGATTGAGTGGTTCCCAGGATTTGTATTGTTGCTGGAATGATTAAAAAAAAAAACAAGCTCTAAAATTTAAAACATGGGAAACCGATTAGATAGGTTGGCAGTGGGATAACCGACTTAACTTGTTCAACAATAAAAGACAAAAAACCCACACAAAATGGCTTCAAAAGTCGAAATGATTTCTACAAATTGTTGAAATGATCAAGCTGTGGAGATAGAAGAATCTGAATTAGCCTTTACTCAAAAATGTCTGATAAAAGGCCGATATAATCTTGCCAAATCAATGTCTGTCTACATTTTATATCCAAACATGAACATTTTGTATGTCATTGCTTGCGGTCAATATTTTCAGCTCCCTAATGTATTTACAAACCATGTGTCAGAAAAACTGAAGATTGTTCAATGATGTCAGGAGGCACTCCACTTTTTATTTTGGCAAATGCAGCGTATAAATTATAATGTGTTGCTTTAATCAGTTGAATCAACTGGAATGACCCTGTGCCTGATTGCCAGCGTCTTTCTGCAGACTTCAGTTTTGTTGGCATATTGTTCAGGCCATGACTCTATGGAAGTGGCAGCACTCAATATTCAAGCAAAGTTTGTTAAGTTCTACAAGGTCAAATTAGCTTTTAAAATCCTGGAAAAGTACTCAATTCAATCTGATTTCTTATGTGGATAATGTTGTGTTTTTCTGAAGTCAGTGCATTTACCATATTCTGTTCACTATAATTTTCTAGGTAAAACAACAAAATAACTCAATAACTATTGTATAATGAATGATTATGAGTTTCAATGTTTGGCAGAAAAGAGAACATGTAAATACTCACTCTGTATTGCTCCTTATTTAAAAATAGGAAATTGTTAAAGAGCAAAGGAATGATTTGAAAGGCACACTTGGCCTCACACTGTCCTTATGAAGCTGGTTAGATACATACAGTCCATGTAAACTAACAAGGCACAGACACACTTTGGGGTGAAACTACTCTGTGTCCTCTCCAAGGGGGAAGGTTTAAAAAACATTTAATTAGGCTTTTGGCATGGCTTCATTTTAGCCTGGAGGTGTTGGAGGAGGTTTTACAGGCTTTATCCCTTTTAGAGCCTCGCAGATTAAACATTCATGAGAGCAATCAGCAGACCCTATGTGTCCTCTCCTGCTGTACAACTTCATCTGTAGTTTGCATGTAGCGTCACGTTTGTGTAGGTTTATGTTGCTGAATAGCGGAGTAATGTAGCTTGCAAACATTATTTTTACTGCCACTCTCCTGCACTGATGACATATTGAATTCTTCTCCTGGCAAAGTATACTGAAGTGTTGTGTAAGTAAGTATGCATACATTTATTAAAAGTATGTGAATCTTAAAATCCTCCTTTTTTGGTGAGCAGGCCTTGAGAGGTGCTGGATGGAAGGATGGTGCAGGAAGGCGGAGGAGGTTGTGTGGGGGGAGAGAATGGTGAAGGAGGGGGTGTGGGGGGGGCAACAGATGGTACGCCACGCTGCGAGGGACGTCGGCTGCCACGGGTGGGGGGGAGGTGGAGTGGGGGCAGATAAATGGGGGGTGGGAGGGGGTACTTTTTCCCCAAAGTGCCAGCAGGGATGACGAGGAGGGGTACTGGCTGCACGAGTGTGTGATCGTGTTTGCACGAGCGTCTCAATGTGTCAAGAGGAGAGCCATATTCAGACTTGAGTTCCTCATCGACTGAGGTGAGAAGCCTTTGCCTCGTGCCCACTCAGGGTCTGTCCGCGGACCCCCATACCGCGCAGAACAGACAGAGCGATGACTCCCCCACGCACCAGTACACAGCTAGTTCACAGGCATCGAGACTGTATGAGGACCATGCTGAAATTACTCGTAACCCAGTTGTCGTGGTGAACTATCCCCCCCCCCCCACCCCTGCCCCTCCTTGTCTCCTCTCCATCTACAACACCTACATGCACAGACGGCACACATGCTCAAACACATGCACATAAACCCCCAATTACAGTGGCTGCCTGCAAAACACACCAGCTTCAGTGGTGTGTATATACTGTATGGTGCTGCCTATTGAACAGATGTTGTGGAATTTAAGATGCAAAAGCACCCCTCCACCACCACCCAACACACACACACACGTACATGTATGTATATAATACACACACACACACACACACACACACACACACACACACACACACACACACACCCTCACTGTCTCCCTCCCCCCCAGCTGGCCCTGCCATGAACGTGCCATGTGGCGCTCCATTCCCCCTGGCACTTCCACTCTGGCTGTGCCAACTCTGCTGCGTCTGGCCGCCGCCAATTGGAAAGACCAAGAAAACAGCAGACTCAAAGTGCACTGTTTCTTTGTGTGTCTGAAAGTGTGTGTGTCAACCTTAAGAAACACAAAAACTTGAACTGTCAGTCTATGTCACTGAGTTGTATATCAAACAGTAGAGAAGAGAGTCAGATATTTTCATTTTCTAGCCTGAAAAACGACGTTTGTCCAGTTTTGTTGGGCAGAAGATGGGACTATATGTGTCTCTGTAGTCGTGTAGTCTGCGCAGGTGTGTGTCATACTGTCAGTCTGTACATGGTGGTTGTAAATCCCTTTGGGAATGGCGGCGGAATTTCTGTTACCATGGAGATGTCCAAGCTCATCTGTAATACAATTTCAACTTGAGAGAGATTAATTCAGAGGAAAGTGTTGATTTATTCATCCTGGTGGTTGCTGATGCACTTCCTCATTCGCTCTGATGTTTTACTGCGATGGCTGCCCATTCGCTGACTAGTTTTCATTTTTTCAAACCGTGTCACTGTTGAAATATTGCTGCCGGACTGTCGCTGTGCTTGTCTATCTTCATCACAGGATAAGTTAAGGATAGGACCAGTGATTATGTTCTGTCTTCCTTGTATAGTTAATCAATTCCTTGCAAAGACAACAACAAACCACTTTCCATGTATCCAATGCCTGACATGGTTTAATTCAAGTCCAAATATTATTATATACAAATCAGTTAGAGACAACTCGATGACATGAATCCTCATTACAAAGAAAATGGGTGCTGATTTCTACAATAACCATCCTAATGCCATAACAACAAGTCCTCCCATTTAAACACCAACAGAGATTATTTTTCCTTTGTCGTTTAGCTTTCCTTTCAGAATTATAAATGTGAATGTTTTCTGATCCAACTACTATCGGCAGGACATTTGACGATGCATTCCTAAACTGTTACCGATCAATTAGAAATCCATCTGTTGATGTGACAATGCTGTGGTTAACATTAGGTTGGGGCCAGACGCAATATTGAGAGGAATTGTGGTTGAGTTAATTAAGTACTTTGTAAAATTGAAATGGCAGTCTCCGGATCTGAAAAGGGAAGACGATGTGGAAGTGCCTTAAATAAGCATTCTTTCTTCACCATCAGGGAGGGGACACCACTGGTTGCATAAAGAAGTCAAATTGTATAGAAGCCTACAAGAGAATTCTAGCTTGATTTGTTGCTCAGTCCACATTGTAAACATTAGTTTTTTGTCTCAATTGCAAGTTTATATTCTCCTTCAATGTGTGTCCCTTTTAAGTGTAAAAGGTTGTTTGGGGTGTGGCTCCTTTGTAGATAGGATGCTGCCATGAAGTTGTTGTGTTTGGGTGTTCTTGTTTATGTCTCAAAACGTAAGCTCTGTTTTTCTTTGAGTTTAAAAAGTGAATTAAATGTAATCTTCACCTTTGATTCACCCTTTGATTTTTCAAAGATCCTGTATCTGTCAGATTATAGTAATGGTTTAATTAAAGTAAAGGGTTAGGAAACAATCGCGGAAATAGTTAAAAACTGCATAAATCCACATCTGAAAATAGTCAGCTGAAATACACAATAAACTCTGTTTTTTGGAATGTTTCCAAAAAACTACGTTGCCCAGATGTTCAAAGCAAGTTCTGAGAAAAATAGGAAGTATATATTTGTGTCCATTTGAAAAGATGTATGTCCTCAATGGGACAATGTGGTTTTTTAGAGAAGATATTTTAGTTAAGGGTGGCTCCTAACATATACTTATAACATATTCACTCACCATTTTATAACACAACATAGATCAACACATATTTTATTGGATCAAGGGAAAATGATACATCACTCGTAAGTCAAGCGGTTCCAGTCCTGTGCTAGTATTTATGTTCACATATACATCGTTGCATTTATGTGTGCATATGCATGAGCATGTGTTCTATCTCTATGTGACCCTCAAGACTCTCTTAAATGCAATGGAAGCACCCCCTCCTCCCCCATTCCCTCCATGTGGCGGTGGGAAGTGAGAGCTCCTCTTCACATTCCTCTTCTTATAATCTCTTTTAGTCTGAGAAAACAGGCGTGGCCTCATATGTCAATACCTCATCTCAGGGCTGCCATCGGGACACACACTCCATTATGTTAACTTCTTCCTAGCATTCAAAGAGAGGTCGAGGGAGATGGATCAAAGCGAGACAAAAATAGAGCATAATGTGGAGAAGAGGGGAGAAAGTGGGCACTAACCCAGGGGAAAGGCAGTGACATATATGTTTCTTTGACTTCTGATAATCAGCATGAGAGAGTTATGTTAATAACAATACCAATTAATTACCAGAACATGATTGCCAGTTGTTAGTCAGTCGCTGCTTTACATAGCACAGTATTACTTGAATCATCACCTCAGAATATCCTATATATACACAGGATTATGTAACCAAAGCAACATGGTTACAGTGTGTAGTACCTACAGTAACACCACATTGAATTATAATTATAATAATTTAAAATATTCTACATTACTGTTCACATATCTGTCTAAAGGTATTAGAGAAGTTTAGAAAAGACACCACCAGCTCCTCAATACATTTACATTTATTAAATCGTATTTTTCCCCGTATGTCAAGATTTTGAAAAGCACTGTATTTTATGTCAGCATCTGCCAGTGTGGGCCATCACGATAACAGTAGGCATACAAATATGTTAATTCCACTACTGTGGATATTTAATGTTCTCTGCTATTAAGTGGAAAAAGAGATGTGCATGTATCTGTTTCGGCAATTGGCCAAAAATGAGATTAGAATATATTGCCATATTGGTTATTGGCAAAATCCAATGTGATTCATCCCTTGATGCAATAACATATAATGGTTGGATGCCAGTGCAGAATAAAATATTTCCAGTTGAAATTTCAAGATGTCCTCTTTAGGGTTGTTTCTCTTTTACAAACCTCTTTAATGACGCTATGTAGTCCTCTCAGGCCATCCAGTTCACTACTCTTAGAAATCTGCTAAACTGCTTAATTTGTAACATGTTTGTTCGCACCAAAACTAAAAATGAATGGGAAGGGAAAAATTGATGGCCAATATATTTACTGTATAATTTTTTTAAAACATGTTAGCGTAGAAAACAGATCTGTCTACATGATTTTATGTACTGTAAATTATCTAAACCCACACAAACACACTTTTTTTAAATTATTGCTTTTCTCTGCCACCTTTCCGACTAAACAGGTGTTACATATGCACAAAATACACACATGGTCAAATGCACACTTAGAGGTCAGAGCCACACAAAGTCGAAACCTGTGGGTGGCTGCTAAGGCAAGGCCAGCGACTAAAGAGGTGTGTGTGTGTGTGTGTGTGTGTGTGTGTGTGTGTGTGTGTGTGTGTGTGTGTGTGTGTGTGTGTGTGTGTGTGTGTGTGTGTGTGTGTGTGTGTGTGTGTGTGTGTGTGTGTGTGTGTGTGTGTGTGTGTGTGTGTGTGTGTGTGTGTGTGTGTGTGTGATGTTAAGTGTGTGTGTGTGTTGTGAGCATCTGTATGTGTGAGGGACACTGTGGTAGTCTGTGTATGTGTGAGAGACTGTTTAAATTCAGTGACAGCTGTTCATTAGTCCATTACAACCCCACACTGCTGATTCCTCAAAGTGGCAGACACCAGCAGAAAGAGATGATGATCGCATGAACTCTGCAGGAAGGACAAAACACATAGCTGCAGAAAAACAGTTAATTTATTTTTAATTCGTCTTAATTTTACAGATTTAAATGTTTATTCAGATATGCAATTTAGTGGCAAATAACAGAGTTGCAAGCTATTACTGACATTCTCCTTTTTCTCACTATTCATTCTATTTACTGTTATATGTTGTATTTCCTGTGCTGTGTGTACATATGGGGGCTGTCTGTTGTGTATAAGTGGGACATTATGGAAACATATGGACACTAGCATGAGTCTTATTTCACTGAACTTTAAATGAAATCTTCACACCTGGCAGTCTTACTGTATTTACATTAGAAACCTTTTAGTTGCATTTAAATGTTTTCATACAAAGGACTGTTTTACTTTAACTTCATTCAGGGCAGAAAGTTGAAATACATTTTTGGCAGTTAGTTTTATATCACAATGTGTTCCATTTGCTGCTCAAGAGCTGAAGTGTGAAGTGAGAGATAATATTAAAGTTGAAGTGACTAAGATATTATTTAAAATAAACACAATTTAGAGGGACAGCTTTTAAACTGTCTTCATTTTTTTTTTACTTTCCCCCTCCATAAAATTCCCTAAACTTCATCAGGGGTTGGAGCATAATAACAAAATAGCAGTACAATGTTTAACTAAATGCTTTGAATGGCTCCACGCTAATGTTACCAAGCATTTCTGCTATAAATAATCTTATCATTTACACTAGCCTATTGGACATCATCCTGTTTTGTAGACGCATGAGCAGCTACAGTAAACATATAGAAGGTTAGGACATATTTTATGGATTCAGAAGAACTTATCTTAACTTATTAGGATCTTACTCCTTCACTTTCCCAGATTTGCTCTGGTGGGCGGAGATTTAAACCCAAAAACAGCAGATCGCCTCTCTAATCTCACAGCTATAACCACTGTGCTTCACTTTTGAGAATTAACCCCGTCCATACCATCCATATGTCCTAAAAAACAATTGGCACTGAGCCTGGAAATCTACTACACAAAATAAACCTCCACTTATGTCGACAGTTTCATCAGAAAAAGCATGATGGAAGCATCTCTGAGCTATAATGTCAAATATCCAATTTATTTTTGCAACCCCAATTGTTTTTGTACCTTATGTCCTTTCAGTTATTATAACATAAGTCCCTGTTTAACATGTTAAGAAAATCTAAATTAAATACATTTGACCGCCATCCAGCTGTTATTACTGACCTCTATCATGACCTTCCACAGCATCTGGCCAAATGTCTCACTGAATGATGCTATACATATTTAAAAAATCATAATAAATAAAACTCTTGGACTGCCGTGTGGTTTCAGTCAAAACATACTCAAAATGGCAGACACTCAGTGAGACACAATTGCAGGGGTGAGCACTATTCTGCAATTTGGGAGAATAACATTGCATGGAGTGTGTTATGTGAAGAAATTGTGTGTTTGTGTGTCTGTGTTTCTTTGTGTTTGTGACCAGCGATGAAGGAGCCAAGCAGGCGAGGGTGTGATGTACTTTAAGAAGTTGAAAGTGTTGGATACAAGTGACCATGTGCCATGAGCGAGAAAAACTGGAGAAGAAAGTAGGAAAGGTGAGGAAAAAAAGTGATATGGCGGGGCTGTAAAAGTGCTGTGTGTGAGGAAAGAAATAAGTGATGGGTGTGAGAAGAGAAGTTTTTGTGTGGGATGAAGCGGAGACAGGAAAGGGGGCAAGGGGGAACAAAAGGAAGCCAACATGCCATGAAGGAAAGGAGACAGAGGGAAGGAGAGGAGGAAGGAACAGAGGAGCGAGGGCAATGAGCTGGATTGAATACCATCTGACAGGTCCAGCTGGGAGTTTGCCCACCCCGCAGCACCGCAAAACCCCTCAATATGGAGGCCAATTACTGCTGCCCGCGTGACCGTGGCATGGCAGCATCAGAGACGCAAACCCTCCTCCTCTCCTCTCCCTTTTCCTCTGCCTCACCCCTCTTCATTTCCTCACACTCCCCCCCCCCCCCTCCTCCCCTCCCCCCCACCAAAAAATAAATAAAAAACACTCACCATCTGTGCAGAGTGACAACAACCTCTATACCCATACCATGCACAACACAGTCTGTACACTGCACACACACTTGGGGCAAACACACACTTCAAACACAGCAAATCCTAACTCATGTGTGCTTTTACTTGTGAGCAAGTGCAGTTTTATTGTGTTTGAGAGTGTGTGTCCAAAAACAACACGGAGAGGTCGGATATTTTCCCACCTTCTGTATGTTTTTCTCCTCCTTTAACACACAAAGACAGTTCAGGGAGTTTACCATCACACACACAACCATTGTTTCACAGATGCAGGGGAATTTCGCCTCATTTCTCTTCACAGAGCTGGGGCGTGGCGCTCAGGCTGGCAGGGGGGTGATGATGGTGGGAGAGTGCAGGGCAGGGTGGGTGAGCATGAGTGCAACCAATTCCCATGGTTGAGGTGACTCCCAAATTTAGCCTCATCTGCACCCAGACAAGCTCTTCTAAGTGGTGTTTTTTGTTTTTGGTGCCCTCTTTTCAACTGGTGTTATGGGGAGGAAAAGGGGAGTGTGTGACATATAACGCTTTCTCCTGTTACACACACACTGCTGGGAATTTGTCACTTATATTTTAATATTCAAATTGTTGTTGTTTTAGCTTGGTTTATTTCTTGTTCCCACCTCATGTCACTGTCCTCTAACCACACAACAGAACGCTCTATGTAATGATTGTATCACTGATTAGTCCCATGAAATATTTTTTCTAGATTAATCCCAAAATAATTAATCCGATAAATGTTGACCTAATCTTATAAATTGAGTAAAACTCTCCAGATGGAGATTTATGTGCGGTGGGGCCTGGGCCTATACTTTGTGCTGGGTTTCCTGCTGCGATTTTAGCGGATCAGTTGATCATATTAAAAGCAGTTAACTGGAGATCTGTGTGGGATTATATAATTACAGTAATTGCATGGTATTTTATAAACATTCATTCCAACAATTACGCTTGAATAGGATACCAATTAATTGATTTTATGGACTTTAGTTTCGTCAGTTAAGCCAAATTTGTCCGAGATATTTAGATTAACCGTCACATTAGGGTGATGTCCGCCCACGTGGCAGGTGTGCATTAAACTCCGAAAAATATCACATATCATAATAAGGAAATAATATGATAATTAGTTAAACCCGAGTTCCAAACAGGTCTGCTGGGGTTAACACGGGTTAATTCATGTTATATATTAAAGTCGTCTATTTCATGCATTAATAAGGACACAAGTAACAAACGTGAAACTGATTATAGGCCTAGGTGTTTTAAAAAAAATTAAATGTACCATATAGATTTTTAAATAAGGCTCGACCCATGAGTTTAACCGGTTAAAAGTCACGCGTAGTTTAGAAGTCTTCTGCAGTATTGACGTGCACGATTTAAACACAGTAAAACATCCGATCTGTTTCATCATCGCTCTATGCAGTCTCGTGTGAAAGTGCGTGACCGGAAGGGAAAAGGTCTCTTTTAGTCCGGGGCCGCGCGTGGACACTCAGCGGAGGAGAATAATGAACAGATGCTGAGTGAATTAGGAAAGAAATACTGGGTCCCTCCCACAAGGGCCACTTTGGCAAGGGCCGCCTGGCTGCCACGTGGCGCAGCTGGCACCGGGGTTGGTGATGGTGGGTTTACTGGTCTCTGGCTTTACTGGTGCTTAGACATTTAGCGCCTTGGCACCGAACAACGCCATCAAATCCTCCGCCAGCCGCCGCCCCTAACTACTAACTGAGAGGTTAGGGCAGAAAGTAAAATTGGAAAGGTGTCCCTCACCTCGTCCGTCGAGGCCTTTACCCTTCACACGGGACTGGAAACTAAAGTGGACTTGTAGTGAAACAGGAAGGCTGCTGAGAAAAAAGGCTCGTTTTAGAAATAAATTAAAATATTATTTGGTGACCTAATTCTATACCCAAAAACACAAACATTTTTCAATATTCAACATACCAATCATACAAGTGTCTGCGGATTTTTGGTTTTCTCAAAATGTTTTTGTTCGAGGGATGATGTCATAAAACATCCTCTTCCTTTGAGAAAAAGCATTAGCAATCTTCCCGAGGTTACTTTTACTAAACCAAATTTGCATCACACTGCATAATACATGTTGCCTTGATAATCAAAATGCTAAATGTCACTGAACTTTAAAGAAATAAATGAAAGGTTAATATAAAATGTCTATATATAAATCCTTAATTGACTCTAAATTATTAATATTGGTTAAATTGTACAACAGTATATTCCAGATACCATTGTATTGAAGGGGAAACCCCCTCATTTAATTTTCGTATTGTGTTCACCCCCCTATAGACTTTGCAAATTATAAATAAAATAAAAAGACGGAATAAAAATGTAACATGAAAACATATATATAATCTTTTAAAACAAATTCAAATAATAATGTTAACGTTTTCTTTGTTTGCTTGTATTTGATCAGGCTTCAAATGTGTTTATTTGTACAGTTAACTTGTATTGGTTGTGTAGCAACCATTTGGACTGCGTATTAAATCTGTTTTTCAAGGTTTGTGTGAGTGTGTTTGTTTGTTTGTTTTAGTGTGTCACCATCCCTGGGCTTCTTCATTTCAAACCAACGGGTCATTGAGTCACCTGATTTTGCACCTGCCCAACTCAGCTGGGTGTTTTAGGCAACAATGAAATCAAATTAGGAATGTTTTTCCAAAAAATGTCATTAATGTTATGTATTCACTGTAGCGGCTTGCAGTGTAGAAAGTGCTTACATCTCTTCTGTTTCTTTTCTGCCGAGGTCAGTGCTGGATGGGACGGTTTCCACCCCGCGGTGCCCGGTGCTGATTTCCCCTGGACGTCCGCAACAACATATGGGACCCGGGGCAGCATTCCAAAGACGGCTCCATCTATTCATGTAAGAAACCTCCAATGATGTGACCTAGCCCAAATACATTCAATTGAACATTGTTAAAAAATACCAGGAATCTATTGTAATTGAGAACAGCATATATCTTATTTTCAGAACTGCCATTACAAATATCAGCCTTTGCAACCAGGCCTTATATAAATAAATATTTGTTTTTCAGGAGAACAAATAAAACGTTGAAAAAGCAGTCTCATTTAGTCATTCATGTTTAAAGACAATATTTTTGATAAATTACTTTGGCAATATGTGACTTGTTATCAAGATGATTGTATATTTTAAAATCACCTGGGAAGTCTGACAGGTGTTTGGTTTAAATTAATGCTGATGTGACAAGGCCCTCATCCACATTCATTGAGCTGAGCACCTTCATCTTAAAACACTGTGTGTGTGTGTGTGTGTGTGTGTGTGTGTGTGTGTGTGTGTGTGTGTGTGTGTGTGTGTGTGTGTGTGTGTGTGTGTGTGTGTGTGTGTGTGTGTGTGTGTGTGTGTGTGTGTGTGTGTGTGTGTGTGTGTGTGTGTGTGTGTGTGTGTGTGTGTGTGTGTGTGTGTGTGTGTGTGTGTGTGTGTGGTCAGTGTAGCCGAGGCCTTTTGCTCACTCTCTAATTTGTAACATTACATTTTTGAATGTACTGAAGGCTTACAAATAAATAACCAACAAACAAACGGTAAACATGTTTTACTGCCTTTGCAGGGTTTAACGTCATTCAAAATACTTAATGTAGTTTAAAATCATCTGGTGTGCTTTTCACATCATGCTAGATGAGTTATTTTGTTGAGTGTAATGCCTAGAAATGTTTCTGTTGAAAGAAAATAAAAACATAAAATATCCAATCTGCTGTCTGTCACACTCTTTTACTGGGTCTGGAATTTCCAATAACTTTACACTAAAATAGTTTATATGTCGTTGTAATGCAGATATATTTACTCCAATACACCCTGTTTAACAGTTAAGCAGATATTTTTGGTCTTATTGATATGCACATAATCTCAATCTCACCATTTCAAGAGTTTCACCCCAAGGTGATCTTGAGGAAACAAAGCTTTTGCAAATTCTTTTGTATAAATTCCTTTAGAATGAAATCTAATTGAGGCCACTAAAAGTTAAAACCTACAAATATCCATGCTGAGGTGTGAGAATAAAACACAATGTAATATAACAAATACTGTGTGAATCAGAAGTCTCAGGTTTTCCAAAATTCAAACTCAGTGTGCCTTCTCCTAATTTAGCAATTTCCTTAAGACATTTCTTTGATTTTTGTATTTGAACTGCCTAATATACATTTTGACTGCGATAGTAAAGGCATTTTGTCCAATGCAACATCAGTTAGTTATTACTCTAATAAGACTATACAACATTTTAGATTTTTTGCTATCGGTGTTCTTTTTCCCTTCTCAGATATTTTAGAAGCTACAGGCCACTTAATTATACCCACATCAATCAGAAAAAATATAAAATGCAATATAAAGTATTTTGTTTTCAAATAAACTTATGAATTCTCATTTTGTGAATTTCAAATTTTGAAAAATATCTGAATTTCACCTTTATGCACAAAAGTGATATTATTTGATTGAATTCAAAATATATTATTTATTAAGAAGAGCCTGAACAATCTCAACAGTTAAACCTTTTGAAATGCAATTTAAAGGCATCTGATTTTAAAAAAAGACTAAAAAACGAAAAAACGAAAAAAGATAACTTCCTCAAAATATAATTTGACATGCCAATTAGAATCAGAATCCATTTTGTATTCAATGACCTTACTGGCTTAATCTTGGTCAAATTCAACGAAATTATTTCAGACACATTTCTATGTAGTTGAAGTTTGAAATTAATATTATTTAATATATTATCCACACAGTTTATGGGTGATTTCCCTCGATGTACAGAATAAGAGTTGTTCGATCATGTCAGACAGTTATAAAACATTTTTTTTTTATTTCTGTTGTTTGTGTCATAACATGTTTAGGCCTATACATCTTTTATGTCAATTGCACTCATTCTGCATACAGGATATTACTGGACACACTGATGGGATGTACAACAGTAGGGATGACATCAGTAGAATACAGAAGGTAATCGGAGGAATCTTTTTTGCCACTTCAATCTCTCTTCTCCTGCTTCCCAAACAATATTACACGTTAGGATTGTCATTTCAATGTCTGATTGTGAGGAGGACTCAGTTATGGAAAAAAGCATTGAGATCCTCATACGGGGGCGCCCTGTCATGATGCGGGTGCACGTCGTGAAAAGGTGGAATGTTTTCTGAGTGCGCACCGCCACTGCGCGCTCCCGAGGGCCCATATGGTATGCTGTGGCTGGGCCGAGACGTGGTCAGTCCGGAGTAATGCATAGAGTAATGATAGTTCCTGTCTGCCTCTGGAGCCTCCTGCTGTCTCAGGCCACCGTTTATGCAGACGGGCGGGCTGTGCGGGGCCTCATAGTCCGGGCTGTTGTACTCAGGGGACGTCCCACCTGGGGGGTACACGGCCTCGTACCCGGAGCCGTAGGAATGGCCCCGCACGTTAAGCGCTGCACCCCCGGCCTGGTAATGCGGGCTGGAGATGCGGGAACACCGGTAGGAGTAGGGATTCACGGAGAAAGGAGAGCTGGGCACGTGGAAGCGGGCTCCCTCTGCACACGGCTCAGTCAGGAAGTTTCTGGTGTTGAGCTGCAGACAGCCTGCCACCAGGTTGGTAGTGGGCTGGGACAGGCCTTTGCACAACATCTGCACGTAGGCCACCACATCTGGCCGTTTCCCGTTGCGTAAAATCTCCCCCAGGGCTAAAATATAATTCTTGGCCAGCCTCAGAGTCTCTATCTTGGACAGTTTTTGTGTTTTGGAGTAGCATGGCACCACTTTGCGCAGACTGTCCAGCGCAGAATTCAAATCGTGCATGCGCGTACGCTCCCGCGTATTTGCCTTCATTCGGCGCACCTTGGAGCGCTCCGCGCGCGCCGGCGTCATCTTACGTTTCTTTGGGCCGCGCTTCTTGGGTTTGCCTTCACTGTTCTCATCGTCGCCCTCTTCCTCGGCCTCTTCATCCTCATCCTCATCATCATCGTCGTCACCGGCCATCTCAGACTCGGCTCGGCTGCTCCCCTCCAGCGGGTCGTCCAGGTCGTCATCATCGAGGTCACAGGCCTCGTTCTTTCCGACCTTGTCCTTGCTGTCCTCGTGTTCAGTGCCCTCCGCCCAGTCCGCCGCGAGCCTCTGGACGTCCGGCAGGACCTCACTGAACAGACGGCTCAACATCGTGGCAAGCAACCTGCAAGAGACGTAGAATAAACTTCACCTGGCTGTTTGCACCCTGTTGCTGTTTTGGTGGGCTGTTAAAGGACTGTACATGTCACTCATCCAAGGAAAATTGTTGAGCTGCAATAGCTTTTCCGTAAATACAAAAACTGTGGTAGGCCTATATAGTTTTCTGTTTTATCTGGACACTAATCTAGTAAATTAATATAAGGCTGACATGAGAGAAAGGGTCATAATACACCTTTTTTTAAGATGTAGATATTATGTATTATGTCAATTTTGTCCCAAGTTTTTTCATTTTCACGTTTTTTATAGGACCGTTTCCAGAGAAGGTAGGTTTTTTCTTTCTCACTTTTAAAAAATACAATCCGTTTGTTTTAATACAATAAAAGAAACAGTCTGGACCACCCCTCTGCCTCCACCTGTGCCTCGGTCTGTGCCCTCCAGCAGTCCGGCTCAGGGAGCGGTGCAGGCCCGCAGCAGGCCCCCCTGGGACGCATTAAGGGTGTGGGTCCCTCCTCACTCCTATAAATTACGAACCTGGAGGAATTCCAGCACAGCTATGCAGGCCACACTGGACCAGAGGGTCCCAAACCTTCTTTTTTTTTTACTTTGAATTAACAGGTTTGTATTCAATCCGCTTTGGAATTTAATTTATAAGAGCCCCCTTTGAGAATATTTCTGGGATAAAAAAGAAAGTATGCAATATAATCGCAGATATTTCAGGAAGAATGAGTATGCTGTTGAAATACCTTCAATATGGTTATAGTTTTTAGCAGTTTCATAAAGGCTTTTTTGGACCCACAGGAAAACGCATGCCACAGAAAAAAACGTTTTAATTGATTGTATTCGTTATTCCCTCAATGTGCTTTGTTTTTGATCTGGACTATTTTTTTTATTTCTCTGAGCCTCTTCTTTTCCTTTATTTAAAAGCAAGTCCCATGTTAATCAAAGCTGTTTTTAAAAGGTCACAAGGGGAGGTTTTATTGGGATATTTTATCATCATAATTCGTTCAAAAACTACATCTATGGATTGTTTTCCCCCCTCTAGGTTCACTGTATAATGTTGACTAATAATTCAGACACGTCATTTATTAAAGTGCCATTGATAAAAGCTGTGACATTTCAAAATCTTAAAGGATTTTTCCAGTAATCTGAGCTCAGCTGCTTGTGGAGTCCAAGGACGTTTTTTTTCTAATCTTGTAAGCACAATGTAATTAATGCCAACCAATACCTTGTCAATTAGCCTGTGTATCTCTATAGAGAATTCTACCCCCACAGTGCTCTGATGCGCGTCGTGCAGACACACACACACACACACACACACACACACACACACACACACACACACACACACACACACACACACACACCCCAACACAATTTACCGATAATGTAAATAAAATGCAGTCTCCAGTGCCCATCTTCTAACGTATTACGACACAAATTATGGATACAGTGTGCCAGAGAACCATAGCTCGTATAGGGATCTTTGTATATTTAAAGATTTATTTAATCAGATCTATCAAATTAAACACATAGAGATCAATATATTCGATCAAATCATCCAAAAACAACCTGGAGTAAAGATTAAAAGCTACGAGATCAAATTGCATGCGAGAAAAATATGCGAAAGATTTGAAAAATAGTCCTCTATTTTGATTAATAGCCTACTGTGCCACTTTAATTCCCTCTCACAGCCACAAAGACAAAACAAATATTGATCCGTTTATGATAGCCTTATATTGATAGAAAACGTGTAACCTACCTCCGTGGTGGAGCTCAGTGACGGGGCAAAGCGGGTTTGTTTACACCATGTCTCTCCGGGTGGGCATCACATCCACACGCCCTGCACGGATGCTTGTGCAGAAGAGACGCTGTGTTCTGCTCTCACACCTCTCTCCTCTCTGTCTGCTGCTGCTGCTGCTATCCCCAGCCCTAACGCGTGGAGGGATCCGTGTGGCACCTCAGAGGCAGGACTGGGTGGGTTACATACCAGCTCTGATGCCAGGCCCATATGGCTGGCACGTCATTGGCAAGAGCCATCACATGAGAGTCGGTGATTGACATGCGGCCGCATTCACAGAGACTGGCTTCCCCTGGGGGAGAGGGACTCGCCATCTGTCACTGAGCTGAAAGAGAAAATGGAATAAGGAGTGAATGGCACACAAAAAACGCACTGGATTCAAACAGCTTCTGTTAGCCTCCATCTTTGGGAAAAACGGGGTTAATCTCATAGAAGGTTTATGAAAACAATCCCCTTAGAGAAATAATTACAGCAATCCTGGTCATATTTTAGGATGATATCATTCTAGTAATATTGGGTTGTTCAAGGATTACTTATAGGATAATGATTTCGGTTGGAACAGGAAAACCTACAAATAATCCGCATGAGCCCTAAGGGGAAAATTATTATTGAATATTTTAATGATACAATTAGAAGAATTACCCCAAATAGGCCAATAGGAATAATTGGATCCCTATAGAAATGTTATGAGGAAACAAACAACAGGACATTTACAACACATAAAAACTGCCTTCACACAAAGGATAGATATGGGACCCGCCATAAAGATCAGAGTCAGGGTGCAATTGCCTAAACGAGTCAATTGAAGTGAGCCAATCACAGCGTCTTGGTTTGGGGTGCCAGGCTTGGCACAGGTGCCGGTGGGCGGGCTGGTGCCAAAGGCACAGATTGCGCAGAGGGGCCAGAAGATGGGGCAGGACAAGAGAGAGGGAGAAAATAAGAATGAAAAGAACCAATGCCATGGTGGTGCAGTACAGTTTATTGGCTCCTGACACATTTTCAGTGGAACAAAAAAAACGTTTGAATGATATTATTAGATCAACGTATTTCTGGTCATGGTTGTCCAGATGAAGTGCTGTGGACAGGGTCACACCCCAACATGGTGCCCCTGTGTTATCAATCTGAGGGACAATAATTCTCATTACATTCAGAATATTTCACAAATTCTGATTACGTAAAGGCTCCTCTTTTGTCTTTTTACATGTTTATTTTGTAATAAGTAAAAAACAATATAAGACACCACTTACAAAAAATAAACATATAACAATATGTCATTGCTAAAATTGGACACATCAACTTAAATAATGAGGGTTTGTCTCCCAATAACATAATCATATGATTTTGATTATTTCTATATAATTTAGAGGTTTTCAAGTTGAATGTCAAATACCATTATGCAATTCCTTCCAAAATTAAGTCTGAATCTATAGTAGCCTACTAAAGGACCAAAATAATTCAAATGTTTTGTCCAACCATAACTGACAACAACCTAAGAGGTGTTGTTTGGCTTATTTCGTTTTAATTAAAAAGACAATTGTTGAGAAGAGTTGAGGTTAACATTCAGTCTGAATCATGAAATTAGTATCATCACTGCATGGTTTTGGTTTCAAATGTAACCTTGAAATAATGTGCTCTAAACATGATCAGTCAATTGTAAAGAGCTCGCACACGAACAGAGACATTTAGTTTGTTTGCTTTCTCAAATTACGCATGGGTGACATCTACTGGTCATAAAAGGTTAGTGCAAGTCTGGATAATAATGACTGATAGTGATATCATTTGTTATGCATTCCTATTGATAAGTGTTATCCTTCCTTTTAGGTTCCCTATTATGTGACCCTCACCCAATGACTCCAAATCATTGCACCATTGTGTAACAGCACTGGAAAAGAAGGCACATACCTTTTTATGAGGATTTACTTTGTTTTCCTATTATTTTATATGGTTATTTTAATGATAATTCAGCAGGGTTTTTTTTTTTTAACATCTTCCGTATGTAGGATTTTACTGCTTTTTCTGTTTTATATAAATATTGTTATTTAAACTCATCAGTTTCTCTCTGCAAAATCCTATTTCTTTCATAATGAGCACTTTTGGTACTTTAAATATATCTTCTTCCACTCTAAGTAGGTTGCTGCCCCCTAGCGGTGGAATGAGAGAAGACACTGTGGCATTTTTCTTTTTAAAGAACAACAGTACTCAAAATAAACTGAGCAACAGAAGGGCTTTTTATTTTTTATTTCCAAAGGTGGAAGTTTTACTCACAAAAGCAGCAACTCTCCAGAGCTGGCAGAGATCCAGAGCTTTTTCTCAAGTTCACTTCAGGACAGGGTGAACCTTCTCTAATCCATCTGCGGTGACAATTAATTCTCTTTTTCTTGCCTTTTATTCTATAAATCTTTTCTCCTCTCTCACCTTTATTCCGTCTCATCGTTAAATGCACGTTACATTTACCACATTATGAAGCAATTATTTGTGTTTACATCATTATTGTCTAATAATAATTGATCTGTCAGAGTAATACATTGTTGTCACTATAGCTTTCTACATGCACCAAACTAAATATGTCCCTCTTTTTTATACATTATCATATGAATTTGTATGCCTCAACTTTCTCTTAAGTACTCACACTCTCACACATGCACGCACTCTACGCTTACTGACTGCCAACACTGAAGGGAGACTGTTGCCATGGCAATGCATTTCCCATCAGACTGCTCCATACATATTTACAGTACAGATGATAAAGCCCTGGAGAAAGATCAGATACATTTTTGAGTCTACATTGGCAATATTTAAATATATATATTTTGAATAGAAGCTATTTCATAATAAATAAAGTATGTGTTGTTGGTATTGTTCACATTTATTTCAAGTGTGCTGTTATTTAGTTTATTTTATATGGCAGACCCATGGCTATTACTGCAATACATTGCTTTAAAAATACAGTCTATTCTTCCAATTGTTTTCAATTCTTGCTAAATAAGAATACATATACGATTCAAAAACATTTTGCCAAAACCAACACTGAACTTTAACTGCTGGTTTGTTAGATAGTTTTTAAGTTAAAATATTACTTAACATTGAATCATGCTACCTTTTAAAAAAAAGGTTATTTTTTTAGTCTAATCCTCTTTTGTGGTGTTGGTGTTTTTTGGCATTTCTAAATAACTTAGCTGATCATTGTTAGATTATAAGATATATTGTCATTTACATTAAATATGAAGTGTACTGTACTGAATCAAATACAGTGGGAAACCATTCATGTAGGCACAATAGCACACTGCGGAAAACAGCAGTGACAGGGAAGTAAACCTATATAAATAACAGTGATATCTTGGCAACCACAGCTGTCAGTTTACTTTGAATTAAAAAAGTAATTTGTTTGAAATACATTCACGAACCTGATGTGTCATTAATGCCTATCTTCATAAAGGAAGGGGTTGAACTTGTGATTGATTGAGGGCACCCTGGCAGTTTTTAGAAAGGTCTTATTTTCAGCCCATCTCAAGGGAAATTGATTTCTGAGCCACTTTTGATGTTGCACTTGTTCCACTTTTTTCCCACTGCAACTGAAAGCGTCATAAAGCCTCGGCATGCTCTGCTGCACGCACCCTCGCTCCTCTGCTCCACATTACACACAGCAACACAACACACGGTGGGAGTGAGAGACATAAACGGACAGTGAGTGTGAAAGAGAGGGAGGGAGGGAGAAAGAGGAGGAAGCAACTCCTGCTAGGACTTGTGTAGCACTTTTGTCATTTGGGAAGTGATACAATTTAGACCGGCAGTTAAATCGGACTTAGTTGTTAAACATCTGTGCGTTTGGCTGCGGAGGTGACAGGCTGGATGGAGCCGCTGCTGCCCGCAGACACGGAGCTGATGGAGCCAGAGACGGATAAAGATGCGAGGAGGAAGATCCAGTTCTCTGTGCCTTCATCCGTGCCCACACAGCTGGACCCGGGACAGGTGGAGATGGTGAGAGCGCGCGTCAGGTGGTGCGGGTGTGCCAACATGGATTGTGGTGTGCGCGAAAAAAAATGAGGTCAAATGTGGGTGAAATGGCTTTACCTGTCAGGATTACCACTGCGTTTTGTTTAGCCTAAAACATCTGTAGTTTTGGTCTGTAAGGCTATTTCTGGCTAAATGGATACGATAAGGGATTTAATCTGAAACATTCTGGCTTTAACTTTCATCCTGTCTTGCACAAAAGTAAATAATGTCCTCATAGCCCTGCCACTGACAGACAGTTACATAACCAGTCTAGCACGATTTTGCAGAAGTCTGTATTTTTGATTTACGGGTAATACTCTGTGGGCAGCACTGGGATTAGGCTGAGCTGAGCAGGTTCCGTTTTTTGAGCCCTTAAAAGTGATGAGGCATCTCTGCCCTTAAAAAGAAGCAGAGGAGGATGAATACGTGATGAATAAAGCATCCTTTAGTTATGTTAAAAATGTGATTATGTGCCTTAGTAATAAAATCGTCCCCCCACCACATTGGTAAAACAAAATATAGAAGGTCACATTGTCAGTCATGTCACAGAAGGTGGTGAGTGTTTTTGTATAGCATATAAATAAAGTTATTTGTCACCATTCCAAAAAATGCATATGAAACATGCTGAAATCAGTCAGAAACTATGTTGGGAGTGCAGTGTTAACGGAATAATGTTGGCCTGTGAACTATATGGTTGCAGACAGCATCATCTGGCATTGAGAGACCATAAAGGTAATAGTCTCCCCTATGCAAAGGATGGCCAAGCATGCTTTAGGGTTATATGTTACTGCTTAAGATTTTTAGACAACACATTCATGTTTTAATGGAAGATTACTCTTTGGATGGACATACAGTATTATTGGAGACCAGTTGCAATTTACTCACTTCCTCTCAAGATTTAGAGATTTCATGTTGCATCTGCTTGGAAATCTTCTTGCAGGCTGTAATGTAAAAATAAACTAATAAATCAGTTATTAGGCACTCAAATATACTGTATTTCACACATCTGCTGTTTACAGACCAACTTACAGTCTCTCAGGCTTTGGACTACTTTCTTAACTACTTTCATTGGCTTTTTTTCAGCAACCGCATGATACTTCTGAACAGTATTAAACCAACTCTTACTTTATATTTAATGAGTTTCTTATGGTTGTTTGTAACTGGGATGTGGGAACCTTTTACATAACTAGTGTTGCCTATTCGTCCCATAGTCCTCAACTATTACTATCCAATTTTTCAAATTTCAACCCGTAAATGATCCTTGAAAGCATTTTGTGAGCTGAGTCAGCTTTCCTATAAGGAGCTCTGGCAATTTGCCCTTTTAGGACCTTTGTAAGATTACTGCAACTCTCCAGCGTTGATATAATGGGAATAAACACAGCAGCATCCTCTTGTAAAGCCCGCAAAGGTTCTTACATCATAATACGTCTTAGGATATGTCTTCTTATGGCCACCAATGTGACCCTAACTCATCTTACAGGCTCATCTGGTGCACAAAATCAGAGTGGAGAAAAATCAGCTGGCGATTTTAGGAATGTCCTCAATGCCTAAAATACCAACAGTCCAGCTGAGGGGTCATGGAGCTGCAAAACAAGTACTATAATCCATGATTTAGACAGCCTTCAGAATTTACTCTCTTTTCTTATTTCCACAGCTGCCACTGTGTTAAAAAAACAACTGCCTTAGACATGAGGGATGAGCCTTCACTATTCTTTCTGTATTTAACCCCACTGTTCTCTTTTATAACTGTAAGCATGTTGTGATTGCTTTTGGGAAATGGTTCTTACTCAAATGCTGATTAGGAGCATTTATTGGTCCCTGTGTTCTCAAACAATGTTTTAGATTTTTACTTAAAGGGGACCTATTGTCCTTATCACATGAATCCTCCTAGAGCACCATTGTGTTATTTTTAACCAAATATCTCTCAGAGGGGCATTGGGAGGGGCTCCTTATTTTCATCTAAAGTAACAGACACAGAATCAGCACTTTTGAAACAGGGCTGAAACAGAGGGGATTATGGGATGCTACAATGATCTGTTTGGTATTTTGAGCCAAACACTTCAGAGACATGTTTTGTATATATCTGAGACCTATAATATATTGATCAAAAACAGTATAATAGGGGACCTTTAACAAATGCACTTGTCACCTGTCTTGTAGTAAACCAGTAATAGTATTTCATTTATTTGCTATTAACCCAAGCTCTACGGCTCAATAATATAAAGTTGATGAGCTTCAGATCCACTTTTTCATCAATAGCCTTCTCTTGCAGCCCTGTGAGTTTTGGTCAAGGGTATTTTATCTTTTTCTTGCCCTTGTGAAAGGCTGACACTGCTGCACACTGACAGTAAAACCTGTGTGAGTTTCAAGGGGCCAACAGAAGGCTATATGTGTTATGTGAAGGTCAGCAAAGATCTTGTGTGCAGCGTTTGCAGAACACAGCCATAAAATTAGCAGTAGCATGGAAAATCTGACATGTGGAGAGATAAGTAGAACAAGTGGGGATGTATGAATAAAACAACGTGACAAGAAGTACAAGAGAGGAAAAATATAAAGATAAAGGACAGAAGGCATGTAGGAAAAGGAAACAGTGAACAATAATCAGCCAAGGAGATGACTGATTAAAACCAAAGAGATTAGCAGTGGATGCCAAACCAAGAGCAAGGACAGCTAATGCTAATAATACATTCAACTGAAGAACAGCTAGAAGCTCTAAACTCCACAATCTTAACAACAAACCCAGCATAAACACACTATTCTTGTATTATATACAAAGTGGCTATGTTCTTCCATCTTCAAAAATGGATACAGTAATCAGATGATAATGTTGGAATAGCTGCAAAAAACATCCACTTGCAATGGAGGAAACCACAGTAACTCCACATAAATATAGATGTTTGCTATGGGAAATGTCCAGTTCATGTGTTTTGTGATCGTTCCTGCCAAACCTACAACAACTATTGAAGAAATGTCCTTAACAAAACTGTATTTCCAGTCAACCCGCCTGGTTGATATGGGTTGAAAATCCAATGTGATGTTGTTTAATCAACTCTAATCTTTTTTTTAGAAATTCCCCACTCGTAAAACAAAAGGTCAAAAGGCAACAGTGGTTTTCATTTATCTTTTCTTGCACATCAAATCAAGCTCTACACCGGATTAATTACAGAATAAATTGAAAGCATTGTACGAACACAGCAAGGGATTTATGCTTTCACTGCATGGTCTTAATTGTTGAGTGGATAGGTTTTTACTATGATGACGTTGTACACACAGCGCTGTTATTGTGCATTAACAACATCAAGATTAAAGCATTCATTTTGAATGTTAGGTGAAGGTCATCCTCCCTTCCAAAATGAGGTGGGGGATTAATGATTTACAATACAAGCACTAAATTCAAGGTCTCTGATGCTTGAAATCTCTTTCTAATGATTTTTTTAACAGTGAAGATGTTGATGCATTTCTATTTTTCCTGGATAGTTCTCAAAAACTTTAGAAAAATGTGAGCAGAACATTCAATAAACACAACAGACATGCACAGTTGGTGTGGTGTGTCATCCAGCTGTCCTCATATTGGTGTTGTGTGACTGGGTGCACTAAAATGAATAACTTAATATGCCTAATTTCACATCTGAGGTTTATTTACTAGATTTTCATTTTCATGCAGCCTGTCACAACACAACGATGGTGTGTAAAACCTTCATTGATATCTGCATACATTG